>NC_136620.1:13943631-14306501 GCF_933228915.1 Telmatherina bonti | reverse complement strand
TATACACATATACATATATATTTATACATTATATATATATATTTATACATTATATATATATATATTTATACATTATATATATATATATTTATACATTATATATATATATATATTTATACATTATATATATATATATTTATACATTATATATATATATATTTATACATTATATATATATATATATATATATATTTATACATTATATTTATATATATATATATATTATATATATATATATATATATATATTTATACATTATATATATATATATATATATATTATATATTACACATTATATATATACACTTATATATATATATATATATATATATATACACATATATATATATATATATATATATATATATAATGTGTATATATATATATATATATATATACACACATTATATATACATTATATATATATATATATATATATATATATATATATATATATACATTATATATACATTATATATATATATATATATATATAGTAACATCCTGGACTTAGACATTGGTATGGTAGGCCCATTTTAGTACCTTGGTGTTCTTTTCAACGAGAAACTGGACTGGACATAGAAAGTCACTGATGCTGCTGCTGTTATTGCACGTCTTTGCATGCCGTATGATCTTTTCTCTTGAACTATCTGTTGTTGTTGCTGTGGCATATAAATTTCACCAGTGTGGGATCAATAAAGTTGCATCTTTTCTTATTTTATCCAAAATGTTGCAGTACATCTCTGGATAATCCATTTCCTTTCACTATCACTGTAAGCAGGCCGGACCAGAGTATGCTTCTTTGTTCCATATCAGAGTCTGAATGCATGTTCACACTACTCCAACGGACTATCCATGGACATGGACTAAACAGTGCTAGTGTGAATGCATCCTTAATGTAAAAAAAAACAAAAAAAACAATTCCCTGCTGATACAAGGAAAAGAATCTTTATATGTCCTCTGAATGTTTAAAAATGTTTACGTTTTGAAAAATGAGCAAATCAGTCTTAATCTTAATTATCTAAATTAATCTTAATTATTCATTTCTAAAGAGATTCCTTTAATTTCATTATTTGATATGCCAATAACTCTGCCTGTGCTAGTCGACCTAAATGTTCCTTCTGCACGAAAACACTGCAGTTCATGTAGGGTGCGATGCACATTGGGGACTTTGTAGCTGCCTTCCAACAACCTGACTTTCAGAACCAGAGAAAGGAAGCTTTGCTGCAATCACTGCTTTCTTAGCTGCTTCCTGATATTGTTGCTGACTGCCTTTTGGATCTTGGCTTTCATTAAAAAAAAAAAAAAAAGTGCATTCCCGGATGGCAGAGTGAAAGCTGAGCGGTAAATTTTAATACTCAACATGTCTAAATGATGGCTCACCTGAAATTTTTGTTATATGATATTTAATTTGCAAAGTCCACTATTTGAGTCTGTAGCTAGTATAGAATGTGGCTTTTACATTTTAATCTTATTTAATCTACTTATGTCAAAATCCAGTTAAATTTTAATTTTTTAATCACTTGTTGATCGGTGGATTGTCATTATCTTTTTTGGGCATACAGAGTATTTCTGGTAAACGTTTCTGGGTTTTCTGATGAATATTGTAATTGCTTAAAACACCACGGAGAGCTCATTCTTCTTTCAGTGATTAATTCAGGTTTCATATCTACAGTGTGGTTTGTTCACAATGATCAATATACAACAGGTCTGGGCTATTATAATTAATTACCATTTATTTACAAAACTACATAATTAGCAGCAACAACTGCTTCGTGGTTATGTTCTAAAAACTTGCAATAAATAAAAGATTGAATAATGCCTTACTTCATCACCTACAATATGTTAAGAAGCTAGCGCACAATAAAAGAATAAACATTTAACAGGACAAAAGGGCAAAAGACAAGGCTGCAGACATATTTATGATACTCGGCAGGGGCTTTTTAACTGCTTACAGGTGAAGTTTAATTAGCTTTTTTTCTTTTTATATATATATATATATATATATATATATATATATATATATATAAAATGAAAAAGAACTCAAGCTAAGAAGAAAACAACACTTCTGAATGAATGCAGGGATCTCACACCAGCATTCTCCTCTAACGACAGCTAGCAGTCAAGTAAATGAGGCAGAACAAGTTCTCCATCACGTCACAGCAGGCAACGAGCTTGGAGGGTTGAGGAGGTATGGAGGATGCAAATAAATAAATAAGTTGAAGAGGAAGGAGTTGGAAGGGGGACACTGAACTGCAGAGGATGAGATTGAAAGCCCTGGAAAAAAGAGATGACGACCGTGGTGTTACCAGTGGATGGTTAAAAATAGAAGCGGAGCCCTGCAACAACTTGTCAGCTGAGGCCATTTGAATCAATTGATTATTGCTGTGTAAGAGAAGATGAAGTCTTTTATTAGGTTAGAGCTTTGAGGGAAGAGCAGCAATGCTAACATGATCAGATTCAAACCACCTCAGAAATATTATGCATGCCAGCATTAAGAACATCAAAGCTACAACAAGCCAAAATACAGTTCATAGACCTTCAGAGAATATGGTTTCAGAAAATTCCTTCCACAAATATATTTAATATATTTATATTTTAGGAAAATTGACACTAAGTCAGTGCTGGACATCTGTCCACACACAGCTGTGTTAACAGCACATTAGGCCATGAAACGTCTTACCAGTGGCATTATGCAGTTTGTGAAATACAACCTTGTGATTGGTCAACATGTCAGTTTATGAACCTTTAAACACCTTATCTGTGAACTGTTCTTTTTCCACCTACTAGTCTGCAACACTTGGCTCCACTGGGGATTCAGCTCTACTGGGGTTTGCGAAATTCTTCCCATTACTTTGTATAATGCACTAAACAACTGGACTTTCCAATCAATTCCAAGCAAACAACTTTGGGTTAATTCAGAAGCTGTGAATGCACGCTGAGACGAAAACTGTTTTTTGTTTTTGTTTTTTTACCAACAACTGGTTTTTATTGTTTCGGGTTTTTAATGGAATTGAAATAATTTAAAAAAACAAGAAAAATCAACTTAATGTAAAACAAACAAAGTTATTGTAATGCCCACCAGAGAGATTGAGAGGGTCTTGGCTGCAGCCTGGAGAATGAGGCGGGGCTGGATATTGGGAGGGGTTGGACATCCAACCTCACCCCCTCAACATTTTCATTGGGTTAACCCTAACCCTTACTCTAACCCTAAGCCTAACGTCATGCACATCGGACGTCCAACTCCGCCCAACATCCAGCCCCAACCCATTCTCCAGGCTGCAGCTGGGGGTTATTGGAGAGATTCAGACGCAGACTGGAGATTAAACCAGCTGTCAAGCAGTCATGGCTCGCTACAGTAATGTAAAGCAGGGGCAAGGAACCTATTGCATTTACATCTGTCAAGACACTGAAAGTGCAAATGCATGAATAATACAAGAAATAGAAATTCTGACAAAATGTTTGAAAAAAATATTTTTATAAAAAAAAAGCATCACATAAAAAGCAACAAAAGAATCGCCTTGTATGACTCAAATCTGTCAACTGCAACATTACAAAAGGTCACAGCGACCCTGAGGAGCAGGTTGTTTGGAGAGTTGCAGGTACATTTTTGTTATTTTTTAGAAAAACTTAGAGAAAAATATGACTTTATGATTACTGAAAAACATAGAATTACATTTTTTTTTCCTTTTTGCAGTATATCAGGACTTACAGTGAAATGCCCTTTGTGACAGAACTGACTCATATTGGTGTCTTTTTTGTTTCTAACATGTCTTTCTTCATACATGATCAAATGAAAGCACCAACAATAAAAGAAAAAAATAGAAATAGCTAAAATAATGTGAAAACAAGATGCAGAAAAAAGGTTTACAGCAGGGACCTTAAGTTGCCGAGGGCCACTTTCCCGCAGGTTTCCCTGATTCAATGCATCACTTTGAGATCAATGGTTCATTGTGCAGACCTTAACAAGCTGTTGGATCAGTTTCATTTGAATCAAGTGTGTTGGAGGCAGAAGCATCAAAAAGCTGCAGAACTGTGACCCAGGAGTACCAGATTTTTAGATCCCTGATGTATTGAACTCCACCTGTTCTTTAAATTAATGTTATGAACCTCACTGAAAGCCAAGTAAAAAAGATGTGATTCATGACTTGGGCAATTTTCTGTGTTTTTAATCAAGTATCCCTCCTGATGGCTTTTTCATGCCAAGCTAGTTCTCTCATGAGGGCCAGAAAAGATAACTAATCTAAATGACAGAAACAATGAAATGCTTTAATCTCACTGCGCACGAGAAGTTTCGATCTGGAAACTTTTCAGACTCTTCTGCTTTCATGATCATGGTAAGATGGCACAACACACAACAGGAACATACATTTAAAAAGAAACTCAAAAGGCAGCCCGTATTGAACATAAACATTCAAGTTATGCATTGTGTGTAGGTGCTGCATGCAGTGTGTGTGCATGCAGGAGAGTCACATCTTTATCAGCTTAGAACAGAGACGCTGTGAGAAAAGAGCCTTGGAGACACTTTCCCTCCATAACGGCAGTGAAGGCTTTGGTCTTCTAATTCTCATTTATCTTCCTTCAGCTGTCAGAACGGTCAGCTGTCACGTTCACAGTTGGCGTGTTTCATTGGCTTGCACATTTCATTTAAAGATGAACTGTAAATAAACTTAAAAAAATAAAAAATAAATAAAACTACATCAATTGAGGCAATTTATCCAACTATTTACAGCTCTTATTTCACAAATGGTCACGCTCTTCTAAAAAAAGAATAAGAACAGTAGATATTCCACGGCAGATGAATTTATTTTAAAAAAAAAAAAAAAAAGCAAAGGGAGGAGTGAAACCTGCTATCAAATATTATTTGCATTGCACTTAAAAGCTTTAAAGCTACAAAATGCTTTGCATGAAGGGATACTGTGAGTTAGGTCAGATTGATCAACAGAAGGCAGAAATCAAAATCTGGGATAAATTAATCAGACAAAGACGATGCAACTGTTCATAGCTCTGGGCATCATGTTGTTCATATTATTATATTAAACTGCATTATGCTGCAAATACCAGTTTAAAGCCTTTTTCACTGCTGCACCAGTAAACATGCAGCTAATTAGATGTGCTATTGGTGATGTTGAGCAAAGAACATATGAGTTGAGAAAGTGAATATGTAGTTGAACATGATAACAGAATAAACGAGATATATCAGTTGTCTGGAGATATTTTGGCTTTGAAAGGTTTGACGTGCACAAAACAACTATTTTCAGGAAATTACGTTCAAATAAAGTTCAGCTAAGAGTCTGCAACGCGAGCGATTTACTGCATCACCTCAGCCACAAACCTGCACTGGACAAAGAACATCCCATGATTCAGCCACTTAATTGAGTTTGCTGTTGGAAACATTCCTCAGAGATTTTGCTCCATATTGACATGAAGCATCACACAGTTGCTGCACATCCATGCTGAGAATAACCAGTTCCACCACAGTTCAGAGGTGCTCTGTTGGATTGAGATCTGGTGACTGTGGAGGCCGTTGGAGAACTGAGAACTCATCGTCATGTTCTAGAAAGTATGTGGGGATGATTAAACCTTTGTGACATGGTCCATAATCTGCTGGGAGTAGCCAGCAGAAAATGCAACACTGTGGTCATAAAGCGATGGACATGGTCAGGTAGACTGCGGTGTATAAATGTCATGTTGATACCAAGGGGCCCAAAGAATTAAATGGGGAAAAAAAGTTAAATACAGCCTCAGTTTCTTGTTCTTAGCTGACAGAAATGGCCACCGATGTGGTCTTCTGCTTCTGTAGACCATTTCCTTCAAGGTTGAACATGTTGGGAGTTCAGAGATTGCTCAATATCAGTGTGTATGTGATTTCCTGTTATCTCTGAAGACGACTGCTGCTCATTGGACCATGCCACACTTTCATTTAAATCTCCTTTCTTCCTCATTCGGATGTTTAGCTTGAACTTCAGTCGTTTTGACCACGCCTACATTCCTAAATGCACTGAGCTGCTGCCATGTGATTGGCTGATTGTGTTGACAAGGTGAACAGACGTACGTAATAAAGTGTTCAATAGGTGTGAATATTTATGCATGTAAGAGTAATACAGAACTTTTCAGTATGTTTTAAAGGATTGCAAATGAATGGTAAACTTTTTCAGACTTTTGATTCCAAATTTCCAAGGCAGAGTGAGACCTCATACAAGGAACATCATCTTGCAAAAACAGACTCAACCATTACCAAAAGGAAACTGCAGTTGTCACAGCAGAGGTTAAATGAGATAACTAATGATTGTGACTGATTTCCTATTAAATCTGTAAATAATAACACAATATGTTGATCTAATTCCCCATTTATTAATTTATTTGTCTGTTTGACCATATTTTTTCTGCTTTTAGCATTTCCTGAAAAATCAAAGATAGAAAATAAAGTTATACTTAAAAAGAAACCCTTTGCATCATCTATGTATAACTTCTCACAGCACAATGCATCCAAAAAGCTGGCACTGGAGGTCACCGCTAAGGCCAGGACATAGCTTTTGGACTGAAATGGTGAAAAGACCAACCAGCTGGTCACATTGTATTTCCTGAACATTTCTTGAGAAGTCTGCATCAAACCCCAAAACACTTCCAATCTGCTTAACTGTTAACCCTAGCTCTCCTCATCACTCCTCCTCCAGGAATTGTATATCTGTCTAAAAAGCTTGGAACAAACGTACGTTGAAGTGATCAAGGTAAGAGAGAGGACTTTGTTCAGATGGAGCCTGAGCATGAAAAGATTCCTTATTCCATAGACAAAAAATTTTTTTAATTTCAATTATCTGCTTTCATCGTGGAGGCCTCTTAACCTTTAACTTTATGTGGAGTTTAACTGTTCATTTGGCAGCTGAAAGACAACTGAACATGAGAGGAAAGATTGATTTTAAAGAATAGCTCCAGCCCTACCGGAGCTACTTGTGAAGGATTCAAAAAGAATGATGAGAAAATTACACTGTAGCACCAACAGCACCAACATGACTCTTCATGCTTCAGCATTCAGGAAAATATGATTTTCTTACAGATAAGTGTGTTTTGTGCTGATGAAGTATTCCTAGCAGGGATTTAGTGTTTCATAACACAAAGGAACCAAATACATGAGAAAAATTAAAATATTCTGTCTTTAAGTGCTTCATGAGACTTAAGAATCCAAAAACCACAACTTAAACCACTCATTTCAAGACAATATTCAGTCATTTAAATAAAAATTGGGAAGTTTGTCAATAAACATGGAATTTTGCTGCTTTATTCCAATAAAGACTGTTTTCAAGCTGTCTTTGTCTTATCAGAGGTCTGGTTGGGAAGATAAGTTGCCCAGGAAGGAAATGTAGACATCACTGTCCTCAGCAACACTGCCCAGTTCCTCCTTGGGAATCCCAATACATTCTCAACACTGTTTCCCCTAATTTCCAATATAGTTCCAATATAATGTGAGTGAAAAAAATGCCTGCACCTGGAGGGATCTTTACTGCCTGGTCTGAATATTTGGCCATGTATGTGCTTATATTTAGGGGTATTTTGTTAGATGGATATAACATCCATACAGATATGGATCTAGCTTTACTCAGAATTGCAGAAGTGCAATTGTATGCGGGATTTTCACGAATTATGAGCACTAGCTTTGTGGGAATCAATTAAATTATGCACGACATTCTGAATTTCAGGCCCTGTCTAGTGTTGTTTACAAAGCAGAGGGGATTTTGTTGGAATGGTACGATGCATTTTATCAATGACACAGCTGCCAAACAGGATTTAAATGGGGATCATAATTACCGTTTTTCTTTTAACACAGGTAAATACATATTTTTAATCATTTATTTATAAAAAATAGAAAAAAATAACTTAACTTTGTACCTGCAGGAGCAAATTAAGCATGTATTTATAAGACAAACGTCCACTGAATGTTGGTGGAAGGAAAGCAAAATAGTGGAGGACATCTATTGTTTTCCTCTTTAAATAAATAACAGTCTCTCATAGGCAACACCAAATATAATGAAAATAAACAAGCTAAATCACAGGTATGGGCCTATAAAAAAAAAAAACCTTCACTTAGCAAGTCGTCCTAACAGAGCTGGACTTTATTGATCTTTCCGCTTTCAAATATCTAAATTTACACTTCATTGCACAAGTGTACAGAGGCACTGCAGTGGAAACAGGATGTCTCCAGGGCCTTTGAGGGGCAGCTAAAGCGCAGGGCAACGTCTTGACAAATAATCAGCACATGGAGTAGCAGTGAATTCACCTCGGGACTTCATTAGTCCCCGAAAGCAATGTGCAAAACTGCAGGCTGATCTAGACTCCACACAGTGCAACACACTCAACTTGTCAATATCCATTTATCCATTAAGAGTCCATAAATATGGTCCGCCTGCAGAAGACAACAGATGCCAGTTATTTTCCTTTAAATACTCAGTATGGAGTAAGGCCAGAATGACTCCTTTCTTAATATAGTCTTAAAATATAGAAATAAAATGTACCAAGCTGAGCACACTTCAAGTTAGATCACACGTATGCAATACTTAGATGCTATACCTAATGGTAGGGCTGGGCGATTAATCGATTTAATCAAATACAAATTATAAACAAAAAAAGGTATTATTTAGGGCACACTAAACCACCTCTGATCACTATTCCATCCAGTTGTATTATTTTTAAATTGAGGAATAAGCCTTGGTGTTTATTGTTGCACTACAAGGCAATATTATGTGGCTGAAATAATTACAGTGACACCAAGAACTAAGTTTTATCAAGTATGAAGGATAAAAAGTAGAGCTGCAATGGAAATGGTATTTTAAGTGTTCAAAATAAACCTTGGAAAAACAAATGACCTAACTTTCCTTTTTTTCCTCTTAACTCTTGCACTCAAATCCAAAGATTCAGTTATGCATCCTCAGTCTGGTGTTTGGTACATTCCCACTGTTTGGTGTTATTTTATTCAGTCGAGTGGTTTGAGTAGGTGTAGAGTATAAGAGACAAATGTTTGCTGAGCACAAGAGAACAAGTTGTTTCTTTTTCCAGTCAGGATAATTTTCGTATGTATTCCCACAAAAAGCAAGTGTCTGCAGCACAATCTAGATTGTATCTAGAAATTGTAGCAACATTACAAAGGAACACAGCAATGGCAGCAGTATTGAGAGTTGGCTTGTACTCCCCAAGTATGCAAGGGTTCTCTCTGGGTACTTTGGCTTCCTCCCACGTTAGATCCCTAACATTCTCTAAGTTATCAAAGTATAATCATAACCGTTTCCCAGATAGCAATCCCAATATGGGTTACTTTTGATTTGGATGGCTTAATGACAGCAATACAAAGTGTTAGGTGGACCAGATATGTGCTGAATATGCATGTTTTTAACATTTGCACTGCATTGCATTGCATTGCATTATGTAGTGCGACTTTAATGCGTTAATTATGAATAATTAATTACAGAAACATTAACACGTTAAAAAAAATAATGCTTTTAATCGCGGAACCTTTGTCAGAGCAAAATTTCCTGGTACAACAATAACACAGATGCACACACTACTTCTTTACTAACTTTGCTGCATTGGTGTTATATTTACGGATGTTTCAGACCCTTCAGTTATTCTATTTAAAGACAAAATGAGCATCAAAAAGGTCTAGCCTCTTTTTCTGGTGGTATCAGGGACTTTTGGTGAGTAATATTAAAAGAACGTGTGGTTTTCTCTTTCCCGTTAGCAACACCTGTCTTTTCCCCCTCCCTCACCCTAAAAAACACTTATGCATTGTCGTCATGCAGCTCCATGCTGCTGGCAGAGCAGAAGGTGATCATCTCTGCAGCAAAATCAGACTTAAGTTGGCACAAAGCGATCCTGTCCTGGTTTACTGTCAGATATTAATGTCCATTTATGAAGAGTGTCAATCAAACATTAAAAATGTTAAAATTACTGTAACATGTTGTGGACTTTTAATTTTAAAACAGCTGCAGTTGTTAAAGAATTTCAAATGAAACTTTAACTTTGGGTCCGTTCAGTTTTGTCAGGGAAGTTTTATGTTTCTTTTGTACTGTTTTAAAAGTTAAATGCACTTTTCCAGACATTAATGTAGTTTGAGTTTACAATATTAAACTCTTTTTAGTATTATTTGATTTAATAATCCATCTTCATGAAAACTTACTTTTTGGGGCAAATTTTATTATGTGAATAAAATGTGATTAATTGAGATGATTTAATTACAGAGCCTGTAATCAATTAGATTATTTTTTAATCAAGTCCCACTACTAATTATCATAATATAATATAATATAATATAATATATTATAATATAATATAATACAATCTAATACATCTGCGATGGACTGTCCAGGGTGTACTTGCATTATGTCTGTTAATTGCTTGGCTAATTCCAGCTCCCCACAACTCTTAATTTGACTTAGTGCAAAAAAAATTATATTATATTTTTTTTGCTTTTAGATCACTTAAAGTGAACCAAAAGCTAAGTTTGTAAGAGAACCACAGTTTGCTTCTTTGATCCACATCACCAGCTATTAAAGCTTTTTATGCTGCTGATACTAGTTAGATTTCACACTAACCCATCATTTCTGTTATGTACACACACAGCCTGGGTGCTGCTCTTCTGCAATTTTGAGTTTCACCTTTTTTTAAAACGGAAGATTGACTTAGAAAGATTTGTCCGGCTCTTTGGTACAATTTAGCCCTAAAAAAGCTGTGAGGATACATACCCGAGACAATATTGTGCAATGAAATTGTGTTCTCATCGTTAAACAAAAAGACCACTGTAGGGAGGGAAGGGACAAAATAAAAACAACAAAAAAGAAAAAAATACACTGCCTTGTATTGCCTTACATAACACAACCTACATCTGTTATGGCCCTGACTCATCTGGTCTGCAGGGCTTCCTGGTAATGGAGAGACTCCGGAGTCCACAGCTGATAGACTGCCATCCCTCGGCTCCACCTGAACCACCTTGGATCGGGATTGGTGGATATTGGTGCAGGCTCCGCCCACATTGGCCACAGATGATGACACCTGTCTATTTAAGGACAATCAGCACCGTCATTCAGGGCAGCTGTGTCTGATGGTGACAGTTTGCCACCTCCGGTTTGGCGTCGACGGCCATAGTATAACAGATTTGCTTAGATTGGTTCTTGGCTTTTCTTTTGTTAATTGCTGTCTTTGTCTGAGTTTTGTTTGGTCTGTGGTTACAGAATTTTTGTTTAGCTTTTGGAGTTTTGTTAAATAGTGGATTTTGGCTCCTGTCAAGGGATGTTTTAGGTTGTACCCTTTAGATTCCTTGATTTGAATCATTGTAAATAAAATCCCTTCTTTTATTGGAACTTTTAGTTGCCACTCTTCTTTTGTGTTGCAACCCCCTTTTTCCCCTAGACACGACTGGGGTCGTAACAACATCCACCTGGACTCACAGCAGTCTGACCACCATGTAATTATCATGCCCACTCCTGTTGGTTTTTTGCTTGTGTTGTTGTCACTCTCGGATGTGAGTCTCTTTGGAGAAAAGCATCTGCTAAATGACAGTAGAATGAAATAGAAATGTGTTGCTTTAGATTGCATCGTTAACACTTAAAGAATTGATTTTTGTGCATTTTACATGGATAAACACCCACGTCGGCATTGCATTGCATATAAAAACAATCTTATCCCTACCCATGGTGAGACATTTCTAGACATACATAGACATACCCAGCTGTGTATCCTTCCCTATATCCCTGTGATGCATGGCCCTGTGATGAACTAGCGACCTGTCCGAGGTGTACACTGGTTCTTGCCCAATGATAGCTGGGATTGGCTCCAGCTTCCCCCCGACCCCCCGACGAATCCATTAAGAAAATGACTGACTGACCTCATGAATTATTAAAAAACACTTTTTTTTCCACATGCAATATTTTACTCCAACAGACATGTAGAGACACTTTTTATGTGTTTAATATCATTTGACTTTTTATTTAGTTTATTTTTTTATCTATTCTATAAAAATATATATGAAGTTCATACGGACATATTTATATAATAGAAACATTCTATAAAAAATTACTTGTATTTTTTTGTCCTTTTTTTCCCACTGAGGTAGAATTGATATTTACATTAACATGTTTTTATTAAATTTTACACTTTGTTTATTCTTCAGTGAGTTGCAGTGAGTTGGGTGACTCTCTTATTGTCCAAAGAAGTGGCAAAATTGGAAATATACCATTCTCATATATGAATAAAAAACAGTCTTTAAATAAGTGTCTTCTATAGTGGACACAATGCATCAAAAGGATATCTAATCCAATAGTTGATGGTTAGGCATCTCTATCTGGACAAGAAAAGCCCAAAAGGGGAAATAATTAAATAAATAAATAAACCAGCAGAAAAAACACAGGGAAACAGTGTGAAGCCAAAAAGAAAGCCACAAAAGTAAGAAAGTAAGTAAATGTGTATTTATATAACATATTTCAAGATAAAAATTACGACGTGATTTAGAATAAAACACAAAAACTGAAAAAAACTTAAAAAGAAATAAAACTAAGTAAAAGGAAGATTAAAATGATGTGTTTTTATCTGATTTTTAAAAGAGAACACCAACTCTGTGGATCTCCGGCTGAGAGGAAGGGAGTTCCACTGGAACATATGGCTGAAAAAGGTCCCGAATATAACCAGGTCCTTGGTCACGTCGGGCTCTTTAAAGCTGGGGTAGGAAATGTTGGGGAGCTAGCAAGATTTAAAAGTCGTGCCCTGTCTTGGCTCCTCCCCCTCTAGTTTTGCTTCTTGCTTCATCCAAGGCTTTTACTTATGTTTTTACCGGCGTTCATCTGTTTGTTTGTGTTCAAGATAAAATCCGTCCATAACTTTTTGAGTTAATTAAACTTTCAGGAATTGTTGGAAACGTGAAAAGGAAGAACGATTTAATTTTGGTGGTGACCCGGATCATTGTTTGGATCCAGGAACTTTTTAAGGGCCGTGGCGGAGGTTTGAGCTCTCAGAGTGCTTTTTTTTTTTTTTTTTTTTTTTTTTTTTTTTTTTTTTTTTTTTTAGTTTGCAGCTTTTAGCGGGAGGAGGCAAATAAACCGAGCCGGATCGGGGAAATCCTTCCTGCATTTTCTCACCCATGTTTGCCTTCCGAGTTTCTTCTTCTCAAACGTTTGATTGGTCAGAGTTTTTACAGATTTTCAGTAAACTGAGGGGTCTAACTATATTTCTTGTGAATGATGAAGAACCTGTGAAGCTGGATCACGGGGTGACTGGAGTGAATTTTGATCATTTACTCAGCAGCGTTCTTGACAACCTGGAGACGGCCAAGTGATGTTTTTCTTAAGCAGGTGAAGGTGGAGTTGCAGAAGTGAAATGATTGGACTCAGCTTGGTAATGTTCTTTTAATGCTAAAAACAGGAACAGACAAGTGATTTTATGTGAGCATCTAAAGACAGTGCAGGGTCTATAATTACGCCGAAGTTCTTCACTGAGGGCTTAACAAAAGAGACATACACACCAAGACTCTCAGCTATTGTAGGGAATAATCTATCTTGGGAGCAAAGAAGAACTTCCATATTTTCATCATTTAGTTGAAGAAAGTTTTCACCCATCCAACTCTTGGCTGCATCCAAGTAAAGTAAGTGAAACTGTCAAAGTATTCTAAGATAAACGAAAAGTAAAATTGAAGAAGAACCGATCTATACAATCACCAAACAATGTCAGTGATTGGTGAACATCATAATCAAAGAGACTACATGGAAAGAATGATCATATGGGCCAATTAAACTTGGTGAACAAGCCGTTAGTTTGGAAGTTTCCAACAGAAAGTATCATTTTATTAAAAAGGAAAAACATTGAAAACAAAGATTAAAAGTCTTCGTCTTCTGCCGCTTATCCGGGGTCGGGTCGTGGGGCAGCAGCCTAAGCAGGGAAGCCCAGACTTCCCTCTCCCCAGCCACATTTGCCAACTCTGCAGGGAGGATCCCGAGGCGTTCCCAGGCCAGCCGAGAGATATAATCCCTCCAGCGTGTCCTGGGTCTTCCCCGGGGTCTCGTTCCAGAGGGACGTGCCTGGAACACCTCACCAGGGAGGCGTCCAGGAGGCATCCTGACCAGATGCCCGAGCCACCTCAACTGGTTCCTCTCGATGCGAAGGAGCAGCGGCTCTACTCTGAGCCCCTCCCGGATGACCGAGCTCCTCACCCTATCTCTAAGGGAGAGCCCGGCTACCCTGCGGAGGAAACTCATTTCAGCCGCCTGTATACGAGATCTCGTTCTTTCAGTCACGACCCACAGCTGATGACCATAGGTGAGGGTAGGAACGTAGATCGACTGGTAAATCGAGAGCTTCGCCTTCTGGCTCAGCTCCTTCTTCACCACGACAGACCGGCGCAGAGTCCGCATTACTGCAGGCGCCGCACCGATCCGCTTCCCTCACTCGTGAACAAGAACCCGAGATATTTAAACTCCTCCACTTGAGGCAGGAC
This sequence comes from Telmatherina bonti, assembly GCF_933228915.1. Taxonomy (NCBI): domain Eukaryota; kingdom Metazoa; phylum Chordata; class Actinopteri; order Atheriniformes; family Telmatherinidae; genus Telmatherina; species Telmatherina bonti. The sequence continues at coordinate 14,292,031 of NC_136620.1, read as the reverse complement.
CTGACTCCCAACCCAGAGAGGGCAATCCACCCTATTCCGGCTGATAAAGATTAAAAGTACCGTTTCTAATGTCAGTGAAGTTTCAGTTATTTTAGAAATAGTTAACATCAACAAATCTTATATAGTGATCAAGACATTGATTAAAATAGGAGACAATAATGTTACTTACTATCCTGCTCACCCCCATTAATTAATCTTTCCCATATTTTCTAACTGTTTCAATACTATCAGAAATTTGAAACTTACTGACCAGCCAACAGACAAGCACAGCCACAACATTCAGTTTGTTCAGATTCTAGTTTCACTGACCAAAACATCACTCAAAAATATAGATTTCATATTGATTAGACCAATTGGAGTGGCAGTGACTCAGGTGGTAAAGCTGCTTGTCTTATGACCTGACGGTCTGCGGTTAGAGTCCAGCTCCCCTACACTGTTACAGCCCCGAGGTCAGATAAATGCAAAGGGTTGCGCGTGGTTATGTTCAACTGTGCAATGATTCGTTGTGGCAACCCAGAAAGGGAAACAAAGTTCCCAAAACCAATCATGTATTTCCCCAATTAATTAACGCATGACATTAGCAGTTATAGGAAAACCTGCAAACTGATCAGTAAATGAGTAAATCTTTGTTTTTATTCTTTGTTTTAACCCTAGAAATCATTCAGGACAACAAAAAGGTGGTTAGATTTGTTTATCCACCCTTGCAGTGCAATAAATTATAAGACCAAGCAAAAGAAAAGAAAAAAAAACTGAAGGTCAGTCAACAAGATAGAAACCTCCTCTTTTCTGTCATTCTCCTAAATAATTAAATTGTTTCTGAAAACTGATAAATAAATAAAATAGTTCTAATTCTCCACATAATCAATATCAGCAACAAAACATATGACATTTGGCTGCTGAGTTCAGGAAAAGCAATAAATCTCATCCGAAAACCAAATCATCTTATGTCCGCTTTGCTCTGTTCTCAGCTACTTTAGTCAGAAGAGACAGAAAACATCCCTCCCGTCTTCCCTTTCTTCCTGTCTGACATTTCCTGGTTTGGGGCTCCTGAGATCTACAGCAGCTCTTTCCACACCTCAGAGACCACATGAAAATTCATTCATGTTTTTCATTTCCTGCTGTTACGTTAGGTCTCACATTCAGTAGTTATAAGACTGTCATTTAGCACAAAGTTTAGCTTTTTCTAGAATGATCTACATGAAACACATTAGGGGGCAATGTGGAGGACATTCTCCAAAGATAACCCCGCATATAGACTGGGAAGTTGGTAAAACCAGCAGTCCTCCAATTCTACCTCTTAAGCTACAGCTGCTGCACTTTAACAAGCACAAAAGCTCTGGCAGGTCCTCAGACCAGTGGTTCCCAACCCATTTTCCCTGAGGACCCCCTTCATGCAACAACCAAACAGCTGTTTTCAGGTTCCAGGTAAATGAAATAAAGCTGCTGCTGCTGCATGTGCTACAGGTGCCGTTACATCTCTGCAGTATGTTGATCATTTATCTGGTGGGAAAAAGAAAATTCACAGGATTTATTTATTGATCTGTTTATTTATTTGCAAACATAATTTTAAAAAGTAAGACGCTGTGTAAAATGTAAAAAAGAAAAAACAGAAGATTTATGAATCTCAACCCATATTTTGTGCCCAGCAGAACATAAACATCAAGTCCAATGCTGAAACAGACATTTTACCATTTTACAGGAAATAATAACTCATTTGAATCTGATGGCAGCAACACGTCTGTAAAAGCAGTTCCATGGTGATATTCAGCATTGTGTACCATCCCCTCTCCTTATATTTTTTTGTTATGACGCTCTAAATGTTTCTATTGGTGAAAAGTCGGAACTGCAGGCAGGCCAGTCCAGCAAACTCTTCGCCTATAAAGCCATGCTGTTGTGATGGATGCAGAATGTGGTTTACCATTTTCTTCATGAAATCTGCAAGGCCTTTCCTGTAAGAGACATAGTCTGGAAGGGAGCAGATGTTGCTCTATACCTTCATGCACTTCTCAGAATGGATGGAGTTTCACAGATGTGGAAGCTGCCCACAACATAGGCACTAATGCAACCTCACATCAGAGATAAAGGCTTCTCAACTATCCACTGACAACAAGGTGGACACTCCCTCTGCTCTTTAGTCTGTCAGACACGATGTCCATGGTTTCAACCATCTGACCATGGAACAGTTTCCCACTTTGCATGAGACTATTTTAAATGAGCTTAGGTCCAGAGAAGACTGTTCTGGATTCTGCTCACATGTAGCTTCATCTTTCCCTGATCAAGCGTCAACCGCAATTTTTGCATTTCAGGGTGAGCAGAGTTCACAACCAGATTTCTGGAAGCTTCCTGAGTCCATGTAGCATCCGGTTGGACTTCTACCCTTGTCCCATGCATACAGAGATTATTCTAGATCAGGTCGGCAACCCAAAATGTTGAAAGAGCCATATTGGACCAAAAAACCAAAAACAAATATGTCCGGAGCCACAAAAAATTAAAAGCCTAATATAACCCTTATCATGAAGGCAACACATGCTTTATGTATCTATATTAGCTATATTAGCCTACTATCAAAATGACTAAGTTGGCTACAAATACATAATGAGCCTTAATGATAAAATGTTTATTTTCCCCGCTGCGCATCCTGTAGAGAATAACGAACCACGTGATTACTCTGTATTACGATGCCGTCTCTTGTTTAACTTCATTACTATATTTATGAGTTATGTTTCGTTGCTTTGATGAAATAAAAAAAATGCAATATAGAAATCCGATTTTTTATGTCATTTTTATTTTGAGGATTCGGAAAAAAAAAACAACAAAATGGAATTTGCATAACGTGCCCCTTATCTGGGCAACAAACAGAGCGCAATGAAACGCAGCCTGCATTTATAAAAAATAAACGAATACATCAAATAAATACAGTTTGATTACTGTGCAAATGCCAAGCAAGTCAGTGCGAGGGTAAAACGCAGCACCATCCTCTTCTCTTTTGACACGCAACCAACGCAGCTATCCTCCGACCTGAGCACCATTACCAAGTGTCATTCCAAATATATACAGAAAAAAATCAGAAATCATTTTATAAAAACATCCACTCAATATGTGTCTATGAAGGATTATGTTCTTACCCGTTTAATGTGACTTCTGTTTTCGGACATCACTGGTCAGCTTCTCAACATCGGGCATGTAAGATGTAACTTGTGCTGAATTAATGTCCTTGATTTGCTGATCGGTGATGTTGCCGCCATTTTAATGGCCCTTTCCTTCACAATCTTAGCGGAGAGGGGTTTTGTTTTTATCTCGGTTTTGTTTTTGAAGTTAGCAAATATGTGTCCTGATATGTTGATGACTGAGTCCTTCATGTAGTCACCATATGTGAACGGTTTTCTACACTTTATAATCTCCCGGCAGCAGTAGTGGAGTTTGGAGATGCAATCCACTTAAATCTATTTTTGCGCTTCTCTAATTTCTCCAGAAGTAATGCAATCGCACTTTTTGTGTCACTCCCAACTGGGCACTGGCTGCAAATGTAGCATGCTTTTCCTGGAAATGTCTTTCCACATGACTCTTTTTGTTATTTGACAACTTCTCGCTACAGAGCAAACATTCAGGCAATCCTTCTGCATTGGCAATGAATGCAAATGCAGTCCAAGAAACGTTGAATCCTCTGTTCTCCTCGGTTATTTTTCTCTTTTTCCCTTTGGGATCCATGGCGCATCACACAGCCCCGGTTTGTTTACAACGCCGCCTGCCTCTTCCCACCCTGCTGATAGGCTACGTGTGTCGCAGGCTTTGACGCAAATCTTCCGTGACAGAAATGTTGAAATTTAATATTTATTCTACACATTTTTACAGCATTGGCAAACGTTAAGAATGTTTGTGTCATGTTTGTCCTCCTACAGAACCAGATCAAAACAAAAACATATATCTTCTTCCATTTTTTTTAAAAAACTTTTTTGAAAAAGCTCCAGGGAGCCACAAGGGCAGTGCCAAAGAGCCGCATGCGGCTCTAGAGCCGCGGGTTGCCGACCCCTGTTCTAGATTCTCCGAATGTTTTCCTATCATAAATTATAGATAGTGGGATCGTAAAAGGCTTTGAAATCCTGAACATTTTTCTGAAATTGTACCACAATTTTTAGAGACGCTACCGCTCTATGATGCTCCTTTTATACTCAGTCATGTTACCTACCTGTTTCCTGTTAATCTAAATTTTTTTTTGTTTTAAATGTTCCTCGAGTTGTTTCAGATTTGCACCCATTACTTTTCCAGCTTGTTCCAACTTTTTACAGATGTGTTGCTGTTATTGGATTAAAGATATGTTAATATCTTCCATGAAATGGTAAAACGTCTCAGTTTCATCATCTCATGGTGTTTTATGTTTCATTGGAAATATAAGATGGGTTGATCAGATTTACTTATCATTTTATTCTGTTTTTGTCTACATAGAATCCCAGCATAATTCCGAAGTAAGATGGTCACCAACTTGCTGCTAAATGACACAAACTAAATGAATAACTTAGGCTTTATTATTGTTGTATCCTAGTTATTGATTATGTAAGTACACTAAATAAACCAAACAAACACTGCAGCCTCACTTTACAGAGTTTTTGTGGTTTTAGTTTTATACTGTTAAACTGATGGTATTAAAGTGCACTATACTCAGAGCCTACTGAGGGTCTTCTTTGGCCCCAGGGGCCAGCTGACTAGCTGTCTGATACTTTTCACGGAGCTCCCTGATTTTCGACAACCCTGCTGAGACTTTCCTTCACTCCTCGGAGCGGAAGAGGAGGAGGATATGTTACATAACCCTCTGAGAAGAGCTTCATCTCGGGAAATTTGACAGGGAAGGAGACATGGCAGAGGAGGATGGAAGTGGCCTGAAGCAAAAGTGTGGCCAAAAATTGCAACAACAAGCAGTCGAAAAAAATTAAAGAGCTCCACATCAGCAGAGGCGGGCTCTTATAGTCAAAAAGCAGGGGAGATGCAGTATATTCTGTTTGTGTAATCAACAGATGTAAAGGGATTAGATGTGTGGGTTTCCATCATGAGGGGGTTTCTCAAGGCACGGTTTCCCTGCTTGGTTTGTCAAGAGTGCTTCGAAACAAACTAAGACAATGTCAGGGGAAAAGCAGAAGCTGTATTATTTGAGTAGCCAGAAAGTGCCCAAGTCTGGAGTTTTGTCATAATGTAAATATTTCATGATTAATGCCACAGCAACTTGAAAGTGCAGCTTTCATAAAGCGCTCTCCACAGCTGCACAGCGCTGTGTTTGTGAACATTTTATGATGCTACTTACTGACATAAAAACCTTTAAGGTTTTGCAGGATTTAGGTTACATTAGGACACAAAGTTTGGCCACGAGCTGACAGTAGCCAGTAACATCAGGTACTTGTGAGGGCCATTTACAGTTAGGGCCATTTAAAAATGAAAAATGTATTATCTATTTTGGACCCTAAACCAATCAAGTGGCAGGTTTTCCATAACCATGGTAATAATTATCTCTTCCTATATCTCTTATTTGCTACCTTGAAGGCCTGTGGCATGTTTTTCCATGTTTTCAGGCTTATCTGCAGTGTTTAAACAATGTCAGTTTTTATGCAACAATGTTTTTGCAGAATAAGCTAATTTTATCCAGTTGTCTTGAACGCTTAATGCAAATAAGGTCGTAGCCCTCTAAATGCATCACTATCACATGATATATCTGGTTTCTCTTATTTTGCTCAAATTTTCCTGCCATTGTGCACCAGCTAGAACGTCCATATAATCCCCTATTGTGCTGCAAAATGTGTTGTTTTGAGTATTGTCAGACACAAACTATGTTACCAAGCATGCCACGGGAATGAGGAGTGGTATAGGAGCCTCTGGGGTATACGCATTAGGTGAGCAGCCATGCAGGTACCAATGGAGTGTATGTAAGCCTAGTCACAAGACTGTCAAATAAATAAAGACCAGCTTTCACGCCTTGTTTGGTTATTGTGAGTTTAAGCAAGACAAAACACAAAGAACATGTGATCTGTCCATTCTTTTCAGTATTTTAGCTATCTACTGGGGTAAATTGTGTTTTGGTTCATAGAGCTTTTCATATGTAATGGACCCAGAAATTCTTGCACCATTGTAACCCACCCCTTCAGATAAACTGAACCTAGAAACCTACAGTTATGAACCACAAGCTGTAGGCGAAACTGATGTCAGGAATAGGAGCATAAATGGATTTCAGGTCAAACGAAATGGGTAGATTAAATGAAAACACAGCCATGAGGGTTAACAGTGCTTTGTGTTAATACATTTGTTCTCTGGGGAAACACAAGCATCCATTTGTTGCTTCTAAAACTGCTCAGACACTTAGTTACTCACACTACCAACCAAAAACCACTGTGGTGTAAAAGCTATGGTGTAGCTGTTATAAGCAAACTAACCTCAAGTGATGATGATGAAGTGTTTAAAGGCAGCTGAAGAGTGATTTTGTTTTGATATCCAAAAATATCCCTTTGTTGGTTTCACAGATTCTTAAAAACACAGAATTACTCTTAAAAGCAACCAAACTTTGTGTCTACCAGCCACCAAGTACAAAGTAGCCTATGTTTTAAGTCATTAGCAATGGGTACGGTACCAGGATGCTTTTTTAATTCAGAATTATTTAGAATCACATAATTCCAAATTAACAGTGTTCTACGAGTTTACATGCAAATAATTCAGAATGGAGGTTTACATGAAACACGTCTTTACTCAATTCCTGTTTAGAGTGGCGGGTTGGAAAGGGTTCTGATTGGACAGAGGGCACACGTGACATATTAAGGTATCCTGGAAATAAACAAAGTTAGCTGTGCTTCTCGTCTTTTCGATCTTTTCGAATCTACATAAAAAGCACCAGTTCTGACAATATTTTGACTATTATTTTGAAGGTAACAACCCGACAGGAGCAAACTATTTCACTTTTTTCAGCAACTGAGAAGGAAAATGGAATACTGATGACGAGAGGCAAAACAACGTGCAGAACATGTGCTTCATCGAGACGCTATTGGGACGGGACAAGGTAACAATCGTGCGCAGATCGGTAGGAATTAACTTACAGTGAAATGAAGGTTTACATGACAGGTATCAAACAGTTCGGAATTAAAATGCGAATAATTTGGAATCAAGTGTAATTCTGAATTGACTTTTGCATTAGGAATTAGGTGTTTACGTGGTCATTTTTCGTCAGTTTAAAGCAAAATTTTCTTTCATCCAGAATTAAATAGGAATTAAAACTCCTACGTAAACATAGTAATTGTTAATGATATCACGTTACTAAATCGTGAAAAACTATTTTCCCACTGTAGCAAAGCAAATACCCTAAAGTCATCCAAGAAACTAAAATTCAGCGCCAAGTCACTCTAGAAAAAATTAAAAATACGCATCAGTTTCTGGAAAAGCATCAGGCTGAGAATTTACAGGCTGCAAAGCATCACCAGAAAAGCAGAGCAGCCTCCATCACAAAACATTATTGTTGGCAAACCTACTGACAGGAGAGGCTGCCGAGTTTTTATAAAGAGGAAAATCAATTCACTTCACTTTCACTGAATTCAAATTAAAGTAGACATTTCTCATGGACAAGTTTAAAAATCTGTGGGAGGGAAACTCTCCAGAAGCGGCCCAGCTTGAGGATCCATTGCAAAGTTTCTTTCAGTTCAGCGAAGGTAGCTCTTCAAATTTGTTTCAGAAAAATTATGTTAGCTTTTTTTCTTTTCTTTCTTTTGCTTCAAATAAAAATAAACATTTTCCTAAACTTCAATTCTTCTTTACCAACATTTCTAATAATTGTTTATATCAGAAAACAATAATCTTTCAAATGTATGAACATGTTCACTCAAATTAAACAATAACGAAAGTAAGGATCCGAGGGAAAGCTCTCTTTCTCTATCTTTCTGAGATAGTTAAATCCATTTACGCTTCCCATATTTGATTCTTCTCACGTGACTCACAACATCTTCAATCTGCTCGATAAGATACCATCACCATTTTGTTTTAAATCTTAGTTTCCTCCCCACACTGCCTCAACCAGAAAAGCTGGGCATGACCTCTTCTGGAGGACTGCAAAGTTCATCTCAGCTAACGTCAAACTATGTAAACAAGGAAAGACAAGGTGTTGCCGGGCTGGTTCCTCTGCTTTAGTTTCACACAAGGTTGCCAGGTTTATTGTACATATGAATGTCACCTTCTAATGTTACAGACTTTAAAATGAGGAGCACATTAGCCAGAATAAAATTGTGTAATCTGTCTTAATGAAAACATGATCCTGTGAGGGGTATACATGAGACCGATGACCTGACTCTCCACAATTTGAGCATCTGTGTGCTTTCAAACAAAACTTAAAATGGTAAAAATTCAAATTGTTTGTGTGCGTGCAGGTAAGCATTGCAAGTTCTTTTTTGTTAAATCTACAGTCTATCATTGCAATTATTTATTTCATATTGACAGCACAAACAATTATTTGATGCCTGAGGAATTCAGTCAGGATTGGGTCATGATGAGTCTCGTCTGGAGGAGGAAAATATTAAAAATAAACTGTGGGGATGTTTACAGCTTCCTGTGTGCTTAAATCTATGTTTGGACTACGTATTGAGTCAGTCAGAAACTGTTTTTTATTCAGAAAATTATTAAAAATGTTGATCAACTGCTGTTCCCCATCAGATCTTTTAGGGGCGTAGGCATTTAGAAGTGAAAGCAAATGTTTGGATTAAATATGTTTTACGACAAAACGGAGAATATAATCTTTTTTTTTTTTTTTTCCTATGATTGAAACATCAAAAAGACCCCCACATCCGCGCTTAATTTTACTAAACTAATGTCATCTTTAATGGGTTCAGGGAGATGAAGCCCTGAAGTCTGAGCATCATGGAGTGAAGCCAGTGACGGCTGACTTTGTGTGGGGGCTTGCGCAAAAGTACCAGCTTGCATCATTAAATCCACCTCCGGATCAGCAGCAGCAGTCAGGAAACTGACAGGATACAAGGACCATCACAACTTCTGTTACTGCCCCTCCAGTCACCAGTTGGCAGCTGTGAACTCCTTTCAGGTTTTATAAAGACTGAAATCCCAGCTTGTTTAATCCAACATGCAGTTTAGTTCTTTAGCTGGATTTATTTGTTGAAAATAGAAATCTTATGTTCATACGTGGCAGTGAGCAGCCTAAATATGTCCAGTCGATTCTGAACGAGGGGCAACAGGGCTGTGTGGTCTTTACCTTTTCCCACTTTGACGAGTTAAAATCATTATTTTGCTGGAGTTGGTTTTTCATTCAGGAAGTTTTTTTTTTTTTGTTTTTTTATTATTTTGTTTTGTTAAATTTTTTGTTATTTGTTTTAGTTTAAGTCAAAAATAAGGTAATTGAGTGTGAACCACTTTTACACCGGGCTCTCAATCTTGTCCATCTGATACAAAAACATTCAGCAGGTTTTTATTTCCCTTCAAACGATAAATTATCTAAACGTATAATCACTTCGCACCTGGATTAAATGGACCATCTACCTATTAATTTACACTCCAGCTGTGTTGCCAGGTTAATCCCCATTGAGCACATCCAATTCTGTCACTGACGTGTTTACAGAACTGCAGCTAATTAGTTGTTTATCCTTCAAAAAGAGGGATTTGACCAAACAGCACTGTGTTGCAGTAGGAAACTGTTTGAGAGGGGACCTTTTCCACTGCTACGTCGCTAAACCCACAGCAGAGCAGATACACAACTGGAGATGTTGTGGACTCAGAATGGACTGAGAAGGTTCAGGAGGTGAAGCTGTAGCAGATGGTGAACATGATGACGAATCTGCTGTCTGGGTATACGTTGGCTTTATGAGGTCAGACGTGGAGCAAACAGATAGTTACTGAAAGTTATGCTGAACTGAATTTGCTGCTCCACCTTAGCTACAAACACGCTTTGGAGAAGCAAAAGCATCCACCTTCCACATTTTCAGGCAAAGCTGAGAAATGGAGGAGACTCATGTCAGATGTAGGATGTCACTCAATACGATCAAGTAAAACAAAAAGTAAATGGAGATAACAGACACTATCATAACCTATACAGCCAAAGACCTGGTTCTCACAAGTTCTGAGTTGAAGGGAAGATTCTGAGCCAAGATCAAGACATTTCTGTACAATTTCCAATTCTTAGGACATTGAAACAGGCCTTCACGTGTGACAAAAGCAAGACACATGGTGACCATATTGCTGCTCGCAGAGGAAAATAAGAAAGTAGTCCTTCTCATGATTATTTAAAAAAAATCTAAATGTCATTCAACAAAAGCCAAAATATAAAGCATGCATCCTTAGAAAGAGTAAAACCCACAGAACAACGTCTGGTTAAAATCCAGATGATCCAGCTTTCCTCCAGCACCTAAACACATTAGATACAATACAAAAGTACGACTCTTGAACTGAAAGAAGTCTCCAAAGCAACATGCATACATAAGTCTATCTGTATAAATGTACTCCGGTCCATGATATCAGGCAGCTCGTGCACACGCGTCAAACCACATCACACAAACTGGAAAAGCCCTCGGAGAATGCAAAGCTCTGCCAAGAATCCTTTTAAAAAATTCCTCCAAACGGTGATCCGGATCACCACTAAAATGATATCACCTCTTCCTTTTCACATTTCTGACAACTCCTGAAAATTTCATGATAATGCCTCCATAACTTTTTGAGTTGTTTTCAACACAAACAGACGGACAGATAAACGGCGGTAAAAACATAACCTCCTTGGCATAGGAAATTATATTTGTGAGGTTGAAAGTGAAGAGAATGAGTATGTTTGTAATGTGTTTATCTGTAAATTCATGTTCCAGCTGTTTGATATTTGTGTGCATTTGCAAGTACCCAAAGTTACACACACACACACACACACACACACACACACACACACACACACACACACACACACACACACACACACACACACACACACACACACACACACACACACACACCCTTTTACATAGTTTACAAATAATGCATGAAATATTATTAAAAGTCTTCTCTCTCTCTATGTGTGTAGCCACGAAGCTACATAAGCATGTGATTCCTCCACATGCATTTAATAAGTCGCATACTTAAACACCTGGCACCACAGGCTGCTCATTCCCGCCAAGCAGGTATTTATTGTGCACCACAGCCGCATGCATCTGGCTGCTTATTGATAACATAGAGCTGCAGTCTCAAGCGGTGGCTTAAACTATATTTTCCATTTAGATGGATGCTACTGGCTGGCTGGTCACTGCTGTGATGCTGCCATAATCTTTAGGATAACATTTCTCAGTTCCAACAGTAGATGAAACATGAGAGAACAGCTGCTTTATCTTCAGTTCAGGCATGAATGTGAAGACATTAGCTAGTAACTCGTCTAGCTTTGTGATTCTCAAACTTTCTCTTGGTAGAGTTTCTATAAAAGCCAGATTGAAACAATATGTCAGACTGGGATTTTTTTTTACATTTGATCCTTTCCTAATGACTGAAGATGTACTAAATGGAAAATAAAATAAACGTAGTAAAACTACAAAATAGCTCAGATTAGTCAAATGTCATTGCAGGCAAATAAACAACAATCACATGGAAAGAAGAAAGTCATCGTAAACGAAACAGATGTGATCTAGCTGGTAAAATCGGTGTAAAATGAACTGATGCATAGATTTTAGAGAACAAATGCTAAAATATTAATATTTTAGTCCGAATGGACAGACCAGACTATTACAGTTTGGTTTTAGCAAAGTACAACTTATAATTTCTCTCTGGGATTAATAATGCATATTTTTACAGTTTCATTTCATGCATGGTGTCGCATTTTACTTCATTAATAAAAGAAAAGCCCCCTTTATTTAAGCCTGAGAACTGATTATCCTATTCATTCACATGGCATTGAGAGCGGTGCAGATGTATAACCTGAAACATGTGGCTGACAGAATGAGATTATTGGGTGGATTCGTCTTGACACAGGCGCTGGGCTGTGCATGTGTCAGCTGTCATAGAGTTGGTACATCATCATATACAGACAGCAGGCTATGATTTAAACTACAGCAACACTAATAAAATGATCAGACGCCATGCTGATTAATATATCTGGCCTGAGCGTGTATCTTTTTATTTTCTCTGGAAATGTAAACAAGCAAACAAAATATTTTAAGAAAATTTACTAAGTTGCAAAACACAACCAAAAAGTGTTAATAACAGTTTAATATATTCATCCATCCACTTTACTTTTAAAGCACATTTTCAAAACGTCTCCAAAGCGCTGCACATCAAAAAAGGTGCAAGGTTGAAAAGAAGCTAACTAACAAATATGATACACATTTTATTGAAGCCAGCTGTTGCTACGGGAACAGCTGATACGAGTGGTCGATGATTTATCAATAAAGTCGAGATAGGAAATGGGAAAACGGCATAAAAGCTTTGAGCAGATCATTTTAAATTGTCAAATGAAACAGAGTGGTTACAGTCTCAAGTCTTCCATTGAAAAGAGAAAAACACAAAATCTGTCAAAACTGCCCAATTATCTCCCGCCCAAGGGAAACGCGTTCTCATTTTACTTTGTACTGACAAGTTAGCTGCAGGCAGCGTGCCGCCTTAATGTGCTGCTCAATTTGGATAAATCAGCCCCCACCTGGTGAACTTGGGCCAGTAACAGAAGGCATGACGAGAGGGAACACGTTGTGCCAGCGTTAGCTGGAGCAAATGTGTGGCAACGGTCGACATCTGTGTCAATTAGGTGGAATATTTAGTCTCATCTCTTCTCTTCAGTGTCTTTTGAGGAAAAACTAGAAGAAACTAGTGGCACGTCATCCACCCAATGTTTTAAACCACACAGAAAGACAGGACTGAAAATGCAGCTTTTTTGTAAGACTTGGATCTAACTAAAAGACAGGCTAACAGCTAGTGTAGCCAGAGAGTCACTTCTCCATGTCCCGTGCTTCCTTTTTGCAGAGTTTGCAGGGTTAATGTCTGTAGTGACGCCGTTCTCTGATGTGCTTAAAGTGATGCAAATAGCCATTGCAGTCCTGATGCCATCACCAGAGTCAGAGGCACAATGCATGATGCAGTGCACTGAGGAGCATTAAGTCATTTTTCTGAAGTGAGACGAGACAGCAGAGACGACAGAACACTAGTCTGCTTTCTACTGAGCAGGACTTCAATCAGAAATCACCTCACCTCAGTGAAATGGTTATCAGCCTGGTTGTATCCCATAAATATCACCATGCTAAGCTTCTCATCCCAAGTCATGTAGCATGAAACTAAACAGGCATCTTGAAGTAGTCTGAACATGCAGAATGCACACTAAACCGACTTCAAATCTTATTTGATTCTATTTCTATCAACATTTTTTCTTTTGTCTTGTCCAGCATTTAAGCAAGCAGAATGATTTTCTGGATGCTGTGTTCTGCTGGGCAAATGTATTTTGCCAAGGGAAGCATTATAGATATAATGCTCCCTTTAACATTCTGGATTCTTATTTTATTTTTCTATTTATTTTGTATATTGGTTTGTATTACAAAGTTTGTACTGCTGGACCGGACCAGAGAGGACAGAAGACGGACAGAAAGAGAAGTGAGAAGAAGAGAAAACAGAAATACACCTCGTAGAGAGAAAAAGACAGAGAAAGAGATTTTTTTTTTTTTTCATTTTTTGAATAGCTCCTTTTATGAGCATGGCGGTGGCTCATGTGGTAGAGCCGGTTGACCTGAAGGTCGGCGGTTAGAGTCCTGCTCCTCTACACTGCAGCCCAGATGGGGACACAAGCGATTTCTGAGCCTGTATAAATGCAGAGGGCTGCGTCAGGAAGGGCGTCCGGCGTAAAACGTGCAACCGAGCCAACAGGTCCTCTGTACCGGCTCCGTAGTTGGAAGCCGATGATTCTGTGGAGACCTCCTTCAGGGGGAAAAGCCAAAAAAGAAAACAACAAGTCTGTTTCATGAGCAACTGTACTCTTTTGGGGCTGCAAGGATCATGCAACAGCATCTTGTTATTTCCATTTTTACTTCTGATTTTCTCATTTTCCTCCCAAATGGTTACTGAGCAACACGTTCGTGACTTCTGCTGTGTGGCTGATGTTTGCAGAGTACAGTGCTTTATTATTGTGTTGTATGGATGTTGACGAGGCAGCTAATGTAACAGCACTCGAATGCATTGCAAAAATCCCTTTGGGGACGATAAAGTGCATCGTTTGTTGTATGTCTTTTCATGTCCATTATTTTGCTGCAGTTGCTAAACTATTATAATAATTGTCCCCAGATGTTTTACTGAATGTATTGCAAAGCAAATTTAATTTTAAAAGAAATTGTCAATACAATTAAAACAAGCCTGAACTTTTCTGACCTTGTAGGCTGTGGAAGTGTGTGTCTGAGTGTTTTTCCGTTTTTCTGCTACAAAACTGATGTTGAAAAGCTACATAGTACTGTTGCAGCTGCTTAAATCTCATTTATTGTCATGTGATCAATTGGTTTATATGATTTGTGCCTGCCCAAAAGCAACTGTAATCCTAAATCCAGATACCAAATTGTTCAGACAACAGACTGAACTGGAAATGCAACACTACCAGAAACCAAAGAGGAATCTATTTATTGAGGAAGTTCAGATCCTTCAGTGTTTGCAGAAAGATGTACAACCTCTATAGGCCTGAAGAGGACAGGGAAGTTTGGTTTGCAGCATCAGTGAACCAATTGATACATTTGAGCTCAATGAGATGCTTCTTTAAATTTGCTGCAACAATAAAATGGTACCAGAGTGCATCCCTGTCCACAGCAACAACTGGACATGATGACTTCTAATGAAAAATAGTTAGAAAGGATAGACAGTTTTTAATAAATTTTATGCCAAATAATTAATCTCTTTAATATTGTAGAGCTGCACAATTAATTGTTAAAAAAAATTGCAATCTTGATTCAAACTTACATACGATCTCAACTTAAAACATGACAACTAAAAAAAAAAAAAAGACCACGAATGTACCGCATTTCAAACTGGGACATCGCCTGCATAAAAACAAGAGCTCCCTCTTTCTCCCATTAACAAATGACAATGGCAGATCCTTATACCACGTGACGCAGATGCCGGCTGGTAGGAAACAACTTGGCGACCTTCTCGCTAAATCAGGCGACCTTTTTTGTTAAAAGCGAAAAAATAATAATAAAAAATGTTACTATTAAAATTATTCAAAGGTTGTGTGTGTAAGAGAAGACAAGAGAGACATTTATTGTTTTTATGTTCAGTGTCAGCTGTTGCAAAGTTGATGTGCCAGTAATATGTGCAGTAAATATTTCTATTGGAAAAAAATCGTGAGAGAATCATCATCTCAATTCTAAGCAAAAAAAAAATCGTGATTCTTATTTTAGCCAGGATCGTGCAGCTCTAGAGTATTGCTTTTAGCTGGGTTTGTGGACAACCAGTTTATGATCCTGGTCAAGACCGTTACATCAGATTACCTGGTGAAAGTCAGAAAATGTTGATATCTTTTTCACACTAAAGGCTTCAAGGCTGCTTAAGGCAACGTATCCCTGGCCCCCACAGGGTGGAACATGCTGACAGCAGCCGCCCCTGCCTGCACAAACACACTTACTCCGCTTCAGATAAACCAGCTCTTGACAATTAACTATCATCTGTTGTATTACACTAATTTCTCCATTATGCAGCGAGTCTGGAGGTCTCTGGCCTACAGCTGCCTCCCACCAGGGATTGCAATGACGTGATAAAATTAAAATAGGAAATAAAATAAACTATCAAAACTTCTAATGACTTTACTCCGTTTATGAATCAGCGGGGAGATGTGAGGCGTTACCTCCAGAAGAGACTGCATTCTTGTGTAGGAGTTAATTTCTCCACCTCATCAAAGCCACAGGCGATGAAATATTCTGCACTTCGGTTTGTGCACAAATTTACCACATTTCCAACATTTACCAAGTGAATCCTCATACAGCAAAAGTCCCATCAGAATATTGAAAAGAAAACACTGCTGGTCTACAGGTTTCCCAGGAGGGCAACAGAGCATGGCGGGGTGTTCAAGTATAGGTGGCTTTCCAGTTGGTTTTATTTGCTAACTTGAGCAGGTCTGTCTGCCTCCCTGCTGAAATATTTCCCCCTACACTTAACATGTACCCCCCTCTGAGATTACGGTGAAACAAATGAAGAACCAGTTGAAAGCAGAATAACCAAGCACAGTGCTGGTTATGGTTTTGCCAGCATTTATCTGTATCTATACACAAACACTACTATCCAGATTTTTTAGTTCTTTTTCTGATTTCTTGGTCTAACTTAGATTCCATTAAATCCGGATCACCGGGAGTGATCCGGATCACCAGCTGGATTCTTCATCATTGTGACAAAGGGACATTTTCAGCTTGTAGGCATCTAACTCTACAATAAATGGTCAGGCTGACTGGCCAAAAAGTACAGGAGAAGTTCCCAGCAGGTTTTACAAGATATCAAAGATAGATCTGGATCCTGGCAAAATTCTGGATAATACAATCCAGAACAGGAAAAAATAAGGAATCTTTAGAATTGAATCACCGCAAGAAAACAAATTAGGAAATAAACATGCAACAAACACCACAGTACAGCAAAGACACTGTGGACTCTCCCAGAGTTTTCCTAGTTTAAAGAGGAATGATTCGTCTCTGACGGGTCATTTTCCAATCCTGCATAAGAAGGATGAAGACCCCTTCATGTTACGGCCATCAGCCCCACTGGCCCAGAAAACATCAACAAGAAATCATACGTCCTCTCTGCGATATCGGTTTTAAAAAGCACAAAATAGTCTAGGCTGGAGTGTTGTTTGTTTGTTTGTTTTTCAGCCCTATCAAAAGACAAATGACTGTTTGAAGTTGTATCTACAAATATGGCTCCATTGAAAAGAGCTTGAAGCAAGCTTTCCACAGTATGAGTCATTACCAAGAAGCACTGTTACAACTAACAAATAAACTTTTATGTCATTGCTTAAAAAAGATCATACCAAGCACAAAATAAAAACATAAGAGAGAACTGTTGAATTGTATTTTCAGTTATGGAGACAATTTGCTTAGAGTTGCATGTATGGACAGAAAGATCTGAATGGGAAGCGGATGAGTTCACCATTTCCTTTCCCATTCCAGGGCTCTGATCCAGTTTTCTTCTGTATTTAAGATCATATACAGGCACAAATGTGTGAAAGGGAGCGTTTCACGGCCACTTTTGTTGTCAAAATGCAGAGCTGAAGCGCAGCATTGAGCAGAAACTTAAGGAAGTGTTTCTGTAACAAAGCACCAGTCAGGCATACAATGACAAGTATTTCTATAAATAACAGATTTACTTATGACTAACCCCTGCCGAATAGGTCAGTATATTGTTCTGATCAAGAAACAATTAAATGTTTTCTGGTTTCTTTTAAAGATATCAACAGATGAGCAAGTTCGCTTTAAATAAGCGCGTTTTCAATGTAAATCCGCCCGCACCCGGCAACAGGTGCAGCCCATTGTGCGACAGTCTTACCTTCTGCTGCCGTCGGGCCATGTCGGTGGGCTGCTTGGCGTTGAATGGGTAGGCTATGCACCGCAGGACAAACACATAAATCTGTAGTTTCATTTTTCTCTCCTCTTCCTCCTTCTGAATCCGCTCCCTTTCCTTCTTCTCTTCATCTTCTACTGCAGCGCCGCTGTCTTTCGCTCCTTTACCGGTGGCGCCTCCAGATGCGCCGGGTTGCCGCCGCTGCTGCTGGTGCTGCGTGCCGCCTGTCCGGTGCTGGTCCCTCCGCTTCTCCGGTGAAGACACCGCCGCTTTGCCTGAAGGCTGCCGAACAACTTCTGAGTCGGACTCTCCGCCGCTGTCTTCGCTGGAGGACGGATCAAGCATGGTTGTAAAGCGTCAAAGCTCTTCTTTGAACTGACAGGGGAGAAAAAACGCACCAAAGTTCTGGTTTTTGCTTCTTGTTTTAGTTGACGTGGCGCTCGCGACAACACTTCCCAACAGGTTTTCCTAACTGGGACCTGTGGAGCGTTTGCGGCTACGACCTGACAGGAGTGTTGGGGCTTTTTTAGACGCTGGGTAGGCGGAGTTTTAATGGGGGGGATAATAAATTGTCCCCGCGCGACTCGTTCCTTCACACTGGGGGATGAATGTGTTGGTATGACACCAGCAGAGCGCGCGCCCGCCGCATACAGAAACGACGCAGAGCGCGCGCTTTCTCGTGTGAAAAGCGCTCCAGATACAGGTGAGCAACCTGTGGCTGAAACCGAAGATAGGTGGATAAGAAGAGGTTTCACTCGGTTTGTTTTTCAGGAAACCGAAGAGAAAACCCTAATTAAAAGCTGTAAAGCCCGTGCTACGCCGTATGGGAATACACTGCATACTACAATGCATAATTTTCATCTGGAAAATAAATCAATCAAAGAACGACTAAACAAATAAATGAAGTGAAAAACAATCCAACAAAAGGAGACAATATAATGAATACACTATGGACTATTGTTGATATTTTTAAATCTTTAATCATAATCAAAACTAAATTACTTAATTTGCATAAATTCTCTAAGGGATCATATACATGTTTGGAAACCTGTAGGTCTGTAAATTAGCTGTTACAGTGCTTGGAATTTGTTTTTGTTTTGTTTTGTTTTTTTACAGTAAGCCGTTTAAATTAAAATGAAAGAATAAGATCAGGTGTGTTCATGAAGGCTGCCTTGCATGTACAGGATGTTTTTTTTTTTGTTTGTTTGTTTTTCCAATGCATCATTACAGCAAACCAAGATCGGTACTGTCCTTGGAAGTGGAATGTAGCCCTTTTTAGTTTTCTTATGCAGCATCCAGTTCTAGTCTTCAAGGATTTTTATCCTGGATTTTGTCCTTGCGAATGCAATCCATCACATTCACACTATTGAGTTCCTCTTTCTCTTTATTCTTTATCAGTGTGGATGCGATTCATAGCATTCACACTTTTTTGTGTGTTCCCTATTCTCTTTATGACTGTGAATGCCCATTGGGAACGGTGCAGAAGGAGTAGCACGCCAAACTTTGGCGGAATAATATCTAATAATAATTTTAAAGAACAGGATCTCAATACTGTGAATGCCCAATGGGTGGAACTTTATATATGATGCCAGATAGTAGTAATTATTATCCTAATGGTTACACTTGTGCTCAGCAAAGCATGACTTCAAGCTTTTCCATCTTTTTAATCATCTTTAGTTGTTTTCAGCATTCTAGTCAAACATTTTATGTTTTTCAATGATATCTTCATGTGCAAAAATACAAAATGCATACTTTTTCTGTAAAAGAGTACATGTGTTTCCCCACACATGTATGTGTGACTCGGGTGGTGACCTGGTGGTTATGAGAATGGGCTTCACTTCTGAATGTTGTAGGTTCAAATCCCACAAGTAACATTTGTCTACACAATACAACTTATCACCTTTTAATCTCCAAGAAATTACTCTTTCTGTTTCAGTTTTCATCAATTCACAAACAATTTTCTTGGAATTTCTTTCACACTTTATCAGATTGAAAAGAAGGCTGCACATCTGCTAGCTGCTGGAATGTGCGTCCACTAGTTTCAGTGACATCTTTTTTTGCATGAGACATCAGTAATTACACATTGTCGCATTCACACTCGCTGTCATGTAATAACAGCAAATTTCTAGTTTATTTAGTTTCCTGCTCAAACAAGATTTTATCTCCTCAACAGCTTGCCAAGTTCTGCACAAGCCTGCTAATGATTCATTAGTTTTAGTCAGGTGTGTAGAAGCAGGGAACTATTAAACCTGCAGGAGAACAACCCTGAAGGATAGGAATTGTACATCACCACACTGTTTTCATAAACTAAAATTTACCATGGAAAAACTTTTGTGTGTACTCCCTTGCTACTTGTCTCTACATGCATTATGTTGCAAATACGGAAAAGACATATGAAATGTCTTTACCTTTGCTTTTAATTATTTTTGACAAATTTACTCTTCTTTTTCCAAATTAGCTTCACTTTAAACCATGCCATGTTGGTACTAAAGGACTCAAAGAGGGCCAAGAAAATAATCCCCACAGCATTACACCACAAGCAGGCTGAAGCATCGATCCAAGGCAAGATAGATCCATGCTGGTATGGATTTCATTTGCATTTTGAAAAAAAACAAAAAACGAAGGAAAACAAACAGAGCGTAGATCTTTTTTGTAATGATGACAAAACAGGGTTTCATTTTATCACACATAGAGGACATGTTGACAAGAGTGGCAACTGATTCGAGCTGAAAATGTCAAGGGGCAGACAGGGATAGTCTGGTGTCTGAAGCGGTTACATCTGCCAGCAGGCTTCACTTGGTCAGCCTGCTAACAGTCTGCTAGAAAAAGATATTGACTGCTCTAATGAGACATATATGTGCTCTGACCAGGTGGTCAGCTGTGGATGCTCAGCAGATATGACAGAGATCTTCCTTACCGAGAGCAAATTTCTTAAGATAAAGTCTTGCCTTATAAATTCAGCATCTAAAAACTGTCTAAATGTAAGATCCTATGTGCAACACAAATTCCAAATTATTAGGCTGTTGTGTAAAACCTAATTAAAAACAGAATATTATGGTTTGCAAATCTTTTTTTTTAATATGCATTCATTTGAATACACCACAGTGACAAGATATTTAAGTTGTTGTTTTCAAACATTCACTTATTTTGAACTTGATGTCGCCAACCTGTTCCACAAATCTGGAACATTTACATGCTTGATATTGTGTTGCATCACTTGAAGCATTAATTGTTGAATCTTTGCAGATAGAATTCTTTCCCATTACTGCTAAATGTACAGTGTTAGTTGTTCAGTAGCTTGGGATCTCTTGTCATGTTTTGTGCTTCATATTGCGGCAGAGATTTTCAGGGGAAGACAGGTCTGGACTACAGGCAGACCAGTCTAGTGCTCACACTAGCCACGCTATTGTGTCTCCTGCAGAATGTGGCTTGGCATTGTCTTGCTGAAATAAGGAGGGACGTCTCTGAAAAAGATGCTGCTTAGAGGCAGTATATATTGCTTAAAAAAAAAAAGAAAAGTACCTTTCCGCAGTAATGGCTCCTTCACAGATGTACAAGTCACCCGTGCCATGGGCACTAATAACCCCCCATATCACCACAGACGCTGGCTTTTGAACTTTGCAGTGATAACAACATGGAAAGTCCTTTTTGACTTCCAAAAACAAATTGAAATGTGGACTCGTGAGACCACAGCACACTTTGAATCAGTCCATATGAGATAAGCTAATGTCCAGAGAAGCTGGCGGCGTCTCTGGGTCTTGATATGGCTTTCTCTTTGCATGGTAGAGATTTAACTTGCATTTGACGATGTAGCCACAAAATTAAAATGGTTTTCTGAAGTGTTGCTGAGGCCATGATGATGTTGGTTTTAACATCTGAGAGATCGCAGGTCACATACATTTAATGTTAGTTTTCAGGATTGCTGCTTACATACAGAGATTTCTCCAGATTCTCTTTACGTGGTATTATGGACTCTACTCAGGGATGTCAAACTCCAGTCCTCGAGAGCCAGTATCTGGTCAGGTTTTTGTTTCCCTCTTCCAATGCAGCTGATTCATATCAAATGGATCCAGCAACTTCCTGTCAACCTGTTCAGTCATTTCGGTCAGGTGTATTGGAGCATGAAGATAACAAAAACCTGCAGGATACCGGCCATCGAGGACTGGAGTTTAGCACCCCTGATCTAGATGGTGAAATCCCTAAAGTCCTTGCAATTATATGTTGAGAAACTTTGTTTTTAAGTTGTTCGACTATTTACCCCTGCAGTTGTTTACAAAGTAGTGAGTCTAGCTCCATCGTTGCTTTTGAACAACTGAGCCTTTTGGTGATGATTCTTTTATACCCAGTTATGACACTCACCTGTTTCCAGCGAAATATTTCACCTGTGGAATGATCCAAACAGATGGTTTTTTTTTTTTCTAACATTCCTCATTTTTCACTTTTTTTTTTATGGCCTCATCCCAGCTTGTTTTAAATAAGTTGCAGGCATCAAATTCAAAATGAGTGCATATTTGTGAAGAAACAATAGATTTGATCATTTTGAACATTAAATATCTTGTTATTGTAGTCTTTAATTGAATAAAGGTTTTTCAAATCAACTTGTTTTGATTTAACTTGATTTGTGGTAATATTTTCTACAATATCAAAAAGATTCATCCATCATATCAGCTGAAATGTTGATTAAATATATGCTACCATTTAACACTGAAAGCATTACTCAACCACAAACATGCATGTTCACAGAAAATATTAAGGAGGATCTTTTAACATTAAATAGATTTCAAGTTCACCTATAACCACTTAGATAAAGTTATCTCCCTCAGTTTTCAGTTCCATTATTTGAACAACTTTGGGATGTGATGTATGTGATAGCTTAATTTGTCTTCGTTTATCAGTTGTGAACAAAATTACATAAAACACATTAGTTCTAAGAATCAGCCTCTGAAGAACAATCCTAACATAAAATGTGCTGCAGTCATGCTGGATTTCGCTCCCCTTTCAGGTCTATGAACCTGCAGGGCTTTGAAGAAGGCAGGTCCAATTCATGTCTACAGCTTCAACCGCCCGTTCCACCTTTTCATATTCACCAGACACAACGTGGAACTAAAGGGGCATCAGTTCTGGCTTGAAACGATACATATGAGAGAGACTTCTGTGGGTTTACAGCGCTGTTTGTTGTGTTAAGATTCATATTGAATTCTAACTTGCTCACCCTGTCTGAAGCTCTCAGCCCACTGGGTATGATTACACGCTGACAATATTCCAAAATTAACCCTGTCATGATTTTCCTCTGAATATGAATGCAAATAAGCTTATATTTGAAATAAACAATATTGCATAAAATTATGTGGAGTATTTCATCCTTAGTCTCCCTTTGTAGACGTATATACACCCTCATCACATAATTACACCCTACCAGATTTCTTATGGCATATTGGGACACACACTGCTTAATGATGCCTTTCACAGCTTCCAGTGGAGCTTGTGGAGATCATCTGTGGGAAAAAGAAGACGGTAACACTTTATAATAATGGTACAAATCATATACTTAAGAATGTGTAACTCATGATGAACTAATGCATTAATTTATGAAGACTTTAACATGAATTTCAGTTGATCATCATGAAGAAATGATGATCTCAATGTGGATTCATGTGATTACTTGACCCCTAGTTGATCATCAATTAATGAACATTAGTTCACTGTTAATTCATCAATATGTCAATAAATTGGCCTTTTTTTTAAAAATTTTTTTTATCTAAAGCAAGACAGGTGAGAGGCAAGGGACACCTTGGACAGGTTGCCAGTCCAGTGCAGAGCCAACGCAGAAAGACAAACATTCAAACTCACACTCAGGGAGAATTTAGATTTCCCAGTTAACCTAACATGCATGTGTTTGGACGGTGGGAGGACGCTGGAGCGACTGGAGACAAACTCCACACAGAAAGACCACTGCAACATTAAAGTAGAAAGTCAGAATGTAGTGCAATATCTGCAAATGGAGTTATATGTAATAAAGTTTATTGCATTCAATAAACTTTATTGAAAGCAAACATAAGTTTATTAGCTGCAAACGGAGCAGCACCTCCACTTGCAGGAACTGCACTATATTCTGACTTTAAATAAATAAATACATTTAAATAAAGGTAATGAAAAATCGATGATTTCACCAGTATTCAATCACCTGTTTTTGACTAGAACTTTCCTGATGTACATTATGCCACGCAACACAACTTTCATTCATTCATTCATTTTCTGAACCGCTTATTCCAATTCAGGGTCGCAGGGAAGCTGGAGCCTATCCCAGCTGGCTTTGGGCGACAGGCAGGGTACACCCTGGACAGCTCGCCAGTCCATCGCAGGGCCGCAACACAACTTATTAATGTTTTATTGCATTTATCCTGCTCTTCTGTATTTTTATTAATTTTGTAAGATAGAGAGAAGCTGTGATGGACTGGCGACCTGTCCCAGTGTATCCTCTCTCGCCTGCTACCTGCTGAGACAGGCTCCAGCTTCCTCACAGCCCTGAACTAGAAAAATCAGTAAATGAATGGATGGGTGGATAAAGAAAAGGTGCACTGTAAAGTCTTACCAACATCACAGAACACTGTTCACTTTTTTTTTTTTATTATTATTTTTTTAGATTGTCAGCATGAAGATACTTGTAATACTGTTTAATGTGTTTTGCACTTTATATTCAATATTGCAAATGTATCTTACAACTTCATGACATTTATTCAGTTATTCAGTGCTGAATGTTGCAACAGTGCAACAGTTTAGGTAGCACCCTGCATATTTATGAACATAGATTACTTTACTTATTGTTTATGTCTACTCGTTTTGCATGCTCTTCTTCTTCAGTAAGTCTATTCGTTATACCTGAAATATTTAGGGCATTAATGTGGATGGCAAAGCTGAACTTTCTATGTGCAGGGAAACCTGTTACCTTACTGTGTATATGACTATAAACACTTTGAATCTTGAATAAGCATAAGCCTGCAACAGACTGCTTAGCGCAGTTTTTCCCAGTTCAGGTCCTCAGGATCTCCTGCCCTGCATGTTTTAGACATGATCGTCCTCCAAAACTCCTGAGTCAGATTATTGAACTACCTCATGAAGTTCTTTGCAGACTGTTAATGAACCCTTTTAAGGTTTAAGGTAAGGTTATCTATGAAACATGCACGACATGGTGTCCTGAGGACCTGGATTAAGAAACAGTGGCCTAGCAGAAGAAAAAAAACAAAGAAAATCCACTAGTAATACTATCTCCACTTATTCTCTCTTTATCTTCATTTGAATTAGAGGTGCCCAGGTTTGATCTTTTAGATCTACTGTCCTGTAACTTTTAGATGCATCCCTTCTCTGAACAGCTCTTCACCAGGCCTCTGCAGAGCTTAATGACATGTGCAGGAGGGAATTTTTACCATTTGAATCAGGTGTGTTGGATAATGGATGCATCTAACAGTTGAAGGATAGATGTTGGGGACTTGACTTAGACCAGGGGTCCTTAGTCCTGGTCTTTGAGGGTCAGTGCCTTGCAAGTTTTTCTAAGTGTCCCTGCTGGAAATCACCTGACACAGACTCAGACAAGCACATGCATGTCTGCTGAATACACATTGATTTGAATCAGGTATGGTGCAGCGGCGACACTTGGAAAGCCTGCAGGACACCAGCCCACGAGGACCAGGATTGAGGATCCCTGACTGAGACTATGTACACACATAGCTGGGTTTTTGTAAAACCGAACATCATTTCCCCTCAGAAAAAGTAAACGAGCCCACAAAACCTTGTTTTTCAAAAACAAATACATCCACACCCGTCTGCATAACGGTGTTAAACACATTCATAAGCATATCAAACCTTCAGGCAGCAGTAGCGCCACCTATCCTATCCAATCAGAATAACCTCGCGTCTAACAACGTCACTTCCTTTTATTCATTCATTCATTATCTGAACTGCTTAGTCCGAGTAAGCTGGAGTCTATCCCAGCAGTCTTTGGGTGAGAGGCAGGGTACACCCTGGACAGCTCGCCAGTCCATCACAGGGCCAACGTCACTTCCACAAAACACAAAACATGCATTGAACACGACATGGTTAGGTGGTAGGAAATAACTGTCCTTTGCCTTCTATGTAAAGTGGTACGGACGGCAGTGTAAAAACAAACACAAAACGCCTACATAACTGATAACATTAACACAGTTTTGTGGATGCTGTGCTGTTGAAAACAAAGGTCGCACATGTGACGTAATGGTATTTATGTCACAGACAGTGATGTTCCAAAACCTAAAACCCCGGGTATATATGTTCACATGCAGGTGTGCAAACAGAGTACTTTGGTTGGAGGTTTTTAAAAGAATCGTTTTTTAATGCAGAAATCTGTTTTTGTGTGGTTGAGCCGCCACATCGGAGAAAAATACCTACATGTTGTGAGATACCTGCTACGTGTGGACAAGGCCTCAGGCATCTCTCATTTAAACTTTCAATCACATACCTTGAGTCCTGCAACTGGTGCCCGGGTGCCTTGTGCTAAAATGTCGAGACAACTCTTGCTGTTGTGGAATGCTAGCTCGGTCCACCAGTGAATGCACTGTACAGTTTTCTCATTTAGTTTGAGTTTGAAATGATCCTTCACTCCACTTTTTCTCATTTTCTCTAGCTCTCCTCCTTCCCTCTACCACTTTTCTCTTGGCTCTGTTAATTCCACAACTTACTGTTGCAAAAAAAACAGGTGTGCTTCTCATTTTCCAGTAGGTAATGCCATCAGACATCAAGTGATGCTTTAAATGGAATTTTTTTTTTTTTTTAATTGTGGTTCGATTACAGTTAATTATATTGAATCATATCAGTAAAAAAGCCTGGAGATGACTTTGTTGTGAAAATGAATTGCCAGACATCTTTGTAGCAGAAGCAAAACACATCAAACAGCTTTTCTAGCTTATGGTAAGTTTTGACATTTCATCAAGCTTTTGAAAAAATATCTTATAATTCACTTTCTAATTGATTAATTTCCTCATACTGGGTGCAAAGTAGCTTTAAAGTCTCACTTTATAATATGTCTGCATCTGCCTTGGACAAACATGAGGGGTTGGAAATTTCGAGAATACAACTAAAAACCAACTTAAAGCAAAATCGAATAATTCCTTTACCCTTGTTGATCTGTAGATTATCCTGTGTTGAATGCGTGAAGTGGATACACACACACATACACACAAAAGCAGCTTACTTGTCTGCCTTCAGTGAGTGCAAATCCTCTCCCAACAAGCAGGGTCACTCTCCAGAGCACTGAGGCCTGAAACTCCTTCCAGAAAATCATGGCCTCTGCATGGAGAGGAGAAATACAATAAATAATAAATAAGCACCTTAACAGAAAGAGAGAAGCTGCCAGTTATCAGTTTGGACAGCTGAGGAAGACTGGATGGCAGGTTTGGAACATCACTGATTACGTTTTAGTCCATTATATGGACAACATCGGTGGAGGCAGATGACTACTCTCCCCGAGTCTGGCGCTGCAAGTGATATTTTCCTTTCGTTCTACGCTTCCCCCTCATGTCTGCTGCAGACGTGGAATTGAACTGAAGGGAAGATTGGATCAGAAATATTGGTTTCGTCAGGTAGGCAGCAGGTAACAAGCTAAAGAAGTATTTTAAACGACATATTTTAAGGAAAAAATTGAGTAAAGACGTACACAGTGGGATTTAAGGGTTAAGGCCACAGTCTTTCAGTCAGAACAACATCTGTGCATTCTGGCTTTAGCTGTGGAAGGCAAGGCAGGTTTATGTGCACTGCACAATTCAAAGTGCTTTACATGAAAATATCAAAGCTTTACAGCGAAGGGGAGAGAGCATTAAATAAACTAACAAATGAAATGTTTAAAACGAAAAAAGTGAATAAATAAAAAGAGAGAATAAAAATGCTTGGAGTAAAAATGACAGTGTGAGGAATTAACACTCATTTTCATAAAAGACGGCAAATAAAAACACTTTTTAATCTTGATTTAAAGCAGCTCAGAGTTTCAGCAGACCTGCAGTTTTCTGGGAGTTGGTTCCACACATGAGGAGCATAAAAACTGACACCGCCTCTCCGTGTTTGGTTTTAACTCTGGGAACAGAAAGCAGACCCATTCCTGATGACCTGAGGGATCTGGTTGGTTCATAACAAATCAGGAGATCCTGAACGTAACTGAAACCTTTCAGTAAAAGCAGCATTTTGAAGTCAGACAGGAAGCCTGTGTAAAGATCTGAGGACTAGAGTTATCTGATCCAGTTTCTTGGTCTTAGTTCGGACTGGAGCAGTAGGGACATCGTTACAGTAGTCTAGTCTACCAAAGACAAATGTATGGACAAGTCTCTGTAAATCCTGCGGAAACATCAAACCTTTAATCCTTGATATGTTCTTTAAAAACCGACTTCACAACTGTTTTAATGTGATGCTAAAACTTCAGGTCTGAGTCCATCACTACACCGAGATTTCTGGCTTCGCCATTAGTTTTCAGTGTAGCTGTCTAAAGCTACTTGCTGACTTTTAATCTTTCTTCTTCTTGGTTTTGAAGGCTATTTTTTCTTCCTTTAACTGAAGGAATGAGAGAATTAATATCATTACTCAAACTTACATCTCCTTATCAAACACGGCCTGAAATAACATTCCTCATAATATTGACCTATAATTTGAAGAATAAATCATGAATGGGATTTAAAGCAGACGTCCTTGTGATGAGGAGTTAACACTGGTGTGTTGCAACACACCTGACACACATCAGACCAGTGCAGAGCTTGACGTCAAGCTCTGGTCCTACAGCAGGGGTAGGCAACTCCGGTCCGCAAGCGCCACAGTCCTGCA
This sequence comes from Telmatherina bonti, assembly GCF_933228915.1. Taxonomy (NCBI): domain Eukaryota; kingdom Metazoa; phylum Chordata; class Actinopteri; order Atheriniformes; family Telmatherinidae; genus Telmatherina; species Telmatherina bonti. The sequence continues at coordinate 14,263,702 of NC_136620.1, read as the reverse complement.
AATGTTAGGAGTTTCTCTGCTGCAACAGACCTGGCACACATCAGACCTAATCAGTAGACTTGTGCAGAACTTGACATCAAACTCCACACAAGTCTGCTAAGTAGCCATTGTTTTGAATCAGGTGTGTTGCAGCAGGGAAACTCCTAACATTTGCAGGACTGTGGCGCTTGAGGACCAGAGTTGCCTCCCCTGTCTTATAGTGACCTGTCAAGCACCTGATGTGGCACCTGGGGTGTCCAGTCAGATAACAGAGGTGGCCAGTGTCATTTTTTACATATAAGCTGAGCTGTTGGTAAAAGATGTTCTTGGTTTTAGATCTGTTAGGTTAATTTATGACTTAATTTGGGGGTGCAGTCCCAAATTAACAAGAGATTGTTGATCTCCCATATCCTTTAGTTTCTGTCTGTTTTTACCTTATTCTGTAAATTATAATAACTTGTCAGTAATTTTAGTTATCATGTTTCCTCTAAGCCAGCATGTGTTTTTGGGACTGAAATGTTCACCTGTTTCCACTGCAGTCGGAGAATAAACTGCACTACGAACTTTTACTACAGCAGGGACATTTGTCCCTTCGCTATAGAGCAAACATGATTCACTTACAATTTCAGAAGACATTTAAACTGTATAAATGTGGTAAATGTCAAGAATACAGACAAATACATAACAGCTCATAAACTGCGGGGATGTTCTCGCCTTCCTTCTTCCTTCAAAACACATCTTCTGCTCTTCATTTATTTATGTGTAGTCAGTCACCCACTGGCTAAGATGCGCTGAGGATATGAGGTCAGGAGAGGTTCCTGGGATTATGGTGATGCTGCCAACGTTGGAAAAGTAGGCAATGCCAATGCACATGGCGCTGGATATCATCATGTCCTGATAACCCCAGCTGACAACTTCAGGCACACACACTATAGACTTCAATACAACACTGAGAAGGAATGAGCCATAAGAAGAAAATTGAGTGGAAATACTACTGTAGCACAAGGAGTAATAATCACAGAGTAAATCTGGATCTGCTCTCAGCGATGATATCAGTCCATTTCTCAGGCTTCTTGTTGCTGCTGTCTATAAATACAAAATGTTTTTGTAAGCATATGCCTTTAAATAATAAAAACGAGAGGTCAAAGTACACCCAAAAGCTCTGAACAGGATCTAATTCAAAGGAGAAAAATGTGACGGATGCTGTTTAAATGGTTTATTATCAACTCACAAAAATAAAAACGAGTTAACGAGAGAAAAAATTAAAACAAAAGAATATTTGGCTAGACCACTTTTAACCTCTAAACCAGTTTTACTTTAATTAATCTGGTACACAGAGCCAACCCCGGACCCCGGGGGGGGGCCCAAAATTTAATTGGCAAACCACCCCAATTCTGATTGGTACTTTGCCAAGTTTGGGAACATGGGAACTATGTTTAATGCCTGTTGGCTTGCTTTTTATCCAAATCTGAATTATTAACTTATTAAATTATTTACTATGATTTTTTTTTTTTTGGTCTTGTCCAGCATTTAAGCAAGCTGACTGATGTTCTGGATGCTGTGTTCTGCTGAGAAAATTTATTTTGCCAAGGGGAACTTTTATAGATGTAATGATCCCCTTGTATTTCTTGATTCTTATTTTCTTTTTCTATTTGTTTTGGATAATTGTTTGTATTACAGAGTTTATGTTGCTGGAACGGACCGTAAAGGATAGAAAAGGGGCAGAAAGAGAACAGAAAAGAAAACAGAGAAAACAAGAGTATGTATGTATGTGTATATATATATATATATATATATATATATATATATATATATGTATATGTATATATATAAATGGCCAGAGGCATATGCAGTCACTGATCAGAGTGCAGCAACTACTGCAGAGAAGCTGGTCAATGAGATGTTCTGCCATTTCGGAGTGTCGTAGGAGCTTCACAGTGATCAAGGGCAGAACTTTGAGTCCAGGGTCTTCCAGGAGGTGTGTCGACATCTTGGTGTGAGGAAGACAAGGACCACTCCACTGCACCCACAGAGTGATGGCCTTGTGGAGTGGTTTAATCGGACCCTGTCCACACAGTTAGCCATTCTCACTGACCACCACCAGCGAGACTGGGATTCCACCTGCCTATGGTACTGTGGTCCTATAGGACTGCAGTTCAGGAATCCACCAAGTGTACTCCAGCAGTGCTCATGTTTGGCCATGAGCTACGTACCCCAGTGGACTTGGTATTGGGGCTCCACCTGAGCCAGAAGTAAGAGGAGAACCTGGGATGGAGTATTACCACAACCTCTGTGAGCGGATGCGGGAAGTCCATGAGATGGCCAGGCAGTCCTTGACCGAGGCTGGGGTGCAGCAGAAGAGAACTTATGACCTTCGCTGTCGAGGACAGGACTTTACAAGTGGTGCTCAGCTTTGGGTCTACAATCCAGTGAGGAAGAAGGGTTGCTCCCCAAAGTTGGACAGCCACTGGATGGGTCCCTGCCCTGTTTTGGAAAAGCTGCCAGATGTGATCTATCGGGTGCAACTACCGCAGAGACGTCGGGCAGTAGTCCTCCACCGGGACCGCCTGGCACTCTACCAACCATTGGCTTCATCTGTGGGGCCGGCGGAGAGTGATAACCAGACAGAGACCCCTTTAATCCCCTCCAGCTGTGGGGGAGAGCACATCCAAATAGACGACAGCGGTGCCCCCCACGGTACCTTTCAGACTTTGTGGTGGGTTCATGTATTGCTGGGGGACAGCTAATCCAGCTAGGTGGGGGCTGTGTAGTGTTCGGAGCTAACATAGCCGCAAAGGCTCATTGATATTGAGCTGCTAAAAACAATAGTTCTGTTATCATTGTTATCAAGTAAGTTCAAGTACTGTTATTGAATCACTGTTATGGACCTACTTTCATTCATGGTCAGGTGCATGTTAAGTTGGCTGTTAGTCATGGTTTCAGTTTTGGCACTGTGAGTCTGGGAGGTTGTAGCTGGAGAGACCTCCCCTCCCCTCTGCTGTTGTGATGGTGGAAAATAAATGATTCTGGAGCTAAAACTCTTAATTGTGTTTTGGCTGGTCATTACAATATGGTTATATGGACTCAAACAGATAACTTGGAATTTGTCTCAATTGCTATTGACAAAACCACCAACATGAGAGACTGTTATGGTCTCACGTTCCAGTTTGTTTTTAAAATAATGTTATTTCTTTTCTTATCTTTAGTGTTTGTACCTCTTCATACAAACTGCCATCGTGTTTCTGTTCTGAGGAGTCATTTTCCCAGTTGTTAATAAAAGACTGAGGAAAAAATACCTTCAGTAAGCTCCAACGATGGTGTAAAAAAGTGGTTATTTTAAATAGCAATTTTCTTCTTTCAGTTTAAAAACCTCTGTTTTGTCAGCTATTTATGGATGTTGTATGTGTGTTGTACACCGTTGCTTTTTGTCCTGCTTTATTTAGTTTGAAAAGATTGTTTGATTTTGTTCTCGCAGTGAACATACTTTGCAGTCAACAACTTCTTATTTTTACCTTAGCATAAACTGCTATCAACATATATAGAAAATACTATTATCGATATCTGAGATGAATGGCAGAGAAAAAAACATATTTTCCACCTTTAGATTAAAAATCTGCATCTCATTCAGGACTTTAATTGCTCCTTTTTCTATTAGACTTTTCTTTCTTCTCTTTCATTTCTAATCTTAATTTCTTTGGTTTATGCATAGAAAGTATTTTGTTTGTTTAATTAAAGCATCATGGATTGGGTATGGATTTTTAATTTAAGTTTGGCTTCATCAACAGACAGGACTGAGTCAAAATACAGTCCTGAGAATCTCACTAATGAAAGCATCAAGTCAAGCGTTGTTTCAGCACTGGGTTCAAGGCTGTTTAGAAGGGGATCCTCGGGTAACACAGGTTGGAAACCAGTGGGTTAGAATATAACCTTTAAAAATTTTAATAGGTTAAATAATCTTGTTTTTACAAGCATTCAAAGTTTTTTTCTGCACATTTACAAACTTTATCTTTTTGGTCGAAATCTTTTACAGGATGATGAAACTCGATTCACAAACATTTACAATGAAATGATTTGTAAACATCTAATTACAGCTGCAAAATATTGATGACTTTATACTGAGTCCATATAAGCCAGGTTTATTTCTTAGCAGGCCTCTTCGGCCTTTTTTGTTTTTCTTTCTTGGTTACCAGTAGCAATGGCACCAGTGGAAAACACCAGAACACAGTGTTGTACTCTTATGCATGATGTTTTATACATTACAGGACTTTAGTTGTCAACATTAAGCACAGACTGGGTCACTTAAAGCATGGCTGGTCTTGTCTGTGTGAGATAAAGCAGGACATGCTGGGAAGCGTGGACATAGTACGAGCATGGAGATGAATCATAAGGATATGAGGCTTGATTCAGAAAAGTCCAGAACAGGTTCAATTTAACAAATATAAAATGGAATAAAATTGATCAACTCTTATTCAACACCAATATGACAAAAACTCTTTTCCAGCTCGAAAGGTGACTTTTCTTCTCAGTAGGAAACCAGCTGTCAGGGAAAAGAAGAAGAGGAGGACAACGCATCCATGTGAACAAAGGTTGGAAGACAAACTCTTCCATGGTTGGCAGGCATTGTTCTGAAGAAGCAGAACCCTAATCAGTCATATGCCACCCACGCTATCTGCTACATTGTTGTGCATATCCCTCCAAATGCTCTAAAGGAACTACTTGACATTTACAGGAGACTTTAACCACATATTCCTGCAGGACACACTTCTGATGTTTCATTAGCACATTGCCATCGCAACCCACAGAGGGAACACAATTGTACAGACGGTTGGATGGAGTTATTCTCTGCCCCTGCCATGGTGCTTCAGAACATATCTCCATCATATTGGTTCCAGTCTATTGGCCTTTGTTAAAGACTTGACAGCTGGGCAAGACATGTTTATTTATATGGCACAATTCAACAACTGGGTGATTCAAAGTGCTTTCCAGAAACACAGAAACATTAGAAAATAATTCAAATTTAAAGTAAAAAAAAATTAAGGAGAAAAGAAAAACAAAGAACATATAAAAAAAACAGCATTAATTACAAATAAATTTAAAAAATCCAAGCTTAAAAATAAATAGTGCAGATTTGGTCATTTAAATAAAATTATTCAAATTTAGCTGAGACGACTACACAGAAAACCACCACAGTGTCACTTTCTGAAGTTGCCCTTAGGCTGCAGGATGTTTTGAGGCCTTGAACTAGAAGGATGATAAGTAGCATTAGTAAGTGGGGCTATACTGGCAATCTGTCCGAGGTGTACCCTGCCTTTTGCCAGGAAATTGCTGGTTCTGGCCACCCTGCAATGATGGATGGATGGATGGATGGATGGATGGATGGAAGGAATAGTAGAAGGTACTGCAAGGCAAGGCAAGTTTATTTGTATAGCATCTTTTTTGTACAAGACAATTCAAAATGCTTTACATAAAACATTAAAAGCATTACAGATAGTGTAAAATAGCAGAAACAACAACACAAATAGATAATAAAATAAATGAATAATAATATATCATAAAACAAAATATAATTAAAATAATCAAAACTGTAGATCTCAAATAGTTGAAATATTTTGTCCCAGTGCTACATTATGCATAGAAGGCATCAAAGCCACAAGAACCATCACCATCGATTCCAACTAGAAGTCCTTAATGAATACAGATGTATGTCCTCAACTGAGAGTACAAGACTCCATGTTCAGGGTTGCAGACATATTAGTACCCAGTTTTACAGTGGTCATTTTGTGGGTAAAATCCATCTATGCTCCAAAGATTTAGAGCTCTTTCCTAAAAATGCTCCATGTAGCATGTGGAGGAGAAACAAGTGTCTCAGATAACCATAAAAAGGATGCACAGTGCCCAGCTGATCCTTCGCTACCTAAAACCCTACACTCTTTCAAGATTAGTTTGTTCTATATTCCACAAGAAGCAGGAGCTTTTTTCTAGTTCTCGAGGCACCGAGAGGAAAATGACGTCAGTTTCTTCTCGCAGACTAAATTGGAGACGGTTCTCAACACATCAGGCGGACAGAAATGTTTTCTTCCTGGACTCTAAGAAGTCTCGTCTGATTGGTTGGAAATTTGAGGTGGGCGTGGGCAACATGGAAAATCATGACGTGAAAAGTTGCTGCTTCCGCATTTTTACTGTTGCAGTTGAAAAGGACTGTTTTGATAAAACAGCTGATCGAAGTGGTAAAAAAAAGTGTGACCATTTTTACAACCTGTGGTATTAAAACACACGGACGCAGCCGCGTGCACAAACCACCCTGCCTCAAATGAAGTTATGTAGGCACCTGGTGCCGAAACAGGTTTATATATATATATATGGTTATGTTTTAGAGAGCTTGTTTTAAAGAGCGTAGCATTCTATGTCCATTTAATCTGGGTGTTTGAGAGCATGTTTAGCTATGTGTATGCTTTGGTTTGGTTTTGTGATAAACTTTTGTGTGTGTATGAATAGTTGTTTTTTTGTGAAAAGTGCTTTTTAATATTATATGAAGAGCTTTGTGCTGCAATGCTCCATGAAAAGTGCTTTATAAATAAAGTTAGACCTGATTTGAATTCTCAGAGGGGCCCTTCTGGAGCATGACAGCAGAGCAGAGCCAGAGGATGCCAGTGAAAACCAACCACACCAAAGCGGCATATCCCCATGGGATGCCAGGCAGGGTCCTACGGGACTGTGCCCATGAGCCGTCAGAGGTGCTGCAGAAGCTATTTATCACATCACAGTCCTGGGCTGTCATACCTTCTCCTCCCTATTGGGATGTTTATTGGTCTTACCAATTGGAAGTAATATGAGCACAGATTATTCATTCAGTCATTTTATACTCTGTTTAGTTCATTTCAGGGTCATGGAAGCTGGAGCCAATCACAGCAATCATCAGGCAAGAGGCATGGTACACCCTGTTCAGGTTGCCAAATCCATCACAATGTGCATTATTTATTACAAATTTAACTTATATTACATTTTCACATATGGTATGTGATGCCATATTCAGTTTTAGTATGAACAGTGAATCATACTAAACTTTATAGTTCAGACACTGCAAAGACAAAATGACTTACTCATTCTTTAAGAATGAAGAATACAGTTAATATATTGTTAGGCTGAATGTTCACCAAGATTAGAATCGGGTCCTGGTTGGCCTGGATTTTAGTGTGATTGATTAAGGAGATGTAGAGCAGTTGTTGAATCCAAATTACACAGAAGAGAAGAAGTAACACAGACAGCATTCACATCAGAATAGTCCACTAGACTTTGTCCGATTGGGGACTTGGCTCAGTTTCAGGGGGTGTATCCATGCGGATCGAGATCGTGTTCACGCTGCACCTTGGTCAAACGAGCCAAACCATGAAAGTAATATATCCCCATTGCCACCAAAGGTGGCGCTGTTCTAGCATTTAGCAAAAGAGAGGACAAGACCCACATGAAGAAGAAAACATAGAGTATGGAACTATCGCAGTTTTGGGGCTTTTTATTTGGTGTTATGCAAGTATACTGCAGAAATACACTGCAACAACGACCGCAGTATGAACAACAGACGAGGCAGAGGACTCTTTACGCGATTGCTGTGTATTTACCCACAATGCAATGCTACACCAAATGCAGAAAGTGACTCTCTTTTGTAGTTCGCTTCCTGTCCATTTTAAATGGACCAAGACTTGCGTTTGTAGGCATCAACATCTCTACCACTTGAAAGTGGATACCGAGCTCCATAACAAAACACATAAATACAAGGGCACCTGACTTAAAACTGATCTCAGATGAAATGGACACCAGGAATATTTGTGGGTTTTTGCCAAAGCTAGCAGACAAAGTACCTGCATTTGGCAGTAGATATGAATGCAGCTTCACAAACTGTACTTAGTGGGAGAATCACAGAAACTAATATGCACACCAAATCAAAAGTAATCTTAAAGATGTTTGGCTGTAAGATTATCAACAAAAGAGGGAGGAATGAGGGGCAATGTCCCAAATGGAGAAGAAGAAAGTGAGGTTAAGGCAACAGCACGATGGCCCTGAAGTGTCAACGCTGTAATGAGTTACCCTGAGGATCCGTAATTCAGCCACACACAGGGAGTTCTGGACAAATGACCAGTTTATTGGTGGAGGAGTATGAACAGAAGATCAGTCCGGGGGAATGGTCTGCAGAAGAAACCAGGCAACAGCTGGGAGGTAAACAGGATGGCAAAATACTCGTCCAGGCAACGACAAGGCTCAGAGATCCAAAGACAGGCAGGGTCGGTAACCAGAAGATCCGAAAAGTTGCGGTGTCCGTCGAGGGCAAGGCAAGGAGGGTAATCCAGGGGCATAAAGCAGAAGGTCGGCAACTGAGGATCAATCCGTAGAACGCTGGAACAAAACTAGACATAGGTCTGATTATTATCTGGCAGAGAAGGAGGGATTGGAGGGAGCTTAAGTAGGCAGTGAGAGAAAAGGAAACCAGGTGAACTGAATGAGGTAGCAGAGGCAATTAGGAAGCCAGCAGGTGGATCGAGTAATCAATGATGAGAGCCAGGAGATCAGGGTGGCAAAAACATGACACAAAGCAATATGAAAGCAAATAAAGGTCATACGAAAACCACAAAACTCCATAATTAGCACAACATGAATACAAAAGTCACAACACAACACAATTAGTCACTAAGGAAGTTAGGGCCTATTTGTTTAATGATTTTCACGACATGTAAGGGATGAATAGCAAGACATTTTGGGAAAAATTTGAAAAGTCAGAAAAACAGTAATGGTGAATAATGTTTGTGAATTTCGGTATGTGCTATCACAAATTTTGTTCATGGAGATGTATAAATAACGAGTTATTGTCTGTTAAAAGTCATAACTTATGTCATCTTTCACTTCTTTTGGCATAACTTTTTCTGAAGCCCACTTTGTGCGATGTAAATTTGTTGTGGCTTTTGTATTGCTGTGACACTTCACGGTCACCGTATAACAGAAAAGAAAAGTTAGCTAACTGTCAGATCAGCATAAAGGTGCATTGAAAATGAAATATCTTCCAAGAAAATACAGCCTGATTTGACAACAGAAAAGTCTACAAGTCAATGTTGTTCACTGGATAATGGAATACTAGGAGTCTTCAGAGGACTGAGAAAGTCAGCTTTAGCAGTGAAGAGGAAAAAGAGGGCCACCACAACCTTTTTAAACCTTTGCATGATATGGAATATTAAAGATTATAGTGGATTTGTAAAGAACAAACACATTTAGCATCATGACCATGTGGCTACACAGCCTGTAGAAGTGTCAACATTATGAAAAAGAGCTTGATTCAAAGCTAAAATAAAGTCTTGGCCCAAATGCAGTAGATCAAATTTTGACCAAGTCTGAACAGCTTCATCAGTCCAAAACATGAACCTAGTCTGAACTTTGCATTATTAAGGTGTTTGTGCAAAACTACAGGAGTTGGGGAAGTTGAAATCTCTAACCGGAAAAGTTATAACGGCTTCAGATTGAATGCACAGATCACATGGATCCCACCGTCACCCTGTGAAAATCTGTTTGAGTAAATCAAGCTTGTGAATGTGTAGAAAACAGTCTCCATGAGTGTAAGCAAGATTGATCTGAAGAAAAACATACGTTTTTTTTTGTAAATATCTGTTCAAGGAGCTTGTGAGACCACAATTGCAGAAGCACTCATTTATACCCACGTTTACACTTTTATCTGATTGGATGTTGAAAAATCAAACTAGATTAAATTTTTCTCAGGCGTATTTTTGTGTTAAAATTTGATTTACAAATACAAAAAAACATTTTCAAACATTTATTTACTAGATAAAAAATCTTTATGACTCTATATTAAGCCTATAGTGCAGAAACCAGTTCTGCAAACCTCAACAAACTGAAACAGAAAAAAAGGCAAAAAAATCCTTCAGAGCAAAGTGACACTGATCACATATAACAGAAAACAACAGCTTGCAGCTTTTCCTCCAAAAGGTTGTCCAAGCACTTAATTAGTCATGAAGTGTAGTAAATGTTTCCCTTGTTTTGGTTAAATAAATAATGAGTAAAGTATAATATGTCATATTGTTTTTCATGTTAGGTTGCATTTACATAAAAGGATAAATTAACATATTCAACCATTTTTAACACTAGAAACATTATGTTTTCTCTTTAAATTCAAGGTACTTTGACTAAAACAGAAAAGAGACGCAATTTAATTCTGTGCTCATCATCTGGAACCCCACAGCATTGTTTACTTTTGTCCTGAGTATACAAGGCTGTCCTTTGTTTTTCAAACTTCCGCCTTCCTGCAGCGAACCTGCAGTTCAGCTGAAAAGCTTAACAAAGCACAATGATTGACCTCGCCAAGCACGGCAAGGACAGTCTGGCTGGCTTTGAACAGATTGCAAGACACTTGAGCAAGACACCAAACCTCAGACAGAGTTGTTTATCTCTGCACCAACAAAAAAGAGAAAAAGTGATTTGACACAGTCTTTAGTTTATGACACTTAAAAGATTAACGTTTGCTGAAGTTTAATCTGCTTCTTTATGAAAGTATTGTAACGCTTGATGGGTCCTCAATGTTATTTATTAATAGAATAGAAGGTTGTGAGTTGTACAAATAATTGGGGGAGAACCTCTAGGTGAGCACAATGGTTATTACACTTACTTACATTTTTTATTTTTATTTCATTGTTATTTTATTAGTAGATTTTTATCATTATTTTATCTGTGATTTTATTGTTTTTATCTACGGAAGCCGAGACGGATCGTTTTCCCCAATTTTTTTTTTTTCTTCTAGTGGTTACCTCGATTTAACGACTTAATCTTCCCATTATTTCGGGATAACGAAGAGTGTTTTCTTGTGATCATGGGATAAATATCTTGTTATCACGCCAAAACACAGTTGATTATCTGTGATATTGAGATTATTATCTTGACATAACAGTGTTTAAAAAATTTGCGACCACGACAGCTCTGGGCTTCCTGCTTACGGAAGCATAGAGTTGTCATCGTCATAAAAAAAGTTTGGGCCTTATTACGTTATAACGTGATAGTTTTATTGTAAACACGTGAAACGTATCACGTTATAACGTGATAAGTTTATTGTAAAAACGTGAAACATATCACGTTATAACGTGATAGTTTTATTGTAAAAACGTGAAACATATCACGTTATAACGTGATAAGTTTATTGTAAAAACGTGAAACATATCACGTTATAACGTGATAGTTTTATTATAAAAACGTGAAACATATCACGTTATAACGTGATAGTTTTATTGTAAAAATGTGAAACATATCACGTTATAACGTGATAGTTTTATTATAAAAACGTGAAACATATCACGTTATAACGTGATAGTTTTATTGTAAAAACGTGAAACATATCACGTTATAACGTGATAAGTTTATTGTAAAAACGTGAAATATATCATGTATCTGACAACGTGAACTTGATCATTTTCGACTTTAGATGAGGAAATTGTGTGCGGGGTGGGTAGGAGATCACAAATGGCTCATTTACAGGACTTGATAGAGTTTTTCTTCATACTTGGGTTGAGACATTGAAAAATTATGGTGCTTTGGAACACTTTCAATCCATTATAATAAATATGCGTAGTTTAAGGACAGTTTTAAAAGGCATGGGTCTGTACAGAAGGAAAAATGAGTCCAATCCCCATGATGTGGCATCATTTCTAATTGAAACTTGAGCGGCACGAGAATCGCTATGAATGCAAACATCATCGGTGCCTCCTCTACTGCTTATCGGGGTTCTGATCGCGGGGGCAGCAGCCTAAGCAGGGAAGCCCCCCTCCCCAGCCACATTCGCCAACTCTGCGTGGGGTCCCAAGGCACTACCGGGCCAGCTGAGAGATGTAACCCCTCCAGCGTTCAAGTGGTTATACGTTTTTACAATAAAACATCACGTTATAACGTGATACGTTTCACGTTTTTACAATAAAATATATCACGTTATAACGTAATAAGGCCCAAACTTTTTTTTTATGAGGATGACAGCTCCACGCTTCCGTACGTGCTGACTAAAGTGCTTCACAAAATAAAAAATAAAGATACAATGATCACAAATAGATAGATAAATATGGAAGCGGAGAACAGTGTTGGTAGCATGTTCTTTTTTAAACACCAATATCTCAAGATTATGGGATAATTATCTCGACCACATGGGATAATCAACTTTGTTTTGTCGTGATAACGAGATAACTATCTCATTATCTCGATACAATAAAGTTGGTTATTCCATGATAACAAGATCATCCCATGATCACAAGAAAACGCTCTTTGTTATCTCGGGATAATGAGAATATAAAGTAGTTATCTCAAGGTAACCACTGAAAATTAAAACAATAGGGTAAAAAAGGACCGCCCTCAGCTTCCGTAGTTTTGTCTCGATTTGATTTGATTCCGATTTTTTGGGTGCCAATTTGATTTAAATTGCAATTCTCACAATTCTTTGATATTGATTACTTTTGTAGATTAAAAACAAAATAAATGTATAAAATGTTTTTTTTTTACTCTTCATTTTTCTTGATTTAAATATTGAAAAAACAACAGTAGCCAGACCATCATTCTGTTGCTATAATTCCCAAGAAGACAAGTTAAAAGATAAAAAAAAACAAAACCCAATAAAAATGACAAACATTTTATGATGGATTATTTTTATTTATTTGAAAAAAAAAAGTCAATTTTTTTCAACAAAAAAATCTATTTAAAATTGAGAAGCAATCCCACCCCTAGTTTTTAATGTGCTATAATAAATAAATTTGATTTGATTCTACTCAAATAATAAAAGTGAATTCTTTTGTCTCAACCTCCTTTCTATGACACCCTGATATAGTCCAAACAAATAAAACTTGTGTTCATCTCTAACAAAAATGAGTGAATCTTACCATATGGATGCCCGGTTGTTTACAAATCTGATCAAATTGTTATGTTGGAATTAAGGAACAGCAGAGACAACACCACAGATCTTCCACAGAATGTTTTTACTGAAAACTACATGTAGAATCATCTAGAATACAGTGCAGTCCTGTTTGCTAATTTAAATATATTTATTGGCAACTTAATGCTAAAAAAGAAAAAGTTATAATGTAATCCTGTCCATGGCCACCAGGGGGCTACAGCCTATCCCAGCAGCCATCAGGCAAGAGATGGCGTACACCTGGGACAGGCGGTCAGTTCATCACAGAGAAAATCCAGACATGTTTTTCTGGTTTCCTGTCTCTGAGGAAACTAAGTACCCAGAGAGTGAGAGCCTGCAGGAAACACAGATCTGCATAAAGAAGATCTGAACTGTATAATCTGTTAAATGTTCTCAGAGACCTCTGCTTTCACCATATCCAGGGTTGAAAATGGAAGAGACTAACGAAGGGACCCTTTTAAGTACCCTGGTAAAAGGTCATAATCCAGAATATGTTTAAGCAGTCAGAGTTCTGGACATTACCTTTTTCTAACTGGAGGTTTCCCAGTTAGATGTAGATGGTGCCAAAACTGTGACAAAACGACCATTTTGAGAGACCTTTCTTCAAATCTTTAAGTCTGTACTGAAACCTCTAATTTCTTTCATTTTTATTTATTTGTGCCATCTTCATTCATTCTTCACCAGTAAAAGAAAAACTGATATTAAGAAATCCTTACGAATCTCCCTTTACTACAAAAAAAATCAAAAAGTATTGAAAGATCTAGAGTCCTTGTGGTTGCAGAGATGTGCTCATTTCATTAAGGACGTGTACTCGTCAAGCCTAAAAACTAGGCAGCACTCAAAGGGTTAAGAATAAAGCGCCGCCTACAAAATGATTCAGAAACTAAAGAAACTTGCTGATGAATTGTATATTTCACTCAGTGCCTCAAAATGTCACAGACTGCATGAGGATGAAAGAAACAATAATGAACAGAAAAAACCTTTAAAATATACGTGCACAGCTTGTGTCTGAGTGAATCTTAGTGGTCATCGCTGCAGGTTAGTTGCCGTGGGGAGCAGCCAGATGAGAATTCAGATACTTAGCCATGACGGAAATGTGGCTGAAGTGCTGGCGAGCCACTGCGTGTTTGTGTTCGACTCCACATATCAGCGTCTTCTCATATGTCTGGACACACACAGGAGGGGAGATGACGTCAGAGGGACAGCTGTCTCAGGAGCATCAAACAGGGAATTTTAATCTTTGACAAAAAGAGTGTGATCCATCCCAACCACACTAACTACTGACACCTTCTTCAGGTGTACTTTCAGACAGCCCTACATGGATCCACGTGTGGTATAAAATGAGACATTAAGACGAACAAACCTTATGGACGTCCTCCAGCTCTAAGTGAGCTTTAGTCTCCTCTTTGGAAAGCAGGATGCAGTTCCATGGGCTCCAGTCCCTCTGGCGCTGCCAGCGGACAAACGTCAGGTTGTACAGGTCACTGCTGCCATTGAGAGCTGAGTGAGACTCCCATATTACTTCGATCAAATACCGAATGTCCTCCACCTGAAAGGATTGTTGTTATATGTCATATATGTCATGAAGAAATCTCCTCAGGCTTTTAGATCAGAGGCTCTCAAATTATTTACATCAGGTACCACCTCAGAAAAAATCCGGCTGTCCAAGAACCACCTTTATTAAGTCAGAAGAGATTTCTCTTTTCAGTCAGACAGACTTCAGACAGACTTAGGTTAGCTCCATAGGAAAATATTACCCATTACCTGGTAATAGGTATTACCTGGTGGCAACTATCATTAGGAGAATCAGAAGCGACATTTAAGCTCAGAGGTAACTCCTCAGAAAAGTCCTGATAACCCTGAATGGTCTGAATGGGACTATTTAGGTAGTTTAAATACTTTTGATGCAGCCTGTATGTGCTGCTTAAATATGTTTACCATATTGATGTTTGGCATCTTTGTCATTGTCCACCAACACAACCCCATCTTTATGATCTGATAATAAGTTTTTCACTTGAATCAATTTTATTTATAAAATACAAACAAAGGTACACAAATCATGAAATCCAAATATATAAAAAAGTACTACTCAATATGATAAATCCCACAAACAACAGTTTTTTTTGGTCACATTACAAGAAATGACAAGCATATTTAAAACAAAAGGCAGAACCATGTCCATCCCATGATTTGGCTCACATGAATTCCAGTATAAAGGTAACCTGGAGAATCTCTGATCTGAAACTCTCTCCTGGTTTTTCTTCAACGGAAATTCACCCACAGTATATGAATAGTATTGTACTTAAGTACTTTGAAACGGTCTATATAAATTTAATCAATTATTATCATTATGAGATTTAAATTTGATACTATTATCTGATTACAGAGAGCCTCATTTGTAATTTGGTTGACATGGAAACCTTCTTCGGTGTACCACAAGTAGGGGTGTGAGTACAGTCCGTGACATGCATAGTAGAGTCATGAGAAGTGTGGATCTTTACAAAGGGCTGGAGTTTATCAGACTGACGAATATACAGGGTGACGGTTGTGTTTACCTGCAGCAGGAAGGGGAACTTTGCATCCTTGTTCAGTAACAGCTCATCATCTCTCAGTTTCCTCAGGATCTTTTTGTATAAAGTGAAGTCGTCTCGGGGTCTAGCTATGTTGTTGAGTCCGGCGCAGTGCTGGCACATACTGCTCAGACAGCCGCTGGCAGACGCAGCGAAGCTGGCAGAGCGAAGGTAACGATGACAGCCGCGGCAGAGGAACATGTCATTCTTCAGCTGGCTGGGATTCTGAGGAACCTGGGGTAATTTCAGTGAAATAGAGCCCTTATTCAAACAGAATATTTGCTCAACATCTTAAAAACTGGTGCTCCAATCTTCCAGAGTGAAAGTTGACATAGCAGGAAGATTTGGACATGAAGACAAAGCATACACTGTCTTACACAATTTTATAAGTTCCTATGGAGTTACATCCCTGATTAATCACGCTAGTCATAGCTGAACAACCAACCCTCTGCTTTCTCCTTATATATTTGATTGTTGTATTGGTGCCTTTTTTTTGTTTTGTTTTACTTGTAGGCTTGTAGACTTGTACATGTGGATTTGGCCTGAGAGCCAGATTAAAAGCTGTTATAATTTGTTTGACTATTTTTAGCTTTGATCACGGCACACATTCTCTGTGGCGTCCCAACATTCATTTCTGTCCGGAGTTGCGTTTGTTTTCTGGAAGATCCTGTGTTCAATGCATTGGAAGTGTCTATAGAGCAACCTGTGAGCCAGATGTCCATTGCCAATCTGAATGTGGATTATGCCAAGTTGTGTGTGGGCCAGAAGGGGATCAAATGAGATTAGTCAGCCTGGACATTGATAACAGCCGTCTCCTTGTGGGACACATGAAGTGATCGTGTGGCTGAGGTTAGGTAGCCCACATTCTCATGGCGTCAAAACCACAAGGCGAGGCCACATATGGTCCAATAAAACTGCAGATGTTAGACCATAATTTTTTGCTATCTGGATTGCTTGATGTTTGCCAATAACTTGACCCTCCTGACAACCATGAGGTGTCTTCCAACATAGCTGACAAGTT
Source organism: Telmatherina bonti (assembly GCF_933228915.1). NCBI lineage: Eukaryota > Metazoa > Chordata > Actinopteri > Atheriniformes > Telmatherinidae > Telmatherina > Telmatherina bonti. Next base: position 14,247,198 of record NC_136620.1, on the reverse strand, counting down.
ACTGCAGCAGTTGGGGTTAAATGAACTGTTGCCAGCTGAAACATCATCACGCATGCAGAAATGACCTGATCAGAGATTTACCTCTCTGCTTGGCTAGTTCCATGTAGTGACTTTAATTTTTTGGACTGAGCTATCATATATTCAGATATGATTTCAGACCAAAGGGGCTTACCTTCAGCAGCTTTACCACATTAGGGTTGAATACCGGTGTTTTGATGTACTGAAGGAACAGAGTGCAGGTCCTCTGCCTCAGCCCCTCCAGATTGCTCGCTTTTACCCCTCGACTCATCAGATCCACCTCCCTGTCAATCAAATCCACAATATCTCGAGTCAGCTGACACTCGCACTCCTGTCGGATACAAGCACATGATTGCATCATTAGCATTAAAAATGTTCTCTGCGCAGCCATCACACTCATATAAAGTAGGAGTTGTCTATGTGTGTGAACATGTGGTACCATGACAGTGTGTTTAAGTGTCTGGAGGTCATGGATTCTCTGCTCCTTGTTGACGGTGAACAGGCTGATGTTGTTGTAAAGATCTCGCAGCTCTCTGGCTCTGATGGTGAACTGAGTGTCCATCTCAATCAGACGACCGTCGGCCCCTCGCCACTGATGTGGTGCAGCAGACTGGAACAGACAGAGCAGAACGGAGATGGTACTTTTTTATTTAAACAGGAAATACAAACACTGGAGGTGTAAAGATTTCTTTTCAAAGAGTGTCCTAGCGAAGACAGACAGCAGCTTCTGTTACTAGTAATAAATAAGGCACAGAGAGAATGCAAAAAAAGCAACAAAACAAAACAAAAGTAAAGACATTTAAAGACATAAAAACATCCTAACTTATGATAAAAAAAAAAGGTAAGGCACAAAGATAGTTAGCACATCCCCTTTGTTGCCCTGCAGCAACCAGTCTCTTTTTTGCTTTTGTCTTTTAAAAAATACAAGACTTGATAAAAAAAACAAACAAAAAAAAAAACACCTAATTTTCAACTGTGGTGACGTACCAGTTGCTGCATGTGAGGTCTGCTAGACAAAAAAAACCATTAAGTGAAATTCCTAAATATTTGTGAAAACTTGAATGGCAGTAACAGCTGGAGGGGTTTAAAGACTTTAATTTCAGGACATAAGAGGAAGAAAAAAAACATTGACCCAGGACCAGAACAGTCTCCCAGTCTGTATCAGCTGCTGGCTAATTATTATCACCATTTACACCAGCACTTGTGATTCTTCCATCATCCATCAGATCCATGAACTGGATTTCTTTGTAGTTCCAGTTTTTTTTCTTACTGGTTTAGTTTAAGAAATTATGCTAATAAAGTCAACCTGTGCTGATGGTACATTTAATGACAAATTAGTGATCAAAATGACAAATTACATCAGAGGGAAAAAATACTCAACACGTATTGGAAAGCAGATTCCCCTGTCACCTTGGCAACCTGTTTAGAAAGTAATGTGTCTTTCAGCTGATGCAACTGGACTATACCCCAGCCATCCTACAGCCATGAACTGGATAAAGCAGGTGGAGAAAATGGATGAATTTCCTCTTCAGTATCTAAAATATAAAACAAAGTTCTGGTAGAGCATTATTATTGCACGTGACAAACTATTTTACTAAAGGTGGTCTTTGTTATTATTAGTGAAGCAAAAGCAAAATTAAAAGCGTTGGAACTTTTTACTTCTGAAATAAGCAGACTGCGCTGTCATCTAAAAAATTAAGTCTGGCAGAAATCATGAGAAAACTGGGCTGCATGACTTTTAAAATGTAATCTCACCCCACAGATCTTCCCCACTTGTTGCATGACACATTTTCAGATGTGTGGTACTTAAAACAAAATGTCAGGGTTGAGTTTTTCTCAGTTTTTCATTTGACTTGACACCTGTCTAGCAAAGAAAAAAAGAAAGGTTATAACTGCAAACACTCTGGAGAGTAGAATTAATTAAACTAAGATAGCTGTAAGTGAAGGAGAAGTGACCTGAGACCTTGTTTAGAAACGTCTGAATAACTTTGTCGTAGTTGTTGGTCTCCATGAAGATACGATGACTCCCGATGGCAGCGATGAGCTGCACCTCCTGCTCCAGCAGTGAGCAGAGAGCTTTCTTCCTCTCAGCTCCTCGCAGAGATGAGTTTATTTGCTGCTCCTCCTCTCTCCTCCACTCTGAAACAAACCATATTAATCGAAACATTTTACTCTTCAACACCATCTGGGAACTGCCTCGCTCTGCTGGGGGGAACTGCTGTACATCCTGATAGCAACTTGTAGCCACCCCCTCCCCTTCCTTCCACCTGGAACCTACTCTCCAGTGCGTTGTAGAGCAGGTTGAAGTCCTCTCTCTTCTGTGGGTTCATCCATCTCTGGCGGCGGTCCCTCAGCTGCTCCTCTTTCTCCTGCTGCCTTCTTCTTTCCTGCAGCTCAAGCCAAGCCAGTCGGCGAGTTCGCTCCTTCCTCAGCTGGTTCACAGCTTGCTGGGCCAGCCAGCGGCGTGCATGGGACTGCAGGAAGATCACCTGAGTGGGCATTGATACATAACAACACAGAAGTATTGGATATCTTCCACTGATCTTTTTTTAAAATAGATTAACTGTTATTGTCTTGTGGGTTAAGAAAAAAAAAGTGTGTGTTTTTGGGGAGGAAGGAGGATGGGGCGTGGGCGGGTGTGAATGATATCATGCGTTTTCGTTACTACTGAGCGTCACTCACAGCTCTCAGTCTCCTGTTATGGCGCTCATCGGCAGTAATGTATTTCCCAGGTCTGACCAGCTTGTCGTTCACACAGGAGACGTAGCAGCCGATGCCGGTCATCTGGGTGGAGATGCTGACCGGACACTGCTGAACCAGCGACTTCACCTCTACTGTCTGCAGGAGAGACAGAGAACTTTCAAATGAAAAGTTGAAAAGAAAATATGTTTTTATTCAATACTAAAAAAAACAAAAAAACAAAACAAAACGTAATACAGTGTGTTTGAAATTGATTAGATTTTTTTCATTTAATTTGTACCTTAAACTTGGGAGTGTACTTTACAAGACTTTTTTTTTACAAGACTTTAAACCTTGAATTTTTTCCCGAAAATAACAGAAGTTATCCAGTAGTTAGTCGTTAGAAAAAACATTTTTTTCAAAGGTTGTGCTAAATACTGATCTCAGTGAAGTGTCTAGGATGTAACGTGTTTTTTGATTGCTGGTGTGAAAAACTCAAAGGGTACAGTTACATGATGTTTTTAATTCGGAATTAATAATTTGGAATTAAATTGTTAGGAATTAACGTATTCTCCTACGATTTTACATGAAAATAAGGATTCCAAATGGAGGTTTACATGAACCACGTCCTTACTGAATCCCTCTTTAGAGCGACAGGTTGGAAAGGGTTCTGATTGGACAGAGTATGTGATGTATGACGTATACTGGAAAAAAACAGTTCTCTCCCTGCTTCTCGTCTTTACAGTTGTAACCTAAAAAAACTAAATAATAAGTATTTTTTATTTATTTATTTCTTTATTTTTATTATAATTTTGAACTGTCAGCTTAACACAATCATGCTACTTCACTTTTAGCAGCAACTGAGAAGGAGAAGAAAGATAGACCACCGAACATCGGGACAGAACAAGGTAACGAACATGCGCAAAACGTCCAGAATTAACTTAGAGCGGAATGAGGTTTTATATGACAGAGGAAATAAATAGTTCAGAATTAAAACGCGAATAAACCTGTCATCGGGACAGGACAAGGTAACGAACATGCGCAAAACGTCCAGAATTAACTTAGAGCGGAATGAGGTTTTATATGACAGAGGAAATAAATAGTTCGGAATTAAAACGCGAATAAACCTGTCATCGGGACAGGACAAGGTAACGAACATGCGCAAAACGTCCAGAATTAACTTAGAGCGGAATGAAGTTTTACATGACAGAGGAAATAAATAGTTCGGAATTAAAACGCGAATAAACCTGTCATCGGGACAGGACAAGGTAACGAACATGCGCAAAACGCCCAGAATTAACTTAGAGCGGAATGAAGTTTTACATGACAAAGGAAATAAATAGTTCGGAATTAAAACGCGAATAAACCAGCCACTTACATCGGAATTAAGTTTATTTCCGAATAGAAATTTGCATTAGGAATTAAGTGTTTACATGCATGTAGGGTTGCTACAAAAATGTGTTGGTGTTGGAAAAAAAATCCTGTATTCATCTTTTTTTGGGTGAAGTGCTCTTTGGATGTGGTAGAATAGACTGAATGGCACACAAAATACAATAAAAACAACAAAAAAACTCTTTGACAAAGGCCAGTGGGTTGAAATGTGATGGTGCTTTTTAAAAGTCACCATGACAACACCTTTAAAATAAAGACACTTAAGTTATTTTTGTAGGAAAGTGGCTTGAATGTGTTTTGTGCTACTCTGACTTCGCCAGTCTTGGAAATAATACAGTTTTCCTGAGGTAGTTCTGTGTCTTCTTGGTGCTGGTATAAAATTTATAATAATATTAATAAAGACTTTCATCTCTGCCTAAGACCCTGAATTACAGTATATGTAAAGGTTTTCATCCAGGTTTGCTTGATATTTTTCTACAAACATTTTCCCTCCATTATGACAAGTCTGCCACTTTCTCTGATGCAGTTTTCGTGATTAAATTCTATACTTCCAAATTCAATGACTAGGTTGGGCTAAATGTGTTTGCTATGTTTTACCAGTAGAGATGTGAAGAATTTTTGCAAAGAATCATAAACATGCTTAGACTTCCTCCACAATACAGATAAAGAATGCTGTAGTTCTGGTGCCAATAACAAGTAACACTCAAAATAACTTTTTAAAATCTAAACGCCACAAAAATGTACATATTATTGTCCATCTGGCGTCATATTTGACTAAGGCGCTCAACACAAGATCATGTTGCTCTTTCTCCCTCATTTCCTATGGAACAATGAGGCGAAGATTGCTGCCCTCCTCCAGCCAAGTGACAGGCAACATTTGTGCATGCGAAATTTCACACTTATCTACGTAGACAAACACAACGGGGCTTGCAATGTGACCAAAGAAATTTGAAAAATGTTCAGCTTTTGTTGCTCTCGCATGGCACTACAACCAGTCCGGGTTTTCAGCTGAAGCTGAAAGTAGGAATTGATCTGGATCAGGTCTGCCATCAAATCAGGATGTTCATCGTGCTGTTTTCTAGTTTGTAAAACAGGTTTGGAATCCAGAAACCCAGGGCTGTCTTTTTCTTTTGTACCGTGGAGTCAACGGCAACATTTCTATGAATTTGAGCAAAATCTTCTGACTTTTCAGCCTTGTCTGTCGCAGACTGCTTTACAAATGTCAAAATTTCCTCCAGTATCAAGACCAATCAAGTTTTTTGCATAAAAGCAATCCGAGAGTGTGATGCGTGATACTTCCCACCATCATTGATGTTTGTCGCATCCCATGTGTTGGGTTTTACCTCGATGAAAATGAAGTTTGCCTGTTTGCCCCCCCTCCCACAGTCTTGGATCATGCCCATAGGTGGAGGATGGTTATCCTCTTTTTATGTTCTCCCATCTGTACAAAAGAAATTTGGATCAAATTCAGAGTGATTGTGTTTTTGTGCTCTCCTATCTGACCAAGAGCCCCAAAAGAGTTTGCAAATAAAATATGGAGGTGGAATGGGTTTTAGGAAGCTAATGAATTATTTCATAACCATCATTCCCTCTTATGACCAAGGAGTGAGTTCCTTTGATCAATTTTAAAAGCCTCTGCTATTAAAAAAAAGAAAAGAAGAGCAGGAGCTTATGATTCACCCTTGCTAACACACTGTGTGTTAATATGGAGGAGCTAAATGTGCAGCAGGTCAGGGTACGTCTGGTTCTCTTCAGTTCAGGTTTTCCAGGCTGTAAATGGGGGCCTTTCTAGACAGAATCATCTGGCTTACAATAAAAGCTGATGATGGATGTTTATTCTCAGTCAAAGATTTGATTGACCTTTGAAAGTGTGGAAGCATCTCTGACCATAAATATTTCATGCTACTAATATACAATAGAAAGGCTAATGTTTTAGCTTCTTTTACAGATCAAGTTTATGTATATAGCTCATGCAATAATGAAGATATATTTCCTTTATTTTGGGTATGTCATTTCAGACAGGAGGCAGAAAAATAGCCTTGTCAATAAGAGGATCATTTCTTATCATATGCTTATTCTGTATGAATGTGGAAACAGAGAATGAAAGCTAAAGATATACGTGACGATAAAATATTAGGTGCTGAAAATATACTCACACTAATAGCTAACTGATCATGAAGGAGGTCAAATTAAATATATATATTTAGTGAGAATTATATTCAACTAAAGTCTAGTTACAAAATATACATGTTCTTAGTTTGAAGATTATTGCTTCAAATGTTTATATTTTTAATTTTACATGTAGTAGAACAGGAACAGATGCCGACACCACTCAAGAGACAGGCCAGATTCGTTATTTGAACAGGATCTTTATAGGGCCAGAAAAGCAGGACAATATAGGCCAATATAACAACAAAAAGAATAACTGTATAATCAGATTTCTTCTACATGGCTTCTTGCCTGCTCTTTGTGGTAATTGCTATGCCATATTTTTTGACGGGGTTTTTGTAAATATTTCCTTTGGTTAGCATTTGTTGTCTCTCTCCCCATCATTTATGTTGTACTCCCTGACAGTATTTGATATTTTCTGCCTCTAATAAAGTTTGTTTTTTGAACTTGTTCTGTTTGAGTTCTAAATTTGAGTTGATTCTTGTTGACCAAGTACAACAAAAGAGCAAGGTTGTTGCTTTTCATTCCAGTTTCTCTTTGAAAAACTGGAAAAGTTCAGTTTCATTGTTCATGTGAGCTTGTGGTCTTTGAGTCTCACCACACCATACAACAAATAGGATGATAAGAACTCTCCTGTGTGCTTAAATGGATCAGCAGTAAAACAGCAAGTCATTTTCATCACCTTAAATCAGCATCACAATTATTCTGATAAACTCGAGGAAATCTCATGACTTAGTTCATTTTACAGTGACACTAAAGTGTTGCTGAAATTTGATTTTATGTAGACATGTACAGACAACTTGTTGAAGCTCAAACTGCAGCATCAGAATGAGGAAGAAAAGCAATTTTAGTTGTTTTGAGTGTGGCTGTTGCTCTTTCAGAAACTACTGGTCTAATGAGGCTACAATTCACACAGACTCACCAAATAAGGACGAAAGCAAATGGAAAAACGTTGCCTGGTCTGACATATCTCCATGTCGGCTATAGTGGTGGAAATAATTTCCTGGTCCCCTTTGGGCTCCTTAGTACCAGACAAGGAACCCCTATCATAAAGGCCCTGCACAGATCAGCTGTGCAGAACAGTTCAACACCTCTTCAACAATGAACTTGGGGAAGTTGCTGCAGCTGTGGCCCCCTGGGACCCAGCTGATGTGGTGTAGGAGAAGGGTGGCAACTAAACTGTCATGGTGAACAGCTCCCGTTGTCTCCACAACACTTTGACAACAGAAAAGCTCCATCAGAGACAGACTCCTTCACCTGAAGTATGTGAAGGTCTTATGTTTCCTCTGTAAAAATGTGCCCGTGTGTTTTTCCTTTTCTGCACAACGTGACCCACCTTTGCAAGCTTTAAATTCAACATTCATAGGGTGTGTTTATGAAAGCATCCTTTCTTATGCCTGCAGTCCAAGTTAATAATGGAAGCAGAACACCAGGAAGAAGGTTTCCCATCTCTTTACTCTCTTTACTCACCAAGCACCTTCCATAATTTACTATCCTTCTATCCACTGTGTAAATATGAACATGAATTCATTCATTCATTCATTTTCCAAACCGCTTATTCCAATTCAGGGTTGCGGGGAAGCTGGAGCCTATCCCAGCTGGCTTTGGGCAACAGGCAGGGTACACCCTGGACAGCTCGCCAGTCCATTGCAGGGCCACACAGAGAGACGAACAACCACGCACGCTCACACTCATTCCTAGGGGCAATTTAGAGTGACCAATTAACCTATCATGCATGTGTTTGGATGGTGGGAGGAAGCCGGAGTACCCGGAGAGAACCCACGCATACACGGGGAGAACATGCAAACTCCACACAGAAAGGCCACTGACCAAACCAGCCAAGGATTGAACCAGTGACCTTCTTGCTGTGAGGCCACAGTGCTAACCACTGTGAGGCCACAGTGCTAACCACTGCCCCACCGTGCAGCCCTGAACATGAATTATGTTCATTTAATACAAAACTACAGCACTTTGGACATCATGGTTTGATTTAACTGAACTGAGAGGTTCGGATTGTTATTTTGGCCAAAACTGTTATTTGCAAATTCATACTAAATCTGCAGTTGTCGTGGAGAAGTAAAATCTTTTGGGAAATGAACTGTTCCAGCAAGGTGATGTTACCACTTTGTTTGCTTTATCTCTTCAAAAGTAAAAAACATTTATTTATTGTTCAAAAGTGTGGAAACAAAATGTCTAACGATTTTTCACCAAGCTTTTGAGAGGCCACAGTTGAGAGCATCACTTTGATGACTGTAATTTACTCCTCTCTCAGGTATCATTCTGTCTTCTGCAATTGATTCAAAGCACAGCAGCGAGACCCGTTACGGAGACATAAAGGTATAATTTCATCAACCCCGTGTTTACTTCCCTGCAATGGCTCCCTGTAAGATTTCACATTGATTTTAAAATCTGACAGCCCTCCTTCAAATGGCCTAAAGTAAGGGTGCATTCACATCAGTATAGACTCGGTCTGATTGGGGACTTGGCTCAGTTGTAGCGGGGTGTATCCTTTCAGACTGAGATCGCATTTCCGCTGCACTTTGGTCAAACGCACCAAACCTTTACAATAATATATTCCCATTCCCACCAGAGGTGGCGCTGCACTAGTATTTCGAAAAAAAGAGGACAAGACCCACGTGAAGAAGAAAACTCGGTTGCGAGTTAAACATAGAGCACGAAACTATTGCTGTTTTGGGTTTTTTATTTTTTCTTATGCAAGTATACTGCAGCAATACACTGCAACAATGACCGCAGTATGAACAACAGACGAGGCAGAAGACTCTTAACTTGATTGCTATGTATTTACCCACAATGCATTGCTACGTCAACTGCTGGAAGTGACTTTTTTTGTAGTCCGCTTCCTGTATTTGGTCCGCTTGAAACGGGCATCTTGGCATCCCAGACATATTTACAAAAGATTTTTATCACTAAATTCTTGTAAACATGTATCAAAGTGAATCATCTTCTTGTAAACACTTTGTAATATTGATTCCTGTAGATTTTTGGGGATTGTGGTTCTTTTCAATGATGATATGTGAATAGCCTTATTTAATGTTTATTTGTTTTCAGGCAGTAACAAGAAAATCCCAGCACTTCAACTAACAAAAGGAGGTAAACTTTATTTGGGATTGAATGCTCAGAAGAGCAGAATTTAATTTAAGAATAAATTTTAGAAAATGATAGGACTGTGTTTTTAGGTGATTTGAATTAAATTATGTAAATATAATTCTGCATTGGTAGAATCAAAGTAATTTGATTCTGTTCTAGTTAAAGATGCATCATTTATCTTCTGTCTCTGGGATCAAGTGGGTCATCGACACTTGTTTTTTTGTTTCTGTAATGAGATTGGTTAATTTGCAAATGTGTTTATGCTCGTTTTCATGCCTGAATAAGAATGCCACGTTGCAGTAATGTGTGACCTTTAAATACACCACACAGGGGTGAATTTCAGCTGCAGCTATGGTTGTTATCAGACATCCTGATAGCTTGTCTGTCATAATTTATCATTTCAAAATCTCTTTCTTGCAATTCAAGAAGTGGGGCTGTATGCATTTCTGAGTCGTATTTGTTTGAGTTCTGTACCTGAGAATCACGACTGAAGACGGCCACGCCTCTGTCAGGCCTCTTCTTCGGGAGGGTCTGAACAGCAGCATGATGGTATTCTGCACCAGTCAGGCGGTGTCTATAGCCACCCAGGAAGGTCCTCTGCTGGCTGGAGCGCTCAATCTCCACCACCACCTCCTTGAACACCCCTTCATCTGTCAGTCAGAGACAGCCACTCAATAAGTATGTAAACTACAGCAGATGAAGGTCTAACAACCTGGGACGGTCACAGTATCTTGGTCTGTTTAAATATTGCCAATAATAGAAATAAAGGTTTAAAATATTTTTGCACCAACTCCAAAGAATGTCTTTGTCCATTTTTGTAAATCCTTTTCTTTTAAGAACAAGTTTTTACTTAAAACAATAAGCTCTGCCACAGACTGTCAGAAATATTGGACCTAAAGCATCATAAGACCACCGACATGAGATCTGCAAAAGGACCCAACGACGTTTCCAAATCCCAGTTATAACTAAGCTGTGTTTGGAGGAACGCAGTTATCAGTGCACAGCCAGTGGGATATTCTTCACAAGGCAGCCCAGAGTTTGTGTTCTTCTGTTTTACAGTCCACGAGTTTTCGGGACTGCGCCGTTTAGTTTTTGTTAGATTTCTGCTTCAAGTGTTCTTTGGGTTTGACATGTGATTTTTTTTCTTTTATTATCTACTGTTTTGCTTGTTGTCTGTTTTCCTGCCATGCTTGTTTACCAATTTACAATGAATTTTCAAATAAGTTCATTTGCCTGAAATCCTGCATTTGGGTTCGACCACCTTGCTTTCACCTCTGGCTTGTGAGTCTAAGCACAAAATTCAAAGGAAAAAAGGTTAAAATAAATATTATACATCTGAGCTGTGTTGTAATATTTCAATATAGTTGAAAACTATTTTAACAAGTGTGCTTTTATGTCAAATTAATTTTCTAACCATTTAATGATTATTTACTATTTAATTGCTTTTCTGTGACATAATAAACCAAAAAAGTTTAATGTGTTTAATTATTCCTTCATTACAGCCATTGCTTTTTGAATATATACATAAAAAACGCTCTGAAAATATTTTTTTGCCCATTAGGCATCAAAGTAATTCCTAAACATATTGTTATTAAACATAACAATATTATTATGCTGTTGTTGGCATAGTTAGCATGTTTTAATCAGTAACAATTAAACATAGAGGACACAAGTTAGTCTTGTTACACTTTATTTTACTTTTCTAAAGAAATATTTTGTTCTAAGATGATGTGCTATAATAATTAAAAAAAAAAACAACAAAAAACCCAGTAGTTTGAAAGTTCAGTTATCAATGTTGTGGTGAGGAGCAAAAATAGATTTACTCAAGTAGTGCAGATAGAAGTGTAGGAATGTGTTTCCACTGAAATACAGCTTTACACAGGAAAACAACATACATGGATGAATGGCTTGATGGATGGATGGATAGGTGGGTGGATGTGTAGATGGATGGATGGATGGATGGATGGAAGGATGGATGGATGGAAGGATGGATGGATGGATGGATGGATGGGTGGGTGGATGTGTAGATGGATGGATGGATGAATGGATGGGTGGATGGGTGGGTGGATGTGTGGATGGATGGATGGATGGATGGGTGGGTGGATGTGTAGATGGATGGATGGATGAATGGATGGATGGATGGATGGGTGGGTGGATGTGTGGATGGATGGATGGATGGATGGATGGATGGGTGGGTGGATGTGTAGATGGATGGATGGATGAATGGATGGATGGATGGATGGGTGGATGGGTGGGTGGATGTGTGGATGGATGGATGGATGGATGGATGGATGGATGGGTGGATGGGTGGGTGGATGGATGGATGGATGGATGGGTGGGTGGATGTGTAGGTGGATGGATGGATGGATGGACTAACACTAATATGTTTTCAAAGTTACCTGCTCCTACGACATTGTTTTGATGTATTTTATTCAAAGAGTTATAGATTCCCAGCAAAAACAGACAGACCACACACAAACACACACACATGCACTGTGAGTACTTAGCGAAGGATAAAGTACCTGTTTGGACCCTCGCGGTGATAACATCCGACATACTGTTGTGTTGTGGGGGACGAAGAGGGCGGAGTGGGTGGGAATCTGGGTCGGTGGAGCTCATCTCCATGCGGGTGGAGCTGTGAGGCCGGATGCCGAGCTCCATCAGGCTCTGGTGCTCTTCCACCACTCTGTCTGATAAATGTAACTACTGTCAGACTTATTGTCATGCACCATATACAACAGTAGTGCAAAATCAAACCATTTTTCTCCACGGACCAGTCAAAACAAATAGGTTCCACTCACACTTTACAATCACTCACCCAATACACATACACACATCCCTGTGACCTCACAACAGTTAAAGTCACAGAGAAGCTATTAAAATAACCTTGCTAGCTGCTAAGTACTTTAAACACTAAATCTACAACTACTGTACTAAAACTAAAATAAGATGCAGCGTGTGCAGATACCGACTGTGCATGGGCAGTTTTATAGGTCGTAACCTATAAAACATTAAGTTTTATAGGTTCTGCTGAAAACAACATGAAATAAGAAACTACAGAAGTATTTTCAGATCTTCTAATCTATGTACTTAAAAGTAGAGATCCAGCACCAGTGTTGGGCTTTAAGTGTGTAAATATAGAACTAAAAAGGAAATATAATATATAAATATATAATATAATACATGGTGAAATATATATTTGTGTTTTTAAACTGAAAGTCAAACAACATTTCTTCTGCCTAGTTGTGTTTGATCAGTGACACATTAGTAAGTGGCAGTGATGCCCTGTGGACGTGTCTGGTTCTGGTATGATAACTGTAAAAGAGTTGTTATAAGTTTTTCAAAGCCGGAAGGTTGTACAGGAAACTCACCATCCAGAGAGAGCTGCAGCACCCCCGCAGGGACTCTCAACTCTGACGCAAGGTGGCGCTTCAGCTCCTGAATGCTGAGCCCGATAGCAAAAGCCACAGTCATGACATGGCCCTCTGGTACCAGCACCACTTTTACTGCAACAGCACACACAGAGCCTGTTAAAGAGTGCAGGTTTGTCCCCTGACACTACAGATGTTTTAGGGTTTCATGTTATTGACTTTCAAAGTCATCCAAAATACATCAAGTAAAAGAAATAGAATATGTATTTTATGATAGATTTTAAAAAGTGAGTCAGTAGTTTGAGGCAGCTCTGTGACGTGATGGTTAGCACCTCACAGCAGGTTGCTGGTTGGAGCCTCGGCTGGGTGGAGGTTTGAACAGTGGCCTTTCTGTGTGGAGTTTGCATGGTCTCCCTGTGTATGCGTGGGTTCACTCTGAGTACTCTGTTGTCCTCCAACCGTCCATGCATGTTAGGTTAATTGGTCACTCTAAAACAGTGATGCCCAAAGTTGGTCCTTGAGGGTCGCTGTCCTGCAGGTTTTCCGTGTGTCCCTGTTCCAACACACCTGGCTTCCATTAAATTGATCCAACAGCCAATGAAATTCTGCACAGTGAGTGATTAGTTTGAGTCAGGTATGTTGTTGGAACAGGAAAACCTGCATGATTGTGGCACTCGAGGACCAGAGCTGGGCACCCCTGCTCTAAATTCTATCTACAAGTGGTTGTTTGTCTCTCTGTGAGAGACAAATTACAAATTACAGACTCATTGAGCTTAAAGAAGTGTTGCTTAATGGCAGTACCTTGTTTCAGGTGCATCCGCTTGTGTCACATTGTTACCCAATAAAACCCATTTTTATTCCTTGGCCTTTAACCCAGCTTAAGACAGTTTCCGGTCAGTGTCCCTAATTTTTATTATTGGTTTTTTCTTACTATTTATTTAGTTTGTTTTATTGTTTTAATTCTGTATTCCTTGTATGACCTCTTGTTTTATTGTTTGCATATGAACTGTTTTATTCTGTTTAGATTTTGGCCGATTGTGTACATTTGTTTCAGCTCTGGTTGTTTTAAAGGGCTTTATAAATAAAGTTGAGTTGAGTTGAGTTGTTACATACTGCCCTCAACTGCTGCTGCAGCAGTATTCACCTCTGTGCCAAGTAAGACCTGGCTTAGACCTGTCAGTACTGAACCCACTATGGCTGATAAAAGGGGATTGTAACCCTTCTAATTTAAACATTTTACTATAAATCGATACAGCTATTAATTAATTTGCAGTTGTGTGACTTCCAAATGCAATATGGAAATGCATGCACCAATTTCTGTCCATTTCGGTTTTTACTATTTTTAAGACCTTTCTGTTTTAGTTTTAAATAATTTTGAGTCTGTTGTGTAGATCCATAGCATGGAATCCCAGAACACATGGATTTTAGTTGTGGGCTGCGATATAACAAAGAAATAATCATAATAATAAATAATAAATAATGAATAATAATGATCAAGAAAGCTGGTTCTGTGCTTGGAGTAACTCTGGAGCCGCTGCTGATTGTCCAAAGAAGAATGCTGCACAAGCTGATGAAGATGATGGAGGATTCTTCACACATTCTCCACAACACAGTGATGAAACAACAAAGTGTGTTCAGAGAGAGGCTTCTTCAGGTCCGATGTAAGACTGAAATATACAGAAGATCATTCCTGCCAGCAGCCATCAGCCTCCAGAACAAGACCTCCTGAAATAAATTATTATTATATACTACAATATTGAATTTCCCTTTGGGGATTAATAAAGTATTTTTCATTTCATGAAACATCAAGCGCAGTGAAGTCTCTCAGTTATGCATTGGTTATACACACACACACACACACATACATACATACATACACACACACATACATACATACACACACATATATATTATTAACGGAACACGAGTGACTTATCCATAAACCTCTACATCCCATCAACTACGTCAGGGCTGATTTCACCTAATATTATTTCTTTTTAACTGCTGCCTTAGCAGCAAATAATAAAGCTGTAGCAGATACAGATCCTTCTGTCTGGTTACCTGGAAACAGCCCAACTATATTTAATCCACAAATCTTTTGACAATCCCCACAAGCATGCTTGTATCAGGCCTCTGTATTTCATCATACAAATTCAGATATACTAAATTAAAATGACAATCGTGTGACTAAACAGAATGTGTCACACTGTAAACAGATCAGTCTGAGTGAGCCAGAGTGGGTGTTATATTTATGAAGGGGATACATCTTCACACACAAATAGATGGATGGATATGATATCATAATGATTTTAAAAAGTCTCTGATGGATTTTCACACAGTGAACCAATTAAATTTTATTTTTAGCTTTAATATAGCCAGTCTATTAATCAATACACTTTCACAGTTATAAATAACCAACAAGAGATATATTAAATGTACCTGATTCCATAAACTTTGAATGAATTCACCACCGAATTGACTTCAACACGTTGCATTAATCTTGTCTTTGGGTTAATAATGTTTACTGCTGGTCAACCACAACACTAAAAAATCTCGGCTGGGAAATCTGGGGTCTTGGTGCCAATGCGGAGATTCTTACACGTACCACCCACCTATACTCTGTAGCAGATCAAGTATGCAGAAACAGCTTGAGGCAAAGAGCCCAAGGTTTTAACAAGAGCAAGGCCTCCAAGCTCACTAGTATCCAGTACCCAATCCACAAAGACCCAAGCTAACAACCTACGTGACTTGAGGTACCCACGAGCAGTCTACCCTTAGAGGCATGTGTCGCAATGCTGGGGCTCATCAGTGTATTTTGTTTAAGCCTCACCTGTAGCTGTTGCATTTCCAACATTTTCTGTTTTCTTTTCAAGCTGCTCAGCCTCCTCAGCCAGGACACTCTGATCTTCTTCCACAGGATCCACAGCTAAAAGTAAAGATTATAAATAATATACGACCATCACAAAAACAGTTTTACATTAATGTATGTCATAGAAAATCACTAAACTGAATTAAACTACATTATTCGTACAAAATGTGAATGTAGGAGAATATATTCTCAAAGACCTACATCATTTAGGCCAGCGGTTCTCAACCTTTTTGCAACACAGTACCCCTTGTAAAATATTTTTTTCAGCCACGTACCCCCTAACCACTGCAAAATATTTTTAGTTTAGAAATCACATTGTTATGGAAAAAAGTCTGTCAATGACGAGGAGTCTGGTTCGGAAGTGAAAAAGATTACAAGGTTTATTGAACAGAAAATAAAGTGCAGAATAATACAAATTGCAATTTGGAGAAACAGTCCAGAAGTCCGACGGGGCAGAAATCTGGAATGCTCTAACTAAGTTCCGGGCTGAACCATCCTTTTACCCTCGCAAAAGGGCATCAATTGTCTGCCGTTAATCTATGTTATTCTAAACAAGAAATGTCTGTTGTTAGCTGTAACCCTCTTCAAGGAAGAGAGTGTTCTAACTAATCAGATCCCAGATGTCTGAATGCAGACATGTCAGATCTCTACACATTGCTATGTCTGTAAAGGGGAATAAGGAGACACTGTGTAACTCAGCTTAAGTTCCTAAGTTCATCATGACCTTTTCAGAAAACCCACAAAGCCATAATCAGAAATGATGGTAGGACTATGAAGTATATGAAAATATTAATATGAAATAAGAATATGAAAAGTGAGAACATAAAATTTCCACCACAACATAAAATACAACACTTCGTCATTTGTGTTTGGTTTATTACACTTTTCTTTGCATTGTCAAGGCGACAGTGACTGATATGATTTGGCTCATAACAGGCGGGGTTCAATTCAAGTGGGAATGCGGGATTTTAGGAGGAATGAAATGGTGTAAATCTAAATGTAAACTCAGTTTATAAATGTAAACTTACATTTATTGAAATAGACTAAATATTTATATAATATTATATTTGTATTATTTTATTTAAGGATGTTTTAAAGGAAACATAAAAGATGTTTCCAAATAATTCCAAGTACCCCCTGGAATGCCTTTAAGTACCCCCAGGGATACACGTACCCCCATTTGAGAAATAGTGATTGCTTTCATGCGTTAAGCTTTTTAACGCAGAGAGTCGATTTGTCCAGATTTGAATGTTTGGTTTAACTATTTCAGGCTTTTAAGAATTTGTTTTAATTTAATGAAGTCTCACCAGTTTCTGTGTATTCTGTTTCCTGCTGTGTGTCTTTGTCATCAGGTGAATCAGCTTGAGTTCCAGCTTCTTCAGTATCCTCCACCTCAGCTGTGCAGGAAAAATCACAAGGAGTATTCAAATATAAAAAAGAAAAGAGAATAAAAACATTAAACATGCATGTTATAGTTGTGACACAATCAGAGTATGTTTTATCTTTTGTTTTGCAGCTAATGAGATGTTTGTCCAGCTCTAATATGCTGCATATTCAGCAACTTACTGAAACTCTTTGCTTCATGCAGCTGCAACATGTTTGCTTTGATGACCAATGACCAAGAGAATTTAGTCCAAACTTTTATTTTTAATCTTAAATATTACAGCTTTTTAATAACCTCAAACTCACCTGAAGGCGACCTGCCTGTCAGCACCTCTTCTCCATCACCTCCCTGCGACTCCACCACATCATTTCCTCCTGTTTCTAGGTTTTCCTCGCCATTTTCGTCCTCCTCTCCTTCTACGATCTCTTCTATTATTTCTCTTTGCCCGGACATTGCAGGTTGAACTTTATATGTGAACTAAGGCCGACGAGTCGACAAACAAGCCGTAAATATAGTCTAACAGTTGGTTCTTTTGCATAAACTTCTAGTTTGCATTTAAACCTGTACCTGTTTTATTGTCTTTTTCCTAACACGTCAGATTTAGGAAAGAGAAGTAAAAACACATCGTACTGACGTTAGCTTAAAAAACTAGCAAAGGCAAAGTTTACACGTTGTCATGGTAACGACGTCTTCCGGGCACGACGTCGCCTCAGAAATTGAATTAGAAGCAAATGCATATTTTCATAAATACACTATGATGTAACGGAAAAATACAATATTCAATGCACATTTAACATTGATCCATAAGAAAAAAAAGGAAAATAAATTTATACATATATATATATATATATATATATATATATATATATATATATATATATATATATATATATATATATATATATATATATATATATAAATTTATTTTCCTTTTTTTTCTTATGGATCAATGTTAAATGTGCATTGAATATTTTTCCGTTACATCATAGTGTATTTATGAAAATATGCATTTGCTTCTAATTCAATTTCTGAGGCGACGTCGTGCCCGGAAGACGTCGTTACCATGACAACGTGTAAACTTTGCCTTTGCTAGTTTTTTAAGCTAACGTCAGTACGATGTGTTTTTACTTCTCTTTCCTAAATCTGACGTGTTAGGAAAAAGACAATAAAACAGGTACAGGTTTAAATGCAAACGAGAAGTTTATGTATATATATATATATATATATATATATATATATATATATATATATATATATATATATATATATATATATATATATATATATATATATATATATATATGTATATATATATATATATATATATATACACATATATATATATATGTATATATGTACACACACACACTTACACACTCAGATTCATACTCTGTTTTGTCCTCACTGAGTTGTGCAGAGGATGTGGGAAGTTCATCCTGCTCTTTTCACTCTCATTTGTGGGAAGTTGTTAATCTTGTTTTGCACCCTATGCAGATGATTCTCCATACAACTCCAGAACCTGTGTGTCATGTGCTGTATTCCGTGTTTTTTTGTCTTGGTTTCTTGTTTTGTTTTTTAGTTCTAGTTTCCTGTTTTAGTTTGTAGTTTCCTAGTTTCCTGCTTGCTTTCTGTTCCCTGTGACTGGATCACTGTGTTAAACTCTCTGTGTTAACTTACCTGTAGTTTCCTGTGTTAGATTGTGTTCATTCATGTTTTCCTGTGTTAGTTTAGTTCCTGGTGTTAGTTCAGTTCCCCATGTCAGGTCTGCCTTCATTTGCATCCTGGATTAAAACTCTCTTCATCCTGCATGACTCCTCTCTCCTGCTTTTGGGTCCACACCCCTGCCACCATTATGACACCGTGTCCTCAGTGCAGAACCAGTTGCAACCATGGTGGACTTTTTACCCTCTGCAACATTGTAGCACTGAAACATCTCAGCTTGCTAAAGCTGCTTTAGAAAGAACATTTTGTCCTCAGAAATGGCCTTTCAGATAGAATAAATCTGACATTTTTCTTGCCATGATTTAAGACTTTAGCTGGTAGAAGTATCTTATTGGAAGAAATCAAAAGTAGAAAACAGTACACATGAGTTGTGGTATCAGTAAAGCGTGCGGTTGAAATAGAAACACTAGAATTTAATGCAGAAATGATGCAGTATTTTCTCTACTAAAACTCAGTAATGCACAGTTTATTCTTGGTGTTCTAAAAATGTTAAAAGGGGGTTGACACATCTTATTTCAGTTGTTTTACAAGCTTTCTTTCTTTACAAAAACAGTAATGGAGCCTAATAATGAGCTTTAGCTATTTCAGTCTGTGAGCACAGAAGGCGACATAGCGGCCCCTAAAAAGCTCCACTAATCTGTAGCTGGGCATTTGCATGCTCCCCAGAGGCCCCACTGGCTGAGGCAGAGTACAATGGCTGGGGCCCCAGTGTAAACCTTTCACACATCGGTAATGTCTGTCCAGGATAAGATATCTGCCTTCTTAGAGGTTTTTCAGATTATATTCTGACACTTGATGAAATCTGGACAGCTTTCTTTTAATTAGTAATTAGGTTTCAGTCCCTGTTTAACATACAGTAAGCCTTGTTTGATTGCTTATATATTGACTTAGTCGGCAGTCTTTATGATGACAGGTTACTCTGTTTTTCCTCTTTAATTTCATGAAATAAAAAAACTGAATAGATATCAATATGGAAAATGCTGCTTTGTTTAGATGTTGCATGTCCTATTTTCTCCCCCAAACGAACCTCTGCAGAGCTGTCTGACCAAACTGGAATTGTCACATACAAATTTTCATGCCATTGCCTGCTTCGTTGCAGGTCCACAGCACTGCTTTTACTGCTTTAATAATGGTTAGTAAGGCCAGTGATGAACACACCACACAGCACATAAATTTTTCATGTCATACACCAGTTAAATGTCAGCACCAGACGTGAGCAGGTGCCTTTATCCTGCTCTTTTCACTCTCATTTGAAAATGAAAAAATCTGTAGAGGCCGGTTGCATAAATCACTACTAAAACTCATAAATCTGCTCAAAAGTAAAACTAATATTTTATTGAACACATTAGTTGTGTCTTGAGTTAATTTTGACAACTTAAAATACGTTATTTGAATTGATAATTCTGAGAGTTCCATGATGGCATTTACTTATTTCATTTGACAGACATGGTGAATTTTCATTAACTTTTGTGTGTTTTATTAAACCAGTTAAAAGTACCACTCTTTGGAAATGAGTTGTTTGGACAACAGTTAGTGTATGAGTAATGTTTTTTTTATTTTTTTTTTATGCAGGTGTCTGTGAATACACGCAGACTTATTACCAATGGCCAAAAGGAAAAAAAAAAAGACGACACAACGGTGCAACATTTTCGCTGTTGACAGTTATTCTGTGGCAACTTGATGACCAAATGATATACTGACCTTTGGGCTCTGGGTTTTATCTGATAAGGAGAAGGAACAAAACCCATCTTAACATCTGTTAGAGCTCCTGGAACTTACACACCAGACTGGAGAGCAGAAGAAGACGCTAGCTGAGGTTTGCAGAGGAAAATGGTGGCATACCCCCCCGATTCCCAAAACAGACTCTGCACTGCGCATGCTCTATGGCACCGGAGGCTTTGCAGGAGAGGAAAGTCAACAGGAATATCAGGAAAGAGAGCATTTTCTAGCATGATGCTTGGACACACACCAAGGTCTGATCGTTCCTGGTTAGGTTTCCCTGGTGAGGCTGTCTGAAGATCAAAGAACTGAAATTCCTGATGGCCCTGGGCTCTTCATGGATGCTGCTTGCAAGCTGTTTATATGTTTCTTTCAGACTAGGTCAAGGTCCAATCTGTTCACATGTCCATGCATAAACAACATAAGTTGGACAAACCGCTTAACAGTCAACATAATTTACAGCCAATACACACATAATGCAACATAAACAAAAATCCCAGCCCTATAAATTAGAGTAAAAAGAGATGGAAGTTTAATAACATAATAGTTATTTATTGATATGTAATAATCCACTCGAGTCAAAAGCCAATAAGAAGAGCTGAGACTTATGCTTTGATTAAAACATGTTTGCAGTGTTAAAATATCTTTTATTTACATGTCTACTGATTTCTTTTTTTCTTACTTGGATTTTATTGATTTTTTTTCTTTTTTTTCTTTTTTCTTTTACGTAATTTTACTGTGTTTTTACATGTCTCTATAGTATTTTCTTTTAAACCAAAGATAGTTTTATTATCATTAGTAGGCATGTTTTTAATTTGACTTTAATTTTGTTTAGCACTTTGGTCAACTGAGGTTGTGTTAAAAGTGCTGTATAAATAACTTCCCGATGGACCAAGCCAGTTGGATTCCTGATGACAACTATGACCAAGTAGAAGTGGACATGAGTGTAGAAAGATGTCAGGAAGGAGAAAAACTGGACAACTTGATATTTTGTAGTGTGTACGGATCCCAAAACAAATTTGCCACCAAGTTATGAACTGCAAAATCCATCCATCCATCCATTCATTCATCCATCCATCCATCCATCCATTCGTCCATCTTTCCATCCACCCATCCATCCATCCTTCCATCGATTGATCATTCTATCCATCCATTCGTCCATCTTTCCATCCACCCATCCATCCATCCTTCCATCGATTGATCATTCTATCCATCCATCCATCTATCTATACATCCATCAAGCCATTCATCCATCCATCCATCCATCCATCCATCCATCCATCATTCATCCATCCATCCATCCAGATTTACACATTGAATATTGAAACTAATAAATTGCACAACTGATCTATAATATATATTTTCCACAGTATCAATATACAGCCAACAAAAATTAAAAAATGTTGTTCATAGTACAATGAAAATGAAACACAATGTCAGCTCATAATATCTGTATTATTATGGTATTAAAATATATTAGAGAAAACCAACTATTTACAATGGGGACCACCAAAGTAATTAAAAAGAAGATAAGATAACAAGTGGATTAAAATGTTCTGTCTTTATTATTTGATTTTTGAATATTTTATGCGTTAACATGACAATCAAGAATTAATTTGAACTGCATTGGAGAAAAGGGAAGATAATTAAATCAGATGAGTACAAGTGACGCTACTCAAAACTTTAATTATGTGGTAGAATTAAGATAACGAGGTGGTTAAACAACTGAAAGTAGGAAAAACCCAGAGCATTTTATAGATGCATTGAACAATGAAAAAAATGTTTTGTAACATGAGAATATTGAAAGCTTGGATTGAATTTTCCTGCCAGACATGTTAGACTCAGCCAACAGTTTATGCCACAGCCTGCTTCTCATATTTCTCAGTCAAGCAGCAGGGGAGAAAATAGACCTGACCGATTTCGCTTTCCATGAAACAATAGACACTCAGCCTGTTTGCTGCATGAGTCCACAGCCTAAGCTCCAGAGGCTTGTGGGATCTTGAATGTGGGATTCCCACCAAACATGCAAAAGACCTGGCTTAGCTCAACAATAGCACATGAAACCTGGCTATTTTTATAGAAACCAGGTGTTCAGTGCATGCCGGGTGTTTAACTTCAGCTGGAAGGGATGCAAGGCATCTGAAAGAGGGTCATGCTTTAATATAAAAGCACTCTGTGCTGTTAGCAGAGTTTCACACATCATCCTGTGCTGCTAACATACCTGATAGGTGAGAATTCTTTCTTTCATTTGCGGACATGCAGTAGATCTTCAGTGTGAAGGAAACTTTGTGGCTTTGTGCAAACTTTGCATCGGGTTTCTGATATTTGGAGTTGGGTGCAGGTCAGGTGGTGGGATTTTGTTAGTCATGTTTGATGCATTTATGTCAGTCTGTGAATGGATGGACAGGCTGCTAGTTTGTTGTCATTATTCATCATCAAAATTTTGCATTGTATTTAGGTTGTTTTCCCCTCAGTGTTCTTAATTATAAAGCAAAACTGCAAGATTTCATGCTTTAAATACATTTGTCCTGCAACGGACTGCTGACCTGACCATGGTTTACCTACCGCTAACCTGCAAAGTACTGCCATAGGCTTTAGCTTCCCCAAGACCCTAAAATGGAATAAGTGGTTTAGAAAATGATTTAATAAATTATTCATTTGATGAATTATTTCATTTGATAATAATTGTTTATTATCAAAAACAGACTTTTTTTTTTTTTTCATGAGCAGCTTAGTTTAGCATAATGCCTAGGTTATTCATCTGTGTTAATAATGTGTATATGTGTTAATAATGAGCTGTCTGTTTGTGGAACTTCTTGCTTATGGACAGATTAAGTCTTTGAATAATGAACTGATCTGTGCAGTTTATGAGTCACTAATGCAGCTTATGGACATTTTTATTTTGTTTTATTGAAACTGAGATGATCTGAAACATCACTTTTCCTGTTTTGGTTATTGATCAGAACTTCATGGAAACTGAAGTTTAATGTAACATGAATGCATTAACCCCGTGAGTTCTGTGCCTGTCTAAATAACATCTCTGCAACGTAACAAGGTCGATTTGAATACTTTTGTAGTCACAGTAAAGGGAACGCTTGAGAGATTTCATAAGATGTGTGGAAATCAGTACATGTTTTGCTGGTGAGATTAATATGATATCTTTTTGGAACGATGCAGCTGTGGCTCTAAACTTCTAGCATATCATAATAAAACATAGTAAACATTATCGCTACAACTTTTGTAAAATAAAAAGGAACCAAATTTGAGTTGTTTTGGCACAGACATTTCAGGTGAGGTCTTAAAAATGGGTTTTTGCTACAGTTTGACACCATTTGTACTCAAACTCAACCAATAGTATGACCTCAGGTTTGAAAATGTTAACTCTAAATTAGCTGGCAATGAAAGCACAACATCAAAAGTTGGGAATAAAGACCCCAGAGTGGTCAGGAACTTAATTAATGCGTCTTTATGCGTGTCTGATTTGTAATGAGGTTACAGAATGCCATCACTTGTTTATTTCCTGTAGAGATGAACTCATATGAAGAATTTGATGAAGAAGAGCTCAACAACTGCATCGTTCAGCTCAGCATTCAAGACTCGTGTCACGATGCTTTCCTGAAGTCTGCAGCCAGGTATGAAAGACACATCCAGACTTTTCCTTCCATCATAAAATATGTTTCTGAAGAGCCAGCTGACCGCCATGTGCCTCCTCTGCCCTTGACTGTTAGTTTAGCAGCATCGACAGATGAAAATCTCAGAGTCCTGGCAGCTATTGAGCAAGGTGAGTTGGAAATCATGCGGGAAATACTTTCACCATTAGCACAGAGAGCAGTTTCTGGGTTTAACGGGCTGACTTTCACACGAAGCCAAAAACAGAGAGTCATATGACCTGCAGCTGCAGATAAGGATTGCTAAGCATCATGAGGTTGGCAGCCAGACAGAGGCAGTGGGATAAATAAACATAGAGCAGGGAGACATATATTGCTTGTGAATGGAAAGGTGAGACAAGAAGAAGTGGAAGGGCAAAGTACAGAATATCACCTACGCACCATTCAATTCTGGATATTTCTGACTCTTTTTCTTTCCATTTCATTATTTTCTAAAACTCCTGGGCTGTCCTCCTGCCATGGTGACCAGGTGAGGTGTCTGTTCTCAGGGAGATGCTGAAACACGTCTTTGCTTTCAGTGAATCAGACAGCCGTGGCTGGCTTCCTCTTCATCGGGCTGCATCGCAGCCGGTACTGGAGGTTCTGGAGACCATCCTGAGATGTAAGTAAATGGTAAACATTGTCTCCCTGCAATTCCATACATGCTCTACTCGTTTGTACTGTATCTCTGATTGCAATACAGTAAGCCAACAGTATGTTTGTCGTATGCTGTTAAAGGAAAACAGATGCCACCTGCTGACAATAAATAAGCTGAAAAATAAAGTTGCATAACCCACTAGTTCTTATTCTGTCAAACTGATCTCATGGCAATGCCATTTTCAGCATTTTTCCACTTAATTTCTGCCCTTTTTCTGATTTTTTTTGCACCGAACGGTTAGAGTCTGGATGAAAATCACAGGGTTGGGCGTGTATTGCTAAATTGTACCACAAAAATACATGCTGACAGCACACAACAGTTGGCATGCAATAGTTTGCCTGTTCATGAAAACAGGCTGATCAACTATCCTGGGCGTCAGCTGCATACTGGCTGCAATTGTTGGATAGTAAAAGAGCAGGCAAAGAGAGAGAGAGAGATAACTAATGACTCATTGTATATTTTAGAAATGAAAAAAAACAAAAAAATGCAGCCTGCAGGAGAAATTGCATGAAAAGTTGTATGAAAAAGGACAGCCTCAAACGCAGAGCGTTTCCAGCTGATGCCAGCTGTCCTCTGTCAAAAATAAATTCTGATGTCAATTGCTTTTTATTCAGCCTGGAGGTCATCCAGTAGCAAAGTGCCCATGGCTTACAGGCTCACCTGTCAGGTTATCACAGCTGACTGTTAGATATATGAAGTCCAGCAATGTGCACTCTGACTTCGGCGTGTTGTGTTTGTGTTAGTGGAGGCTCAGAGGCTCAGTCTGGAGGAGAGGACTGTGGTTGGAGGAGAGACGCCGTTGACTCTGGCAGTTAAAGCCGGACTTGTGCAGAATGTGAAGAGCCTGCTGCAGTACGGAGCATCGCCTCACAACACAAACAGCAAGAATGAGACTCCGCTGCTGCTGGGTAATACCGAACATCAGTGGTTCAACTCTGGCTTACAGCAAGCCGTTCTCACTCTGAACCCTCTCACACGCAACACACCTAGAGGGCTGGGGGGAGGCTTTCAAAGTCCATCAGTGTCAGAAAGACCAGAAGTCATATGATCTTTGCTCATACCTTCAAAACTGTGGGACCTTGTTTCAGAAGGTCGAATCTTAAACCAAACTGTGATGCTTTCCTGAAGCAAACCATAATGGACCAAACATCGCATGATAACAAACCTCTTTCCACTCTTTAAATGTTGGAAATAAAGGACTAAATTAATATTGAGACCAGAAAATCAAACTAAAGATAGACCAACAGTATGTTTCCAGTATAAAACAGCCAAGAAGGGTGTCTCACTGACTGTATGAAATGGCCAAATCTGCTCTGTGTAAGTTCTGGAAGCAAAAGCCCTTCTATTAAAATTAGAACAAAATTTTGGCCATGAAAGATAGACAGAAACCAAATGCAAGAAAACATATTTTGGATCTGTTTGTTGCTAAACAAACAAGAAAACTATCGAAAATGTAATCTGATTACAGCTGTGTTTCTTTCTAAGCTGAGTCATTAAAGTTTAAAGAATGATTTCTCAGCCTGGGGTGTCTCGTGAGGAAGAAACTATCTACATTAACTACATTAACATTAAATATTTTGTTCTTTAATAAATATGTAATATAAATAATATATGCATTGGCACTGTAACCAAAGTGGAAGATACAGAAACCAGATTCATTCAGCTGAGAGTTTGACGAAAAGTGAAGAGGGTCATTAAAAGGGATCAAATTAATCACAGCTGATTATTTTAATCTTGATAATAAATTTAGCTTATGTTATTTTAAGGCATTTTGAGTCACATTCATCTCAATAATTGTCTTAAGGGATGCTGACCAGCCAGTTCAGTAGCTTTTCTGGTAGGTTGCTGCTTCCCCAGTGCGCCAAATAGCCAGTCAAAGATGCTGTTGTGATTTCATGGCACTTTTATGAGGATTTGATAGAATTGTATTTTGGAGTAAATAAGCCTGTCCAGCAGAAATTAAACCTGGCTTTTCGTTCAGCCTTCTGGATTTCATGACCACATTATTCCACGCTTATCAAACCACATTTTCCAATCACCATGCAGCAGTGAGATCTGGCTCTTACGAGATGACACACACACTGGTGACTCATGGCGCCTGGGTGGACCAAGTCTGCCGGAAGAGATGGACAGCCATGCATGAGGCAGCCAAAGTTGGCAGCGTGGACATCCTGATGCTGCTGCTAAGAAACGGCGGACGGGTGAACCACAAGGACGTGACGGGAGTGACGCCGCTTGCTGTGGCTGCTGAGTATGGACACTTCCACATCACTGAGATTCTGCTTAGCTGTGGTAGGTTGAAAGACAAAACTGTAACTGCAGTTGTAGTGACTTTGGGGACAACTCATTTCTAGAAATGAATAAAGTTCTGAACTATGTGGGGAAGGGTTACAATGGCAACAAGAAAAAGTACAGCGACTAAAATAATACATGTGAAACTAACTGGCATGAAAATGCTTTCTGTCTCAAATAACTGACTAACTTTGTGAGTGTAAATGTCTGTAGTTAGTCATTTGTCCCTCCCTGTTGACCTTGTCCAGGTGGGAAGGTGAACTCTCAGGCTTGTAATGGGGAAAGTGTCTTGCTGGACGCAGCCGGATCAGGAAACACTGCCTGTATTCAGCTGCTGCTGGACAACGGAGCCAACCCCAACCTGCCAAGCATAACTGGACATCTGCCCATTCACAAGGCAGCATATGCCGGGCACTGCGAGTAAGCTCCTCCTGTAAAATGTGTGGTTTTAGCAGTACTACTGACTGTGAGGGTGCTGTGCCAGTGCTAACAGACTGAATGCATGGTGACATACCGACAGCTCACTGGCAGAAAGGCTCATACGCTCAACAGTCACTTTATCAGTTACTGTAGTTGCCAGTACTGGGTTGGACTGGTAAGAACGTCCCTAGTTTTTGGTGTCATAGATTTAAAAAGGTGATGGGAACATTTCTTAGAGATTTTGCTCAATATTGACAAGGTAGCATCCAAGCGGCAGCCTCCGGCAGTTAAAAGGAAAGCTTATGTGGAAGTGCCAAAAATTGCAGTTCAATCCTCATCCACTAGGGGGCTCCAAAACAGCATTTTCCATTAAATCCCATGTTAAAAGACCAACTTCAAAGCAGAAATAAGCATGTTTAAAGTCTGGTACAAAAACACATTTTAGGTTTATTAGGTTAGGTATACCTTCATGACAGTGGTGGTGAAAGTGAATATTTTTTGTAACTCATTTGTTTATAACAAATTTCACCTCAAAATCTGGCATAATTGAGGGCATGTCATTTTGACTGACAGGTACTCAATTTCCCCTTCCACAAGAAGGTAGAGTGTAACACAACCGTGATTTAGCTTTAGCCTGGCTACCTCTATTAGCTGGTTAGCTCTGGTTAGCTCTTGTTATCTCATCTCAGCTAGCGCTTAGTTACAAGGGGTCGGAGTTTCATTGATGTCAATCATCCACCCCCACCATAACAGCCCACATCTCAGCTCTACCTTTTTGCCCATTTTTGTATTTACTGGGAGAGACGACGCGTGTAACGCTGCCAAGATGGCGATGGTAGAAACCACCCAATGAGCTTCAATTTAGCTCACCAGAAACCTACGGGTTACATCATGGAGGCTCCATCCATCTTTTTATATAATCTATGGTAGGATCACACAGCTGCTGCAAATTTTTCGGCTGGACATTCGTGATGAGAATCTCCTGTTCCACCACATCCAAGAGGTGGAACGGGTTGGGTTGAGATCTGGTAACTGTGGAGGCCACTAGAGTACAGTGAACTTATTGTCATGTTCAAGTAAGCATTTGGAGATGGTTTTAACTGTGTAAAATGGTGCATTAACCTGCTGAAAGTGCCATCAGAAGATGCTACACTGTGGTCAGAAAGGGATTAACATGATCAGGAACAATATTCCGGTAGGCTGTGGTGGTTAAACCATCCCATATTAATACAAGAAGGCCAAGAAATTTTCATCCACACCATTACATCACCAGCAGCAGCAGCAGGACCCTAAAGCATTGATTCAGGGCAGGTTATTGGATCCATACTTTCATACTGTGCCCAACAAACTCTGAAAAATCTGAAAGTGAATGTAAAATCATCCGACCAGACATTTTTCCATCATCTAATGTGCAGTTCTGGTCACTGTGTGAATTGTTGTCTCAGTTTCTTGTTCTTGACTGATAGGAGTGGCACCCGGTGTGGTCTTCTTCTGCTGTAGACCAGCTGCTTAAAGGTTCAACATGTTGTGTGTTCAGAGATGCTATTCTGCACATGTTAGTGGATATTTGACTTCATGTTGCGTTTATCATCTCCAACCAGTCTCCTAATATCTTACATCAGCAAGACATTTTGGTCTAGACAACTACTGTTTTTTGGGTATTTTCTCTCTTTTAGACTATTCTTTGTAAACCCTGGAGAAGGTTCATTCATTCATTCATTATCCTAACCGCTTCGTCCAATGAAGGGTCACAGGGAAGCTGGAGCCTATCCACAGCAGTCTTTGGGTGAAAGGCAGGGTACAACCTGTACAGCTCGCCAGTCCATCGCAGGGCTACACAGAGACAAACAACCACTCAGGCGCACACTCACTCCTATGGGCAATTTTAGAGTAACCAATCAACCTAACATGCATGTCTTTGGACAGCTGGAAGGAAGCCGGAGTACCCAGAGAGAACCCACGCATATACGGGGAGAACATGCAAACTCCACACAAAAAGGCCACTGTCCAAACCTTGCCTCAGCTGAGGATCAAACCTGCAGCCTTCTTGCTGTGAGGCCACAGTGCTAACCACTATGCCACCATGCAGCCACTGGAGAAGATTGTGTGTGAAAATCCCAGTAAATCAGTAGTTTCTGAAGTACTCAGACCAACAATCGTGCCACATTCAAAGTCACTTTATCCCTTCTCTTTATCATTCTCATGCTCATTTTGAACTTCATCAAGTCGTATGGACCATGTCAACATAACTTAATGCATAGAGTTGCTTCCATATGATTGGCCGATATTTGCATTACACAAGCATCTGACCAGATGGACCTGAAAAAGTAAACAGTGACTTCATGTTCACGTGAAAGCAGCTGCGTTTCTCCAAGTCTCACCCTTTCCTCTTTACGTTTCCCCCCAGTGCTCTGAAAATGCTGATCCCACTGACCAACAAGAAAGCTATTAAAGAGGCAGGTCAGAGTCCAGTCCACTCTGCTGCCGAGGGAGGCCACAGCCACTGTCTGGGACTCCTACTTGCCCATGGCTTTGATGTCAACTACCGCATGAATACCAGAAACTCTGAAAACTACCGGGACATGAGAAAAAGTGCCTTGTACTTTGCCGTCTCGAACGGGGATATGGAGTGCACCAAAATGCTGCTTGCCGCGGGAGCAAAGACGGACTTAGACCCTCTGTGCTGCCTCCTGGTGGCGGTCAGGTCTGGTCGTTACGATATCGTCAAGCTGCTGCTGGCAGCCAAAGCAAATGTGAACTGTTACTTCACGGTGGTGAGCGACACAGTGTTTCCCACAGCGCTGCAGTACTGCCTCAAGGACGAGGTCATGATGCGACTTCTGCTCAACAGCGGCTATGATGTGGAGAAGTGCTTTCAGTGTGACCATGACAACCCAACTGATGCGATGAATGAAGTAGAGGAGAAAATCCCAGTGAGTGTGTGCTTCCTACTTATTTTACTTACAAGTTGGTTTAACACATAAACGAAACCCATAAAGCTGATATTTTATAATTTCTTATTGGATTTTATGCTTTATTATCTTTATTTTCTATGATTATTTTTCATTGTAACGCCATGTCAACCTTTGCATCTTTATAAAATTAGCTATTTTTCACACAAACTCCATATTCCTTCACCTCTTGTGTCTGTTTATTCTTCCAGTTCTGTGAGTTCATGACTCTCTGCTGCCTCAAGCATCTGTCTGGAAGTGTGGTCCGGATTCTGCTGGATTATGTCAGCCATGTCCACATGTGCTCCAAACTCAGGTTCATCTTGGAAAAACAGAGAGAGTGGTCCCAAATATGGGAAATCCTCTGTAAGTTTATTTAGATGATAATGAATATGATGCTATTATTGCAGAGGTTTTCTGTTTCATCTGATATGACAACAGAATGAGAATAGTTATGACGAGCCTGTTTCACATTCACGTTTCATGTAAAACAATAACATCAAGTCTACCTGCCAGTCAGTCAGAAGTGAACGTGATTCTTCTCTTTCCAAGTAGGGGATTTCTTTTATTAACAGAACCAATGTATCACTGCAAATAAGTTGAACTTGATCTCATTCAGTTCTTTATTTCATCTTCAGTGACGCAGCAGTATTTTTTTTTTTCACTTTGTCCAACGGTTTAAACTGAGTGCTTTTCAAGTTCTTTATCTTTCTCTTCTCACTTTATTTTTGTGCTTTTTGACTCTTCAGGGGAACATATGTGTCTTTAACAGCTTCATACTTGTGCTTTTGCTTCAGAGCAGCTGATCTAAGCTGGTTGTCAACTCTGAGAATGCTGTCTCCAAGTCCATAAGAAATAAAATCAACAATGACCGTTCAAAACGCCAATTCACTATGGCAACAAGTATATAAAGGCAGAACCAGCATTTAATCTAAATATAATGCAGCACATTATGGTTGTATTCATCAAATTTAAAAAGTAAGAAAGTGAAAGGAAAATAAAAGAAACAGCAAATTAATACCATAAAACAACATTTTTTCTTCACCTCTCTATTCAGCTACTCAGAGCTAAAACCTTTCTAGAAAGGATCTATTGGGCCTGATTGCAAACTCCAATATACTGATACTGATACCAGTTATGGTGATTTGCAGTTGAAAATATGCTATTGGTTGCAAATAACAGTAAATATCAGAAATATGTTCTATTGAAAGCGCTGCTGTAAGTAGGATTTAATCATCAGATTTCAATGATTATACATTTCAACCTGCTGAAGAGCTGCAGAAAAATTTCAGATGAGTGGTGAGACTGGAACAGAGGAAAATAAGTAAAATCCTTTTAATAAACCAAGCTATTAGGATTACAACATGAAATGGTGTCAAAATACTAAGGAATGAATGCAAGTAACATAAAAAAAATTCATCTTGAGCCAACATTTTGTTCTTTTTTTTGTTTTAATTTGCCATGGTGATGCACAATATAGTAGCGCAGCTAGAAACCTACATGAGGTGAATCCATCTGCACATATGCCAGTGATAAAAATGGCTTGTTGCCATTCTGTTTTTATTATTTAAAACATCTTAATAATAATAATAATAATAATAATAATAATAATTAAAACCGCAAGCGGTGATATAGGCCCTCGCACCATGGCGCCGCTCGGCATAATGCCACCGCCTCCCCTGGCAACATCCTTCCCATGCCTCTCTCAACCTAAAGTGCAGCCAGACTGCACTTCAGGCCATTTAGGCCTTATGGAGGGTCACTTCCTGTCACCAAGGGGCGGGGCTAACTTATCATCTAATTATTGACATGCAGAAATGTAAAGGATATGACTGGCATCATCTGTAGTGAATTTGGTGCAGGTTGGTTGTTTTTTGTGGGAGTTATGTCAGTTTTCCTTTTCATTGCATCACATCTGCTTTGCTGCCCCGCCTCTCCTAAACGATATCCCCTATTAAAAGAAATAGCACAACTTTTAATCACACATGCCTCTTGAGCATCCTGACTCATTTGGGTTAAAGTTGGACAAAATTCTTAGAAGGAACTTCTCAAAATGCATGACAAAGAAAATGACAGAAATTGCCCCAAAAATGACACCTTTTTTCAAAATGGCCGACTTCCTGTTTTATTTAGCCCATATGTCCAAGAGACTTTTTTCAAGGTACTGGAAGGTTCTACAACTGTGCCGAATCATATCAATGTCAGTCAATGCAGTGGGCGGGGCTGGTTGATTGAAATATTGTAGGGGGCGCTATGGAGCCGTTTACGATTTTCTCCACTATGTTGTAATTTTACTCTATTAAGGGCATAACTTTCATGACTCATGGCAAGTATGGTGAAGATCAAAGGTTTCATGGCTTTGTTACAGGTACTTCCTGGTTCATGATATCAGACACTTCTTGTTGCCAAGGGGTGGGGCTAATTCATAGTCCCATTATTGCATTGCAGATTTTGTTCATCATGGGACTGGCATCAAATGTGTCGATTCCTGTGCTGATATGTTGTTTTATGTGGGAGTTTTAGCAATAAGTTATTGTTAATGAGACATAAAACTTTGAGGGCCCGCCCCTCCTAAACTAAATCTTCTATTAGAAGAAATAACACAACTTTACATCACACATGCCTCCTGAGCATCCTGTGCAAGTTGGGTGTCAGTTGGACAATATCCCTAGGAGGAGTTGTTTAAAATGCATGGCAAAGAAATGACCCCAAAAATGGCACCTTTTTCAAAATGGCCGACTTCCTGTTGGATTTAGCCCATATGTCCAAGAGACTTTTTTGAAGGTACTGGAAGGTTCTCCAACTGTGCTGAATTTTATCCATGTTGGTCCATGTAGTGGGCGGGGCTGATTGATTGAAATTTTGTAGGGGGCGCTATGGAGACATGCTCCATTTATTCCATAATGTTTCAATGGGGCTTAGTTCAGGGCCTTACTGTCATCAGTCATGGCAAGTTTGGTGGCGGTCCAAGGTTCCCTGGCTTGGTCACAGGTACTTCCTGTTTCATGGCGTTGGACCGCCATTCGCCATGTCCCGTTTAGCGTAGCAACTTGAGGTTTTTATTGTGGCATCATGAAAGGGTTTGACATGTTTTGGAGGAGTCTCAAGTGTTTGGGACCATTTGCTTAGAAGCATGACCCTCAAACGTGGAAAAAACCACTTCCTGTTGTAAGTGGGCGGGGCTTAGGTCTACACCAGCAATGGTCACATTAATCTGTTCAGGACTGATCCCTTATTAATCCCTATAAGTTTTAGGGTGATCAGATCAAAATTGAGAATTTTATAGTGATTTATGATGTCACGCCACCGCATGGAACTTCGCCATGGCGTCACAGGCACGCCGTGCAGCGTAGAGCAACGTCCTTTAGCAGATCTCTTCACCAACATGTTTTGTGATGCCTGAGTGAATTTGGGCCATGTGGTGTCCACCAAGCCAGAGTTATGGGTGTGTGAGCAAAAAACAACACTTTTGACCTCCAGGGGGCGTGGCTATTTCATAATCAAAATATTGACATATAGTACTCTGTAGAAGGGGACTGCCATCATATCTAGCAAATTTGGTGCAGAAATGTTGCTTTATGTGGGAGTTATATCCGTTTAATTTTTCATGGCGAGACATCAAACTTTGAGGCCCCGCCCCTCGTAAACTAAGTCTCCTATTAGAAGAAATAACACAACATTTAATCACACATGCCTCCTGAACATCCTGAGCAATTTGTGGCTCAGTAGGTTAAAAGCTCTAGGACGAGTTTGTTAAAATGCGAGGTGCTAAAACGCCAAAATATTGACTTTGACCTAAAATGGCCGCCTTCCTGTCGACATTTCACCATGACATTAAGAGGATTTTTTGTTCGCCCTGTCATGTAGATCATGTGTATGAATTTTCATAAAGATTAATGACATGCAGTGGCGGGGCACCTAAAATAGGTGGCGCTCTCGTTCAGTTTCACCCAAACATTCTGGAGCACCTCAAAATATCAAATTTTTCGTATTCCCTTGGGGGGGTACGAAAAATTTGGTGAGTTTTCGAGCACGTTCAGGCCTCCAAAAAAGCACGCGAAGTGTCCGAATAAAAATAATAATAATAATAATAATAATTAAAACCGCAAGCGGTGATATAGGCCCTCGCACCATGGCGCCGCTCGGCATAATGCCACCGCCTCCCCTGCCAACATCCTTCCCATGCCTCTCTCTATCTAAAGTGCAGCCAGACTGCACTTCAGACCATTTAGGTTTTATGAAGGGTGACTTCCTGTCACCAAGGGGCGGGGCTAACTTATCATCTAATTATTGACATGCACAAATGTGAAGGATATGACTGGCACGACCTGGAGCAAATTTGGTGCAGGTTGGTTGTTTTTTGTGGGAGTTATGTCAGTTTTCCTTTTCGTTGCATCACATCTGCTTTGCTGCCCCACCTCTCCTAAACGATATCCCCTATTAAAAGAAATAGCACAACGTTTAATCACACATGCCTCTTGAGCATCCTGAATCATTTGGGTTAAAGTTAGATAAAATTCTTAGCAGGACTTCCTCAAAATGCATGGCAAAGCAAATGACAGAAATGACCCCGAAAATGACACCTTTTTCAAAATGGCCGACTTCCTGATTGATTTGGCCCATATGTCCAAGAGACTTTTTTGAAGGTACTGGAAGGTTCTACAACTGTGCCGAATCATTTCCATGTCAGTCAATGTAGTGGGCGGGGCTGATTGATTGAAATATTGTAGGGGGCGCTATGGAGCCGTTTACCATCTTTTCCACTATATTGTAATTTTACTCTATTAAGGACATAACTGTCATGACTCATGGCAAGTATGGTGAAGATCAAAGGTTTCATGGCTTTGTTACAGGTACTTCCTGGTTCACGATATCAGACACTTGTTGTTGCCAAGGGGTGGTGCTAGTTCATAGTCATATTATTGCATTGTATATTTTGTTCATCATGGGACTGGCATCAAATGTGGTGATTCCTGTGCTGATATGTTGTTTTATGTGGGAGGTTTATCAATAAGTCTTTGTTAATGAGACATAAAACTTTGAAGGGCCGCCCCTCCTAAACTAAATCTTCTATTAGAAGAAATAACACAACTTTAAATCACACATGCCTCCTGAGCATCCTGTGCAAGTTGGGTGTCAGTTGGACAATATCCCTAGGAGGAGTTGTTTAAAATGCATGGCAAAGAAATGACCCCAAAAATGGCACCTTTTTCAAAATGGCCGACTTCCTGTTGAATTTAGCCCATATGTCCAAGAGACTTTTTTGAAGGTACTGGAAGCTTCTACACCTGTGCTGAATTTTATTCATGTCGGTCCATGTAGTGGGCGGGGCTGATTGATTGAAATTTTGTACGGGGCGCTATGGAGACATGCTCCATTTATTCCATAATGTTTCAATGGGGCTTAGTTCAGGGCCTTATTGTCATCAGTCTTGGCAAGTTTGGTGGCGGTCCAAGGTTCCATGGCTTGGTCACAGGTACTTCCTGTTTCATGGCGTTGGACCGCCATTCGCCATGTCCTGTTTAGCGTAGCAACTTGAGGTTTTTATTGTGGCATCATGAAAGGGTTTGACATGTTTTGGAGGAGTCTCAAGTGTTTTGGACCATTTGCTTAGAAGCATGACCCTCGAACGTGGAAAAAAACACTTCCTGTTGTAAGTGGGCGGGGCTTAGGTCTACACCAGCAATGGTCACATTAATCTGTTCAGGACTGATCCCTTATTAATCCCTATAAGTTTTAGGGTGATCAGATCAAAATTGACAATTTTATAGTGATTTATGATGTCACGCCGCCGCATGGAACTTCGCCATGGCGTCACGGGCACGCCGTGCAGCGTAGAGCAACGTCCTTTATCAGATCTCTTCACCAACATGTTTTGTGATGCCTGAGTGAATTTGGGCCATGTGGTGTCCACCAAGCCAGAGTTATGGGTGTGTGAGCAAAAAACAACACTTTTGACCTCCAGGGGGCGTGGCTATTTCATAATCAAAATATTGACATATAGAACTCTGTAGGAGGGGACTGCCATCATATCTAGCAAATTTGGTGCAGAAATGTTGCTTTATGTGG
Source organism: Telmatherina bonti (assembly GCF_933228915.1). Taxonomy (NCBI): domain Eukaryota; kingdom Metazoa; phylum Chordata; class Actinopteri; order Atheriniformes; family Telmatherinidae; genus Telmatherina; species Telmatherina bonti. The sequence continues at coordinate 14,210,730 of NC_136620.1, read as the reverse complement.
GAGTTATATCCGTTTAATTTTTCATGGCGAGACATCAAACTTTGAGGCCCGGCCCCTCGTAAACTAAGTCTCCTATTAGAAGAAATAACACAACATTTAATCACACATGCCTCCTGAACATCCTGAGCAATTTGTGGCTCAGTGGGATAAAAGCCCTAGGACGAGTTCGTTAAAATGCGAGGTGCTAAAACGCCAAAATATTGACTTTGACCTAAAATGGCCGCCTTCCTGTCGACATTTCACCATGACATTAAGAGGATTTTTTGTTCGCCCTAGCATGTAGATCATGTGTATGAATTTTCATAAAGATTAACGACATGCAGTGGCGGGGCACCTAAAATAGGTGGCGCTCTCATTCAGTTTCGCCCAAACATTCTGGAGCACCTCAAAATATCAAATTTTTCGCATTCCCTTGGGGGGGTACGCAAAATTTGGTGAGTTTTTGAGCATGTTCAGGCCTCCAAAAAAGCAATTCATTTATTAGGAGAATAATAATAATAATAATAATAATAATTAAAACCGCAAGCGGTGATATAGGCCCTCGCACCATGGCGCCGCTCGACATAATGCCACCGCCTCCCCTGGCAACGTCCTTCCCATGCCTCTCTCAACCTAAAGTGCAGCCAGACTGCACTTCAGGCCATTTAGGCCTTATGAAGGGTCAATTCATGTCACCAAGGGGCAGGGCTAACTTATAGTCTATTTATTGCCATGCACAAATGTGAAGGATATGACTGGCATCATCTGTAGCAAATTTGGTGCGGGTTGGTTGTTTTTTGTGGGAGTTATGTCAGTTTTCCTTTTCATTGCATCACATCTGCTTTGCTGGCCCGCCTCTCCTAAATGATATCCCTAATTAAAAGAAATAGCACAGCTTTTAATCACACATGCCTCTTGAGCATCCTGACTCATTTGGGTTCAAGTTGGATAAAATTCTTAGGAGGACTTCCTCAAAATGCATGGCAAAGAAAATGACCCCGAAAATGGCACCTTTTTCAACATGGCCGACTTCCTGTTTGATTTAGCCCATATGTCCAAGAGACTTTTTTGGAGGTACTGGAATGGTCTACAAGTGTAGTGAATTTTATCCATGTCAGTCAATGCAGTGGGCGGGGCTGATTGATTGAAATATTGTAGGGGGCGCTATGGAGCCGTTTACAATCTTCTCCACTATTTTTTAATTTTACTCTATTAAGGACATAACTGTCATGACACATGGCAAGTATGGTGAAGATCAAAGGTTTCATGGCTTTGTTACAGATACTTCCTGGTTCACGATATCAGACACTTGTTGTTGCCAAGGGGTGGGGCTAATTCATAGTCATATTATTGCATTGTATATTTTGTTCATCATGGGACTGGCATCAAATGTGGCGATTCCTGTGCTGATATGTTGTTTTATGTGGGAGTTTTAGCAATAAGTCTTTGTTAATGAGACATCAAACTTTGAGGGCCCGCCCCTCCTAAACTAAATCTTCTATTAGAAGAAATAACACAACTTTAAATCACACATGCCTCCTGAGCATCCTGTGCAAGTTGGGTGTCAGTTGGACAATATCCCTAGGAGGAGTTGTTTAAAATGCATGGCAAAGAAATGACCCCAAAAATGGCACCTTTTTCAAAATGGCCGACTTCCTGTTGAATTTAGCCCATGTGTCCAAGAGACTTTTTTGAAGGTACTGGCAGGTTCTCCAACTGTGCTGAATTTTATCCATGTCGATCAATGTAGTGGGCGGGGCTGATTGATTGAAATTTTGTAGGGGGCGCTATGGAGACATGCTCCATTTATTCCATAATGTTTCAATGGGGCTTAGTTCAGGGCCTTACTGTCATCAGTCATGGCAAGTTTGATGGCGGTCCAAGGTTCCATGGCTTGGTCACAGGTACTTCCTGTTTCATGGCGTTGGACCGCCATTCGCCATGTCTTGTTTAGCGTAGCGACTTGAGGTTTTTATTGTGGCATCATGAATGGGTTTGACATGTTTTGGAGGAGGCTCAAGTGTTTTGGACCATTTGCTTAGAAGCATGACCCTCAAACGTGGAAAAAACCACTTCCTGTTGTAAGTGGGCGGGGCTTAGGTCTACACCAGCAATGGTCACATTAATCTGTTCAGGACTGATCCCTTATTAATCCCTATAAGTTTTAGGGTGATCAGATCAAAATTGACAATTTTATAGTGATTTATGATGTCACGCCGCGGCATGGAACTTTGCCATGGCGTCACGGGCACGCCGTGCAGCGTAGAGCAACGTCCTTTATCAGATCTCTTCACCAACATGTTTTGTGATGCCTGAGTGAATTTGGGCCATGTGGTGTCCACCAAGCCAGAGTTATGGGTGTGTGAGCAAAAAACAACACTTTTGACCTCCAGGGGGCGTGGCTATTTCATAATCAAAATATTGACATATAGAACTCTGTAGGAGGGGACTGCCATCATATCTAGCAAATTTGGTGCAGAAATGTTGCTTTATGTGGGAGTTATATCCGTTAAATTTTTCATGGCGAGACATCAAACTTTGAGGCCCCGCCCCTCGTAAACTAAGTCTCCTATTAGAAGAAATAACACAACATTTAATCACACATGCCTCCTGAACATCCTGAGCAATTTGTGGCTCAGTGGGATAAAAGCCCTAGGACGAGTTCGTTAAAATGCGAGGTGCTAAAACGCCAAAATATTGACTTTGACCTAAAATGGCCGCCTTCCTGTCGACATTTCACCATGACATTAAGAGGATTTTTTGTTCGCCCTAGCATGTAGATCATGTGTATGAATTTTCATAAAGATTAACGACATGCAGTGGCGGGGCACCTAAAATAGGTGGCGCTCTCATTCAGTTTCGCCCAAACATTCTGGAGCACCTCAAAATATCAAATTTTTCGCATTCCCTTGGGGGGGTACGCAAAATTTGGTGAGTTTTTGAGCATGTTCAGGCCTCCAAAAAAGCAATTCATTTATTAGGAGAATAATAATAATAATTAAAACCGCAAGCGGTGATATAGGCCCTCGCACCATGGCGCCGCTCGGCATAATGCCACCGCCTCCGCTGGCAACGTCCTTCCCATGCATCTCTCAACCTAAAGTACAGCCAGACTGCACTTCAGGCCATTTAGGCCTTATGGAGGGTCACTTGCTGTCACCAAGGGGCGGGGCTAACTTATCATCTAATTATTGACATGCACAAATGTGAAAGATATGACTGACATCATCTGTAGCAAATTTGGTGCAGGTTGGTTGTTTTTTGTGGGAGTTATGTCAGTTTTCCTTTTCATTGCATCACATCTGCTTTGCTGCCCTGCCTCTCCTAAACGATATCCCCTATTAAAAGAAATAACCCAACTTTTAATCACACATGCCTCTTGAGCATCCTGAATCATTTTGGTTAAAGTTAGATAAAATTCTTAGCAGGACTTCCTCAAAATGCATGGCAAAGCAAATGACAGAAATGACCCCGAAAATGGCACCTTTTTCAAAATGGCCGACTTCCTGTTTGATTTAGCCCATATGTCCAAGAGACTTTTTTGAAGGTACTGGGAGGGTTCTACAACTGTGCTGAATTTTATCCATGTCGGTCCATGTAGTGGGCGGGGCTGATTGATTGAAATATTGTAGGGGGCGCTATGGAGCCATTTACTGTCTTTTCCACTATATTGTAATTTTACTCTATTAAGGACATAACTGTCATGACTCATGGCAAGTATGGTGAAGATCAACAATTTCGTGGCTTTGTTACAGGTACTTCCTGGTTCATGATATCAGACACTTGTTGTTGCCAAGGGGTGGGGCTAGTTCATAGTCATGTTATTGCATTGTAGATTTTGTTCATCATGGAACTGGCATCAAATGGGTCGATTCCTGTGCTGATATGTTGTTTTATGTGGGAGTTTTAGCAATAAGTCTTTGTTAATGAGACATCAAACTTTGAGGGCCCGCTCCTCCTAAACTAAATCTTCTATTAGAAGAAATAACACAACTTTAAATCACACATGCCTCCTGAGCATCCTGTGCAAGTTGGGTGTCAGTTGGACAATATCCCTAGGAGGAGTTGTTTAAAATGCATGGCAAAGAAATGACCCCAAAAATGGCACCTTTTTCAAAATGGCCGACTTCCTGTTGAATTTAGCCCATATGTCCAAGAGACTTTTTTGAAGGTACTGGCAGGTTCTCCAACTGTGCTGAATTTTATTCATGTCGGTCCATGTAGTGGGCGGGGCTGATTGATTGAAATTTTGTAGGGGGCGCTATGGAGACATGCTCCATTTATTAAATAATGTTTCAATGGGGCTTAGTTCAGGGCCTTACTGTCATCAGTCATGACAAGTATGGTGGCGGTCCAAGGTTCCATGGCTTGGTCACAGGTACTTCCTGTTTCATGGCGTTGGACCGCCATTCGCCATGTCCCGTTTAGCGTAGCGACTTGAGGTTTTTATTGTGGCATCATGAAAGGGTTTGACATGTTTTGGAGGAGGCTCAAGTGTTTTGGACCATTTGCTTAGAAGCATGACCCTCAAACGTGGAAAAAACCACTTCCTATTGTAAGTGGGCGGGGCTTAGGTCTACACCAGCAATGGTCACATTAATCTGTTCAGGACTGATCCCTTATTAATCCCTATAAGTTTTAGGGTGATCAGATCAAAATTGACAATTTTATAGTGATTTATGATGTCACGCCGCCGCATGGAACTTCGCCATGGCGTCACGGGCACGCCGTGCAGCGTAGAGCAATGTCCTTTACCAGATCTCTTCACCAACATGTTTTGTGATGCCTGAGTGAATTTGGGCCATGTGGTGTCTACCAAGCCAGAGTTATGGGTGTGTGAGCAAAAAACAACACTTTTGACCTCCAGGGGGCGTGGCTATTTCATAATCAAAATATTGACATATAGAACTCTGTAGGAGGGGACTGCCATCATATCTAGCAAATTTGGTGCAGAAATGTTGCTTTATGTGGGAGTTATATCCGTTAAATTTTTCATGGCGAGACATCAAACTTTGAGGCCACGCCCCTCGTTAACTAAGTCTCCTATTAGAAGAAATAACACAACATTTAATCACACATGCCTCCTGAACATCCTGAGCAATTTGTGGCTCAGTGGGATAAAAGCTCTAGGACGAGTTCGTTAAAATGCGAGGTGCTAAAACGCCAAAATATTGACTTTGACCTAAAATGGCCGCCTTCCTGTCGACATTTCACCATGACATTAAGAGGATTTTTTGTTCGCCCTAGCATGTAGATCATGTGTATGAATTTTCATAAAGATTAACGACATGCAGTGGCGGGGCACCTAAAATAGGTGGCGCTCTCGTTCAGTTTCGCCCAAACATTCTGGAGCACCTCAAAATATCAAATTTTTCGCATTCCCTTGGGGGGGTACGCAAAATTTGGTGAGTTTTTGAGCATGTTCAGGCCTCCAAAAAAGCAATTCATTTATTAGGAGAATAATAATAATAATAATAATAATAATAATAATTAAAACCGCAAGCGGTGATATAGGCCCTCGCACCATGGCGCCGCTCGGCATGATGCCACCGCCTCCCCTGCCAACATCCTTCCCATGCCTCTCTCAATCTAAAGTGGAGCCAGACTGCACTTCAGGCCATTTAGGCCTTATGAACGGTCACTTCCTGTCACCAAGGGGCGGGGCTAACTTATCATCTAATTATTGACATGCACAAATGTGAAGAATATGACTGACATCATCTGTAGTGAATTTGGTGCAGGTTGGTTGTTTTTTGTGAAATGCTAGCTTTACCTAAAGGTGGGCAAAATGGTGTTCATGGTCCAGTAACATGTATTCCGGCTAATCTGGTAGAAACGTGTAACTTGTTGCCAAGATCAAATATGGAAGGTTCTTTATTGGCTGTAAAATTAAAGCGCAAGTTGACATACAAAGGTCATTATGAGTATCAGTTTGTTGATGTTATGCATATAAAACAAGCATTACAGTATTTAAAACAAAAACATATACATTTTACAAATATAGAGTTTAATGAGGCTTGGATAAACCAATTTACTAGGGATGATGACAGTGACATGTTGGATGAGCAAATTAGTGGTAATACTGAATGTGATGAATCACTTTTAGGTGATGAACTTTTGCATGATCGGCAGCAGCATTGCATGTTTCAGGATACATGTCTTATGCCTGTTGATATTGGTCAGGAAACACTTGATCAGTATGTTGATGCAACGTTGAATGTAGCTCCAGGAGAAGGTAATAACCCAGTCAGATTGCTTTCAGATCATGCAAATGAAGCCAAATGTTTTCCAGTGTTATTTCCATCAGGACTAAACACATATCATGAAATTAGGCCACAGCGTTTAACATTGTCGCGTTATTTTAATAACAGACTTTTACTTGCGGATGGTAGATTTGCTCAGAATACAGAATATATATTTTTTGCACAATATATGTCAGAGTTAGAGCAGGTGCTGTCAAATGTGTCAATCGCGTTACGTAAAGGAAAATGTGGTCCATCACTGAATTTAGGAAACTTGTTAAATAATGAGGATTCTTTGAAAAATATTCTGGAGTTTGATGATGGCTATCGTTTTCTCAAACCAATCAGAGGAACACCAGCTTTCTGGCAGTCAGCACAGCGTGATCTTTTAGCTTGTGTTCGTCAGCTTGGTGTACCAACTTGGTTTTGTTCATTTTCATCAGCTGATATGCGTTGGACTAATCTTCTAAGTAGTATTTTAAAACAGGAAGGTAGGACACAGACGGTAGAAGATTTAGAGTGGGCAGACAGATGTGAACTCCTGCGACGGAATCCTGTTACTGCGGCTCGAATGTTTGATTTTCGCTGGCATTGCTTTTTGAGAGAGGTTCTGATGTCGCCGTCCCATCCCATTGGTGAAATCACAGATTACTATTATCGTATAGAATTTCAGCAGCGTGGCAGTCCTCACGTGCATGCTCTATTTTGGGTTAAAAATGCACCTTTTATTGATAAAAACTCAGATGAAGAGGTGGTTAACTTCATAGATAGATATGTAACTTGTGAATTGCCACCAGAAGATGACAAACTATTTGAAGTAGTTACATCTGTACAACAACATTCAAAGCGGCATTCCAAAACATGCAAAAAGAAGAAGACAGTTTGTCGTTTCAATTTTCCTAGACCAGCATCTGTCCGAACATTTATATCTCGAGGGCAAAATTCAGAAGAGGAGTCCTGTAAATGTAAGAAAAACAAAACAGATGAAGTCATTCAGTGTACATGTAAGAAAGAGAAAACAAATGACAAAATGAACAGTGAGACTGCTAAAGAAATTTTGACCAAACTCAAAGAAGTTGTTTTAGATGAAAATAGACCTCTTACTACTGTAAAAGAATTATTTGGTAGTTTGGGTCTAACTCAAGAGCTATTTGAAGCAGCTTATAAACGTTGTGGTCGAAGTACCCAGGTTGTCTTGAAAAGGGAGGTTAATGAAGTCTGGATTAATCAATATAGCAGGCCACTTTTAAAAGCTTGGAATGCAAATATAGATATCCAGTATTGTGTTGACGCATATGCTTGTGTTGTTTATATTATTTCTTACATGTCCAAGAGTGAACGTGAAATGGGGTTGTTGTTGGGAAATGCTCAAAGAGAAGCTTCCAGAGAAAATAATCTCAGTGCAAGAGAGGCATTGAAAAGTCTAGGTAGTGTTTATTTGCATAACAGAGATGTGAGTGCACAAGAGGCAGTGTACAGGTTGACAAATATGCATCTAAAGGAGTGTTCCCGGAAGGTTGTATTTATTGCTACAGTGGATAGTGTTAAAATGAGTTTGCCGTTGGGTGTTTTGAGGCAAAGAGCAAAATCACAGAATTTTAACACAGAACATATGTGGATGACTAGTTTAGTGGATCGATACAAGAACAGGCCAAATAATGAGGAGTTTGATAACATGTGTCTTGCAAAGTTTGCTTCTGAATATCGTGTATTATCACAAAATGAAAGGGGTAAAAATGCAATCAAGTTACAGAACAATTTTGGATATGTAGCTAAACGTACTCGAACACAGCCAGCCGTTGTACGTTATGCACGTTTTTCTGAAACAAAGGATCCAGAAAAGTTTTTCAACAGCATAATTCAGTTGTTTCTGCCATATCGTTTAGATATCGAACTAAAGCCATCAAACTTTGAAACCTTTCAGGAATTTTATCATGGTGGTTCTGTTAGGGTTACAGATGGATGTAGACAGTCAGTGAAAGCAGTTGTGGATCTCAATAGAAGTGTGTTTGAACCAGAAGCCAAGCAATTAGAAGATATTCAAAATACAATCGATATTAATGGTGTAGTGGAAGATGCTTGGTGTGAACTGTGTCCTGCCCAAGAGTTGGAACGTCTGGAGTGTTTGGAAGAACTGAAAGACAATGAAAGGATTGTGGAAGAAGAGGCTGAACAAATTCCAGATTTAGGAAGTGGTAATGAACAGGTCAGAAATGTTGAGAAGAAAAATAACATCATGAATAGAACTGATGCTTTGGCCTTATTTAGGTCACTTAATGACAAACAGTTGTCTGTGTTTTATCAGGTTAGACAGTGGTGTTTAGCTAAGATAAATGGCAGAAATCCTGAACCATTGCATGTATTTATTACAGGAGGTGCAGGCACTGGCAAAACTCATCTAATAAAAGCAATTCAGTATGAAGCCATGCGTTTGTTGTCCCCAGGATGTCGCCATCCTGACAGCATATGTGTGTTATTGACTGCTCCTACAGGCATAGCTGCATATACTTTGCAAGCTTCTACAATTCATACAACATTCAGTATTGGGAAAGATGTGCGCTTACCATACACTCCTTTAGGTGAAGAAAAGCTTAATTCTTTACGTACAAAATATAGTGATTTACAGCTTTTGATAATAGACGAGATTTCCATGGTAGATCAAAATCTATTCTCATACATTCATGGTAGGTTGAGACAAATAAAACAAACTGGTAATTTTGCACCATTTGGAAATGTTAGTGTGATTGCAGTCGGAGATTTTTTCCAGTTGCCTCCAGTAAAAGGTAAACCTCTATATGTTGACGGAGCACAAAATACTTTGTGGTCTCCTTTATTCAAGGTAGCAGAATTAACAAAAATAGTTCGACAGAAAGATAATACGTTTGCTGAGTTGTTGAATCGGGTTAGAACTCATTCAAAGGGGACATCCATGTTGGACAGTGATGTGGAAATATTAAAAAACTGTGATACTGGTGAGGTCAGCTCAGCCTTGCATATATTTGCAACAAATCGACAAGTAAATGAGCACAATTTAAAAGAGTTGATCAGAATTTGTCCCGACTATGTAGAAATTAAGGCACAGGATTATGTTAATGATAGGAAATCCGGCAAGCTGAGATTGTTAGATGGTCATCATACCAAAGCAACAAACACATGCTTATCAGACACGTTGTGTTTAGGTAAAAATGCATGTGTAATGTTGTGCAAAAACGTGGACATTGAAGATGGCTTAGTTAATGGTGTTTGTGGCATTGTTACAGACATAGTCATTTCCATAAATAACAAGTTTCCTCAGAAAATATACATCAAATTTGATGACAGTCGTGTAGGTGCACAAAGGAGGAGAAGACAGCAAATGTCTTCATTAGATTTAGCAGGTTCCACTGCTATTGAGCCAGAAGAAGAGAGGGCAACATGTAAGGGTGGATTGCGCAGACAATTTCCACTGAAATTAGCCTGGGCCTGTACCGTTCATAAAGTACAAGGTATTAGTGTTGATCGCTCTGTGGTTTCTTTGAAAAAGATATTTGCAGCTGGTCAAGCATATGTTGCATTAAGTCGTGTCAGAACTTTGCCTGGGTTAGTCATTCAAGATTTTGATGAGACAAAAATATATTGTAGGGAAGATGTCAAAGATGCTATTAAGAATATGCCACCCTTTGTGGTAGAAACCATACCAAGATACCAAATTCATCAACAAACCTTCAGTCTATTTCTAATGAATGTGCAATCCTTGGTTCATCATGTGTCAGATTTGGCTTCATGTACACAACAATTACAGCTTAACTGTATTGCTGTGACAGAAACATGGCTACCTGCAGCTGTCCCATTAGAAGCAGTGAAGATTGCTGGTTTCAGTTTCCACAACTCTCCAAGAAGTTCATCATACACTGGCAGTCATCCAATACTGAAGGCATTACAACAGCAGCAGCATGGCGGTGTTGGCATTTATTGTGCTAATGGTACGATATGTAACCTTTTGAGTGTACCAGATGTCAACATTGAATGTTTAGCATATGAATTTGTTAGTTATAACATCATAGTGATCATTGTTTACCGACCACCTTCTTATCCTCTTTCCTTGTTTAAAAAACATCTAGGTGAGATTCTTGATTGGCTCCATCCACTAGATAAAACCATTGTAGTGATGGGAGATTTCAATGATGATATTTTAAAATCATCAACAATTTCACAATTTGTGACTACTAGAGGATATTTACAAGTAGTGTCAGAACCCACCACTGAGAAAGGCACATTAATTGATCATGTCTATGTAAAGACTACACAGTATGAGGTGGCAGCAACTGTGCTACAAACTTATTTCAGTGATCATGAGGCAGTAATATGCACTTTTAAGTAGTTAGTTGGGAAGTGTTCTGTGGCTGTTTAATGAAAGATGAAATATTCTCTTGCATACATCAGTAAAAGAGCAAATGGGGAACAGATTTGTGAACAAGTTTTTGACACTGTAATAAAACAAATTCTATATGATTTGGGGAACAGTTTACAATTGTATAGAAAATATTTCTGCATTTCTAGATACATTTCTATAAATTGAAAGAAATCATTTCTTCCGTTTTAAGTGTTCATTTGAGAAGTAAGTTAAGGTTTCGTTTCCTGCATTAAGACAGCATTGTATGATAAATTGGAAATTATGATACAACACATGGCTGGGAATTATGTACCAGAAAACATATCATTAATTGTAAATTAATGACATTGGGTGATAAATATGCTGTTCTTGATGCAGGTTTTGCTTTACCTTGTCATGTCATACAAAAAAGCAAAAGGCACTGGTATGGTACTCTCAGCAATGGGATGGGGTTCAATTCCCTGCGGTGCCCTGCTTCACTTGACATTGACATAAAAATAAATACTTTTGAATAAAGTAAAATAGGGGTGTAAAGTATTAAACTCTTTCAGTAGTCATAAAATGGTAATATTATAATAAGTATTTCTACAAAGGATACAAACAGGTGTAGGCAGAGTATAAATTTAAAATACATGCAATGTTGGCTTCAGTAATGTCTTCCATATCTCAAACTTACTGACCACTACAGGACATTTACAAGTACAGTCAGAACCCACCACTGAGAGGCACATTAATTGATCATGTGTGTATATAAGGAGTACACAGTATGAGGTAGAAGCAGCATATCTCAAACTTAGTTAGAGATATGGGTGTATTGGTTCATGCCAGTTATAGTACACATGGGTGTTACTTTGTTAGTTACTAGTACTTCCTGTTTCATGGTGTCAGAATGCCATTCACCATTGTAACATTTACCCTTGTAATGTCAGATTTTTATTGTAAATACATAAAATGGTTTTACATGCTCTGGAGTAGTTTAAAATGTTTGGGATTATTTACTGAGGAGGATAACCAACTGCTAACTTTTTGTCACCAAGGGGCAGAGTTTATTCATAATATGATTCTGGACATGCACATATGTTCAGCATGGAACTGGTATTATATATGTCAGTTTTGGTGCAAATGTCTTCTTTGTGGAGTGACATTTTTCTCTTTATAGCATTAACATGTATGTCTCCTGTCTCAGCAGGTCTCCCTGGCCGGGAGTAGCAGTTCCTGTTGTCTGTTGTCTTTCTGTCCTCTTCCCCCCACACAGCAGAGGCAGATGGCTGCCTGTCCTGAGCCGGGTTCTGCCGGAGGTTTCCTTCCTGTTAAAAGGGAGTTTTTTCTTTCCCACTGTTGCCAGTGTGCTTGCTCAGGATTGGAGATTGAGTTGGACTCAACTCAATCTGTTGGTTTCCTTATATAGGCTGTTATGAATTGGCTTTCATTATGTTTTCTTCTCTGTCTGTAAAGCGTCTTGAGATGGCATTGCCGTGATTTGACGCTATATAAATAAAGTTGAATTGAATTGAATGTTGTGTCCAACAAACTACTTTACTGTGTCCTTCATCAGGTCCAGAATTCAACACCAATCTTCTCTCTGTGTCAGGATGTTGTCTGACCTACAATGACGATCAACACCCAGTGCAAAGCAAATGCAAAATCCACATCACAACAAATGCTGCATTAGTTCACCTGTCAACCTTCTGCTCTGTTCCTCCTCTATTATGAAGACTCAGTGTCACAAGTCCCACACTTGAAACAGGACCTGATCCCAACCCAGAGGAAGTAATCTAAATTTCCCCACTGGGTATATGCTCTCAGATTTGGAGCCAATTTCCATCCTAGACTGATCTGCTCCACTAAAAGCTAAAGGTTACTGTCAAGGTTTTCAAAAAGCAAAGATCAACCCCCTCAACCCCCTTACTGCATCTTATAATTATTTCCATAAGTGTAATGAACAAAAAAGTTTACAAATGTGTATGAAGTCAGCAGCGAGGGTGCAACACATAAAACATGAACAGGAATTTGTTCATGTTGTATATAGTTGTGTCTTCTGTTTGTGGATCATAGACTTTTCTCTGTGGGATTTGTGGTGTGTTTATACACTGTTAGATCTGTATTTATTACAGTCATAAATTGTAATAAACTTTTATCTTGTTCCTGTATGATCACATCCTACTGCAGTTATTTAGATGACTTGAATGTATTGAATAAATGGGGAAAAGCATTTAAATTTCTTTATTTTAAAAACGCTTCAAAGTGTACAAAGTAGCTCAAATTACTTAATTAGTAACACAAAGTTATAAGTAAGAAACAATACAATCAACGAACATGTAAACAATAGATTCCACAGAAATGCTATTAAATTGTGGTTTACTAGAAAAAAAAAAAAAGAATCAAACACCAAAAACAAAACCAATGTTGTGTCTGTGCAGATCAGGAAACTGCTCTTCAGTAGCCACACAGCAACTGGGAATCAAGCCTTGTTTCCTTCTGAGGAGCTGGGATGTGAGTCTTCTTAGGTCCTTCACATTTATGTCATCAAGACGTCTCTGCAAAATTATACAAAAGATTGGTTAGATAAATAGAGCCACATTTTACTAACTGATGGAAAACAAAGTGAAAAGTGAAAGATCAGATTTTTTAGTGAAGGTCTGTGTCTACCAACTTTGTTCAGAGACTAAGTTAATATATTACTGTAATATCTAAAACTAATGTCTGGATGCCAAAGCAACAAGTAACATATGGAAGACAGAGCAGTAGGTAACAAGCTCAAATATAAAATTACATTTATGTTACAACAACAAATAATACATAAAACAGTTACCATTGACGAGGCTGAAGTTAGCTTCCGATCCGCAGCTTATGGCTGCAATATGTGTAAAGGGCAATTACACTGAATTTTTTGGAAACACCACCACATTAGACCAGGTACTGACAAAAAACTGGTATAGTATGTGGAATATTTTAGCCCACATTTGAAGAGTCTAAGTGTTTTAGTTTTTTGTCAGGACACTGATGTAATGTGGTCCAGATGCCAAAAAAGTCATGAAATGACCCTTATTTGCATTTTCACAAATAGAATAAAGATTTCACAAATCAGACACTATGTTTTATTGAATCTGCATAGTATGTGGAATATTTTAACCCAGGTTTTAAGAGTCCAAGTGTTGTAGTTTTTTGTCAGGACCTGGTCTAATGTGGTGTTTCCGAAAAATTCAGTGGAATTGCCCTTTACACATATTGCGAATCGGAAGCTAACTTCAGCCTCGTTTACCATTGTTGGTTATTGGAATACTGTGGAATTCCTGTAATAAATGTTTTTTTATCAGTAATATCTTGAGACAAAACAGTGAACATGAAACTGCATTTTACCTGTACTACAGCTAGCCAGTCACATCTCTGGAAGCTGCAGCTCGTCTTCCTCAGACTGACCCGCTTGTCCTCGTACCGTCCACCAGCCCTGCCTCGGCCTTCCTGGCAACCTTAACATGTCATATTCATCACTGAAAACAAGTGTGTACACGGATCATCGCTGTAACAACATTCAAACATGTAAATTCTGCATTATGTCAGTGTCTGACTGCCTGTGTTAGGCTGATTCAGTCTAACATCAGCTGAATATATGCAGAAATATTAATAAAGTTAGAATTAGCCTAACAACTATAGCTAGCTTAGCACGTAGCTTAGCCTCTTCTTAGTACCACCGTTTATTCCATACGCGATATTGTCATTTTTACGTACTACTTTGCAAAAAAAAACACCATAAGAGAGTATCATTTTCAGCATGACGAAGAGCCTGTTGTGTTAACAGTTACTTACCGGTTCATGTGGAGCTGAAATACTGGATGGAAATAAACTTTGAGTCTTGTGGACGGTGACGGTTCCGCTGTATTTAGAGGATGGGAGGGGTGAGGAGCAAGTTTAGCTCACTACTTCCGCCCTGTGGTGGTTTGTAGAGGTAGCAGTTGTGTGGTTTTGCTCACTACATGGCGTTTGCCACCTAGTGTTGGAAAGAATCGCTTTGAAATCTTACATACTCTGGCTTCAATACATTGAAAAAAATAATCTAAAAGTGGATCAAATATGCCACAGTGTTTAATGAAATTGAAAAAAAAATCCCACCAGTTTTCCATAAATGGATGTTATATTATTTTTACTTTATTCAAAACAAGAATTAGCTGCTCATTCTCAGAACCAAAGCCTCAGATTTTTTCTTTTTCATGTAATCCCCCACAGTAGAGACAAAGAGCAACAGGGAGGAATAATACATAAATGCTTCAAGTTTAGTTTTAATTCATTATGCTTATTAACATGCCTGTGACATTTGTTAAAAACTGTTAACATCATTTACATAAATATAGTTTTCAGTAACTTATTGTTGTAAGTATTAGCCGCACTGGATGTTTTAATCAATCCATCAACAGAGCTGATCCAATACCACTCTATCCAAGAATCCGAACAAATGTCTATAAATCAAAGAGCAATCAGTCTGCTTCTAAACAATAAAACACATATGAAACTGATTCACATAATTAATAATTCCTTCAGATGGACCTGCATGTTCATCTGTACATACATGTCTATAAATATGGTTGGTTGTTTTTTGTGGGAGTTATGTCAGTTTTCCTTTTCATTGGATCACATCTGCTTCGCTGCCCCGCCTCTCCTAAACGATATCCCCTATTAAAAGAAATAACACAACTTTTAATCAGATATGCAGCTTGAGCATCCTGACTCATTTGGGTTACAGTTAGAGAAAACTCTTAGGAGGACCTTCTCAAAATGCATGGCAAAGAAAATGACAGAAATGACCCCAAAAATGGCACCTTTTTCAACATGGCCGACTTCCTGTTTGATTTAGCCCATATGTCCAAGAGACTTTTTTGAAGGTACAGGAAGGGGCTACAAGTGTGCTGAATTTGATCCATGTCGATCAATGTAGTGGGCGGGGCTGATTGATTGAAATATTGGAGGGGGCGCTATGGAGCCATTTACTATCTTTTCCACTATATTGTAATTTTACTCTATTAAGGGCATAACTGTCATGACTCATGGCAAGTATGGTGAAGATCAACAATTTCATGGCTTTGTTACAGGTACTTCCTGGTTCATGATGTCAGACACTTGTTGTTGCCAAGGGGTGGGGCTAATTCATAGTCATATTATTGCATTGTAGATTTTGTTAATCATGGGACTGGCATCAAATGTGTCGATTCCTGTGCTGATATGTTGTTTTATGTGGGAGTTTTAGCAATAAGTCTTTGTTAATGAGACATAAAACTTTGAGGGCCCGCCCCTCCTAAACTAAATCTTCTATTAGAAGAAATAACACAACTTTAAGTCACACATGCCTCCTGAGCATCCTGTGCAAGTTGGGTGTCAGTTGGACAATATCCCTAGGAGGAGTTGTTTAAAATGCATGGCAAAGAAATGACCCCAAAAATGGCACCTTTTTCAAAATGGCCGACTTCCTGTTGAATTTAGCCCATATGTCCAAGAGACTTTTTTGAAGGTACTGGAAGGTTCTCCAACTGTGCTGAATTTCATCCATGTCGGTCCATGTAGTGGGCGGGGCTGATTGATTGAAATTTTGTAGGGGGCGCTATGGAGACATGCTCCATTTATTCCATAATGTTTCAATGGGGCTTAGTTCAGGGCCTTACTGTCATCAGTCATGGCAAGTTTGGTGGCGGTCCAAGGTTCCATGGCTTGGTCACAGGTACTTCCTGTTTCATGGCGTTGGACCGCCATTCGCCATGTACCGTTTAGCGTAGCAACTTGAGGTTTTTATTGTGGCATCATGAAAGGGTTTGACATGTTTTGGAGGAGTCTCAAGTGTTTGGGACCATTTCCTTAGAAGCATGACCCTCAAATGTGGAAAAAACCACTTCCTGTTGTAAGTGGGCGGGGCTTAGGTCTAGACCAGCAATGGTCACATTAATCTGTTCAGAACTGATCCCTTATTAATCCCTATATGTTTTAGGGTGATCAGATCAAAATTGACAATTTTATAGTGATTTATGATGTCACGCCGCCGCGTGGAACTTCGCCATGGCGTCACGGGCACGCCGTGCGGTGTAGAGCAACGTCCTTTATCAGATCTCTTCACCAACATGTTTTGTGATGCCTGAGTGAATTTGGGCCATGTGGTGTCCACCAAGCCAGAGTTATGGGTGTGTGAGCAAAAAACAACACTTTTGACCTCCAGGGGGCGTGGCTATTTCATAATCAAAATATGGACATATAGAACTCTGTAGGAGGGGACTGCCATCATATCTAGCAAATTTGGTGCAGAAATGTTGCTTTATGTGGGAGTTATATCTGTTTAATTTTTCATGGCGAGACATCAAACTTTGAGGCCCCGCCCCTCGTAAACTAAGTCTCCTATTAGAAGAAATAACACAACATTTAATCACACATGCCTCCTGAACATCCTGAGCAATTTGTGGCTCAGTGGGATAAAAGCCCTAGGACGAGTTCGTTAAAATGCGAGGTGCTAAAACGCCAAAATATTGACTTTGACCTAAAATGGCCGCCTTCCTGTCGACATTTCACCATGACATTGAGAGGATTTTTTGTTCGCCCTAGCATGTAGATCATGTGTATGAATTTTCATAAAGATTAATGACATGCAGTGGCGGGGCACCTAAAATAGGTGGCGCTCTCGTTCAGTTTCGCCCAAACATTCTGGAGCACCTCAAAATATCAAATTTTTCGTATTCCCTTGGGGGGGTAGGCAAAATTTGGTGAGTTTTCGAGCACGTTCAGGCCTCCAAAAAAGCACGCGAAGTGTCCGAATAAAAATAATAATAATAATAATAATAATAATAAACACTGCAATTACAATAGGCCTTCGCACCGCCAAGGTGCTCGGGCCTAATAAACGCTGCAATTACAATAGGCCTTCGCACCGCCAAGGTGCTCGGGCCTAATAATAAACGCTGCAATTACAATAGGCCTTCGCACCGCCAAGGTGCTCGGGCCTAATAATAATAATAATAATAATAATAATAATAAAAATAACAATAAAAAATAACAATAATAATAATAATTAACTTATCTTGATAGTATGTGGATAAATCTGCAAAGTCAAGAAATCAGAAACCCCAACAACAAAAGTCAAAACACACAGCAAGCTGTTAAAGATGTGTTAGTACATGAAAGTAAATAAAAAGAGAACGTCATAGTTATGAGGGTCTGCAAAATCAAAGAATCATCTTTAAATTGTATAAATGAACTAAATGAAATCAAAACAAATAATAAAAAGGCAAGGATCTAGATGAGCTGAAAGACACATGCAGCTTTCATTTATGGGCTCATGAGAGAAGAAATGTTTTTGACCTGCATTTAAATGTGTCTACATGGCAAAAGTCTGATCTCCAGACTAAGGTCTGAACTCAGGACTCGGTTCTGGCCTTGCTGATCTTAGTCCTGGATCTCACAATCCTGCTTGCTTTAGGGTTAGGTTGGGGTTAGGGCTCTGAACATCTCACCGATATCTGGACTGAAACCATTCTGGCATCTGGAGACTATCAGTAGGGTTTAAATCTACTGCATGAACAGAAAGAAACACAAAATATTCCTCTATGAAATGATAATTTATCCATATTGATATGACAGAGGAAAGGAGACAGAAAAGTGATTCTAATCTGACTTAATTTGGAAGAAAACAACTACAACATAGAAAAATGACTCTAACGAGGACATGCTGCATCCAAAACACGTATATAGATGGAAAGCTAGAAAATCACACATTGCAGCGTTTCGATTTCTGCTGCAGAGAGGATGAATCTCTCAGATAAACCTTCCTGTAGAATCACACAGAGAAATTCAGCTTCTCCTCCGGTGTGGGTGACAGATTCACTAAAGCTCTTGTTATAGCTTTTGTCTTTTGTGTTCATGCAGCCACATTTTAAGGCAGTGAAAATTAGAATTATGAGAAAGCCTCCATCTAATATCAAGAAACAGAAACTTCTTTTTCAGTTTAGACATGCAATAAGATACAAGAGGAAACTTGTGGAGAATTTGTTGTCTTCATCATAGTTTACTGAAAACACAATCAGTTTCCTGTGTGCTGTTTCACAAAAAAATTATATCTGTGAAAGCATGAAATTACCATTTTTCTAGGCTGTTTGAACTTCTCCCTGGAAACTTCTTTTCTATTGTATTTCACTTTTTTCTTTCAGTACCCCACTGTGTCATTTATTTAATCTCCCAATTCCTGAAACAGCTGAGAAGTCAAAAAGTTAAATAATGTCCTTTCTTTCTAGGCAATCCTCGTCCATTAAAGCACCTCTGTAGGCTGGAGATCAGGAAGCGTTTGACCCTGAAGAGACTGAACAACTGTGAAATCATGAACTCACCCATTTTCCCCCCCAGATTAAAGCATTTTATTCTATATGAAGAGCTGGACCTTTACAGCCAGGTCCCTGAAAGCATCATCTAAAAATCTGCAGATTTCCAGCAAAAACTGCTTTAGTTGGATGAATGTTAGTGCTTTCTTTTGATATATTTTTAATCTGCTTATGAATGCCTTTATCTAATATTAATAACAAATATCCTGCTTTGTATAAATAATCAGTTCTGTGTTTCAGAAAAGCCTCAGTTTCAGTCATAGTTGGCTGATTTTTCCCCCTACAGTATTTGGCTATTTATTGAATTTAACAACGAACTCTATGAACTCTAACAGGGAAGGCATAATGTAGAGCAATCCACGGTTATAAAATAACCGACAAACAATATTTCCTCATTTTAAAGTTGCATAAGATTGAATAACAGTGAAGAGTTATTTTCATGATTTCGTGGACCTGTGTATGACAGTACTTATTTAATAAATTTTAAATATTCATGTCCTTAATAGCAGAGAGATGTACTGAAGTCAGAATATACGAAGAGAAAAACACATGCTGATGATTCTTATCTTTAAAGGTTTGTCTTTGATACAGCCACCAGATGGCATCAGAGAAGGACTGAGTTATTTTAACCCATAAGAACCCGATGTCACATATATGATACACACAGTTTCTGAGACATTTGGCATCACTTTATGGTGCAAACTTTGCTCTAAATCCATGCAACACAATCTAGCTTTTGTCTTCTGTCTCTTAATGAACACCAGAAAGCAGAAGATTACACTATAAAAACTTTGACATATAACATGGTAATAAATGGTAAATATCCCTAAAAATGTTGATACTTTGTATTTTACATTTAGTTAAAGGGAAAAATAAAGACCTCATAAAATACACACACAAGAAAAACAACAAAAAAAAACCAAAAAACAAGAAACCCAAAACAAACTGGACTTATGTTTTTATTTGTTCATGGGTTGGGTCTTTATGGGTTAAAGGTGACTCTACGGACGTTTTCCAAGAGAACATGGGAATGAAATGATATGGTCACTGCTAATTAGAAACATCGTGTGTTACCATACTCGTCTTGTTTACTTCACACTTATTGTGGTAAAAGATAAAGCGGTTGCTTCTGTGGAAACTGACATCCAGTATTCTGCCTCTTGAAAAGTATTTGGAGTATATTATTTCATTGTGTTATGTGTCTGGTATCCAACACACATTCACCTATGAATTGTGACATTTGAGTGATATTTGATATCAGAAAAAATAAGCATTTTTATAAATAGACTAAAGAAATGGTCAAATATTGATATGTTATTGTGCCAGCCCTTTTTTTTTTATACAACAGGAATGAATACAAACTCTACATTTACTGAATATTTACCACTCAGACATTTTTGTCCCCAGGGTTCCTAAGGTGTTTCTTAGCCATATATGTATACATACATACATGTGTGTGTGTGTATATATATATATATATATATATATATATATATATATATATATATATATATATATATATATATATATATATATATATACTCACAAAAAGTTAGGGATATTCAGCTTTTGGGTGAAATTTCACAACAAGCCTAAAATGCATTCAAACCTGTACAGGTGAACTTAATGTGATCTTCTCTAAGCTTTTAAATGCACATGTCCAACTGTTAAATGTTTCAATAAATTTTGCACAAGTTGCTGTTCTCTAACAAGGAGTTTAACGGCAAAAATCACAGCAGGTGTGTGATCCTTGAATTGACCAATAAATGTCCTGGTTCAATTAGAGCTGGTGTTTAAACAGTTGTCCTCATCATGCTGTTCACATTTTGACATCATGAGACCAAGACGACACCTAACAATGGAACAACAGTCCCTTGCCATTGCGATGCTTCAAACAGGACGTTCTCAGACAGAAGTGGCCACTGAGCTTGGAGTGTCACAGAGTGTCATCAGCAGGTTGCAACAGAGATATGGAGAGACTGGAAGAGTCACAGAAAGGCCTAGAAGTGGACGTCCTTTGGCCACATCCCGTGCTGATGACCGCTACATTGTGAACACTGCCCTGAGAAACCGGATGATGAATGCCACTCAACTCCAGGCACGTTTAAGAGAGGTGAGAGGCACCCAAGTGTCACGTCAGACCATTCGAAACCGTTTCCATCAGCGTGGTCTGCGTGCTAGACGACCTGCACGGGTACCTGACCACACCACCAGGCACAGGCATCATCGTCTTGCATGGGCCAGGGAGCATTTACGCTGGACGAGGAACCAGTGGGCCTCAGTGCTGTTCTCTGATGAAAGTCGATTCACACTGAGCAGAAATGATGGCCGGCAACGATGTTGGAGACGTCAGGGAGAACGCTATGCATCAGCCACTGTTGTCACCAGGCCAGCTTTTGGTGGTGGCGGTGTTACAGTGTGGGCAGGGGTGTCCACTTGGTACAGAACTGCCCTACACTTTGTGAATGGTACAGTGACAAGCCCATACTACCTGAATAACATCATTAATCCAGTGATTGTGCCCCTACATGAACAGCACAGGCCTAATTTCATCTTCATGGACGACAATGCTCCTGCTCATCGAGGCCGCATCATCAGGGAACGGCTGTTGGAGACTGGTGTACCTCAAATGGAATGGCCTGCACTCTCTCCAGACCTGAATCCCATTGAAAACCTGTGGGATCAGCTGAGCCGTCGTGTAGAGGCTCGAAACCCTGCACCCCAGAACCTCAATGACCTGAGGGCTGCCCTTCAAGAAGAGTGGGATGTCATGCCTCAGCAGGCAATAAGTTGCCTTGTGAACGGCATGAGACGTCGTTGTCAAGCTGTAATTGATGCTCAAGGGCACATGACCAGATATTGAGACGTTCAAATTTTTTGTTGTGGTGTAACTACCATTGTCGTTACCTTTTGTGTTGAATGAATTTTTTGAGATGAGGAAATCAGTAGTGCATCCTTCTACTTAAATGTCTTACTTTTATGATATTATATCACTGTAGCATGAACATATTGCATTTTCCATAAATTTCACCTGAAAGCCAAATATCCCTAACTTTTTGTGAGTAGTGTATATATATATATATATATATATATATATATATATATATATATATATATATATATATATGTAGAAATCTCAGTTAGAAATCTCATCCCACTCAGTTGTACCAACCACCTCTCCACCACCTCTTACAACTACCACAGCCTTTTTTTCAATTGTTCTTTTTTTAAAACCAAAAACAGGATTACATTCTAAGATTTTAAAAAATGGGTGAAATCCGATTTTTTGCTTTGTTTTAGTGACATCTCATCCCAACAGATGAAGTCTGCATTATTTCAAGACACCTTTGGTCTGAATGCACTATGAAGGATTAAACCTTTCTATGATCGGGCCCTTACTTTTTGGTGCCACATGCAGACACCAATACACACACACACTTCCTCACACACACATACAACCATTCATCTAACATGAGCGGCTTTTTTTTAAACTTGGGAAAGATATTTTGTTAAGGAATCGTCCTCACTTAGAGACTGACCTGGATGTATCCAACCAGCAGAGATTATAAGAGTTGTCAAGTATTGAGAAAAAGACTACTGTCTTTAAGATCTCCTTAGAGCAGCACAGACTGGACAGTCTTTAATGACTGAAAAGTGCTAACTATCCCATAATTCCTTGTAGCTACAAAAGGAATGTTTGACCATGTCCATCCAGTCAAAGTAACTGTGATTAGTATGTATCATTATGAGGACATCAAGCTGAGTGTGAGCAAAACGTTTGATGTTTTCAAACTTTTTTTCCTCTCTATATGACAAACATTGAAAATTAAATGAAATTTCTTTTTCATTGCAATGTAAGAGCTGCATCTCAGCTTAGTGTCAGTGTGGTCTGATTGTCATGACAACACCATAATCTTCACCAGTGTTCTTTTGACTTTCTCCTGAAGACAGAGGGACAGAGAGAGCAGACCCCCTTTAGATGTGATCAACTAATTCAACTGAGGCTTGTAAAGTTCTGTATTATGTTGACAATAAATGTTGGAGAATTTGCCTGCAGTGGTTCATGATCAAGTATAATTTTAAATACACACTGCCCCCCCCCCCCCCCAAAAAAAAAGGGAACACTAAAGTAACACGTAGAGCTGAATGAATGAAATATTTTTATTAAATATTTTGTTCTTTCCATTGTTGAACGTGCCAACAACAAAATCACATAAAAATGATCAATGAAAATCAAATGTATCAACCCATGGAGGTCTGGATTTGGAGTTATACTCAAAGTGGAAAAACGCACTACAGGCTGATCCAACTTTGATGTAATGTCCTTTAAACAAGTCAAAATGAGGCTCAGTAGTGTGTGTGGCCTCCGTGTGCCTGTATGACCTCCCTACAACACCTTAGCATGCTCCTGATGAGGTGGCGGATGTTCTCCTGAGGGATCTCCTCCCAGACCTGGACTAAAGCATCCACCAACTCCTGGACAGTCAGTGGTGCAACTTGCTGTTGGTGGATGGAGCGAGACATGATGTCTCAGATGTGCTCAGTTGGATTCAGCTCTGGGGAACGGGCGGACCAGTCCATAACATCAATGCCTTCGTGTTGCAGGAACTGCTGACACACTCCAGCTACATGAGGTCTAGCATTGTCTTGCATTAGGAGGAACCCAGGGCCAACCGCACCAGCATATGGTCCCACAAGGGGTCTGAGGATCTCATCTCGGTACCTAATGGCAGTCAGGCTACCTCTGGCAAGCACATGGAGGGCTGTGTGGCCCTCCAAAGAAATGCCACCCCACACCATTACTGACCCACTGCCAAACTGCCATGCTGGAGGATGTTGCAGGCAGCAGAACGTTCTCCACGGCATCTCCAGACTCTGTCACGTCTGTCACATGTGCTCAGTGTGAACCTGCTTTCATCTGTGAAGAGCACAGGGCACCAGGGGTGAATTTGCCAGTCTTGGTGTTCTCTGGCAAATGCCAAACGTCCTGCACGGTGTTGGGCTGAAAGCACAACCCCCACCTGTGGATGTCGGACCCTCATACCACCTTCTGACTGTTTGAGAGGACACATGCGCATTTGTGACCTGCTGGAGCTCATTTTGCAGGTCCTGCTGTTGGGTTGTTGCCCTCCCAAGGCCTTTTGCATGTCTCCTGATGTACTGGCCTGTCTCCTGGTAGCGCCTCCATGCTCTGGACACTACGCTGACAGACACAGCAAACCTTCTTGCCACAGCTAGCATTGATGCGTCGTCCTGGATGAGCTGCACTACTTGAGCCACTTGTGTGGGTTGTAGACTCTGTCTCATGCTACCACTAGAGTGAAAGCACTGCCAGCATTCAAAAGTGACCAAAACATCAGTCAGAAAGCATCAAAACTGAGAAGTGGTCTGTGGTCACCACCTGCAGAACCACTCCTTTATTGGGTGTGTTTTGCCAATTGCCAATAATTTTCACCTGTTGTCTATTCCATTTGCACAACAGCATGTGAAACTGATTGTCAATCAGTGTTGCTTCCTAAGTGGAGAGTTCCATTTCACAGACGTGTGGTTGACTTGGATATATAGATATGATATCTATATCTATCTATCTATCTATCTATCTATCTATCTATCTATCTATCTATCTATCTATATATATATATATATATATATATATATATATATATATATATATATATATATATATATATATATATATATATATATATATATGTATATGTGTGTGTGTGTGTGTGTGTGTGTGTGTGGCTCCATGAATTTTTAAATTTAAATCTGGTCTGGGCTAAGCCCCTGGCTGGACAGTCCCATGTTGTCTATTCTTATGGATAATTATTTGAACAGATGAACATGGTACCTTCAAGCATCTGGAAATTGCATCTAAGGATGAACCAGACTTGTGGAGCTTACTGTATACAGTCTATGGTAGCTCCACAGTTCTTCTCCTGATGTCTTTACTGATTTCTTTTGATTTCCCCACAGTGTCAAACAAAAAAGTATGTAAAAAAAAAAAAGTAGTAAAACAGTATGTGAGCTGTGTCCTTAAAATACATGCAAAGGTGTGCCTCTAATTAACACAGATGTTGCCATTTAATCAATCTGAAGCTCCCAAAGCCATGTCATCATCATTTTCCACATTGTGTGATGACATAGTAACTTTTGTTTATGTAAATTTCTGACTTTGAAAAATGTAATAAAAGCTTCATATTCTCTTTCCCACTATTGGGGCATTTTGCAAATAGAAATAACATTTTTATTTTAAAATAAACATTTTTCTTACTGTCAAAAATCAAATCAAACTAGATCTAACTTGATCTAACTATATATATATATATATATATATATATATATATATATAAAAAATACATATTTACATACTAGTAGCAGATTATTGCTTGTCATCAGCTGATGGTTACATGACCCTTTCCCTGCTGTAGAATGACCTATATGTTAACTACACTCAAACAGGTGACACCTATAAATAGCATGGATCAGTGCTTGTGTGTGTTTACTGTGTGTGAGGGTCGGGGGCTGTTCAGCCATGACTCAGACAGTCTCCTGCTGCTCCTGCTTCGATCTTTTACGCCAACACTGACACATTTAACAGGTGAGGCAGAAACATTAATCCCATTTAATCTTTGTTTCAGCAATGGTTCAGATGGGGATGTGTAACTGCTGATGTTACATGTTACAAATGCTACATCTGATCAACAGCAGTAAGGTCAAAAATTGTGAAAACTGGAGTAAATCTTTCTCAAAATATATCTTACATGTGACCTCAGGTGCCAAATATATATCTTTAATCAAGCACTATCGGGATCTTTGCACTTTTGTCCTACGTGCATGGTCATTTCTGACAGCAAGTTTTACACCAGTGGAATCACCCAAACTCCATGAATGGGTCAGTCTTTTGGAAATGGAGTAACTGGGTTCCTGTGCAGTTGAGTTTTACATGTTTTTGCCAGTTTGATGTCAGAGGAATGGATGTGGCTGATGGCATGGATGAAGATGAGCTTCTGGACCACAATGTTCAGCTGATCATTCAAGAGTCCTTCCAGAAAGAATTCCCCATTTCCATATGTGGAAGTGAAGATCCAGAGCTTCTAAGAGCCATTAAAAAAGGTAAAGTTAAAAACCTAGTGTACATGATTAACCGCATGTTTCCAACTTTGGGAGATAACAAAGAATTTTATGGAGGAAGCGTAACTCAGCAACACTGATGACGAATGTGACTCTAAAATAACCACTGGCGTAACACAGACATAATTCATTGTAATTGGGATGACATTTAAAAGGAGTGGGAAAACATAACTAAAGTTTCCTCTCTGAAGGTGACATTGTGGCCCTGCAGGAGCTCTGTGATTTTCCCGCAGCCTTCAGTCAGGTAGATGAGAATGGATGGTATCCTCTGCACAGAGCAGCGGTCCAACCCCTTGTCACTGTCCTGGAGATTGTGCTGTATGGTGGGTAAGACGTCTACGTTTATGTTTCTTACTACAGAAGGAAAGTGAAGAAAGCTGATGACAGTATGTTGTTGTACTCCAATATTTACAAGGTGGTGATTCTGTGCATAAAAGAGATTGAATCACCGCTCATTAACTATTTATAAAAAAAAAAAAAAAAAAGCATCTACTAAAAAAAAAAAAAAAAAAGGGAAAATTTCCTAATATGAGGCCATTTTATTATACAAAAATACAAAAAGGAAAAAACATTATATCAGTCAACCATTAGGAAATGTAATTTGCACTTCTAAGAAAATACCTGTATAAGTCTAAATATGCAAGTGAGTCCACAGTTATCCCATTGTTGTTCACACTAAGGAAAAAACAACAGAAACATCTATTTGTTTTTAGTAATTATAATCCATAACAGTAATAATAATTATTTAAATTATAATAATAATACGGATCAATGTTTGTTTGTTGTTTTTTTAAATAAATGTAGAAATAGTTGTGGCAGGTTTATTTCTTCTTTTAAAAAAAATTACATTTGTAATAGTTACTGAAAACATTGCTCCATCAGATGTTGGGAAAAACAGTTGAAGGGTTAAACGAGAGAAGCTGCAGAGCTTTATGTGCTGCTTGGCAGGAAACATGGCACCAACCAGACAGCTGTCTCTCATAACAATGGAAAGGATTTAAAACCTTCCAGAAGACCATTCAGCTCTGACTCTGGTGAAAGATGATGGTTCCCAGTTAGCTGTGTCTGACATTTAGAGCCAGTACAAACATACTGAGAAGGCTTCATAAGGGAAACATACGAAAAGGCTGTGAAAGCATAACAAAAAGAAGAAAAAGCAACATGTCCCACAAAGGAATTTATCCATTTCATGCATAGCGTCCCTGTAGTGGAAACCTATTTACAAGCTTTTTTCTTGTGTATTCATTAATGAGGATGTTAATTTTGTAAATAAAGCACTTCAGTGGATGTTAGTGAGTCATCCGCTATGTTTCCACTCAATGAAGAATAAATAAATAGGCCTATATGATATAAATGAATATAATATCATTACACAAGTTCGCCTTTGTGATGAATAGGAAAAGAAAGTGATACAGCTATATTTGATAGAAGATTTATTATTTTATAAATATTTGATATATTATTTTAAATATATTTTATACAATGCATTACAATACATCATTAATCATGATAAATCCAAAATATTTTAAATAAAAAAAGTATCACTGCACATATCTGTACAGGTAAAATACTGTATTTAAAATAATATTGCATTGTTTTTTATTTAATCATGCAGGAAAGGGTTAAATTTACATCAAAAGAGCCTAATATAAACAAACAGTAACAGCTAAACTGAAGAAAATGGGTTATTATAGCAATAATGAGAGGCAGTTTGTGACTGTGGATGACTGAATGAAGATCTATATTTTTTTATTCTTATTTATTCACTCACATAATTACGTCAAGTAATAATAATCCATTATATTTAGTACAAGGATAACATTGTATAGTGACTGAAAATGCAGAGGCTGATGCTCAATGCTTGTATTTAAGCCTGTCCTATTTAATAAACTAAGCTACCCATCAATATGTATAAATATTAAATTAAAAAACAAAAACCAGACAAACAAACAAGAAAAAACAAAACAAACTGAAAAAATTTAATTAATAAATATTCAAACGGAAGAATAATAAAGCAAAATCCAAAGATGAATAATTCACAAATAACTCTTGTAGCCCTCGTAAATCAGCTGGTGTGTTGATGATACCAGAAGTGTGTGGTGCAGGTTGAATGGAACATATGAAGAAAGTGGACAGCCATTGATGATAAATGGTTTCTGTCAGGTTAAAGATCAGACGAGACGGCAGCCATTATCTGCACAGTACATGCACAAGTACATTTTAGACGCTTCTTCTTCCATCAGCTGGAAAAGGTTTTTTTTGTTTGAGATAGTTTTTGGATGATAACGCATGTTGCTGTTGAGCAAAGAGCACATATCCGGAATGAATGTACTTTTACAGCCTCTCGGAGCCACCTGCACTCTGAGAGTCTAGATCTGGATAAATGAAGCTTCTTCACTAAGAGTTTTATGTATGAAATATGTTGATTTGAATTGAACATAAAAACAGTGATATATTTGCGTATGTAGTAAGCATTTAGGGGACATTTTCCATCATCACTCTGCAGAGTTGATGATGGAAAAATATTGTTTTGTATCAGTGGAGTTCATGTCTGAAGGAATTCAAGCGATCATTAAAGTCAGAGGAGCTGAAAAAAGCACGATGTGTTTACTGGCTCATGAGATCATATTTTCTCTTCAGCTAGTGATTCCATTATTTTTTCCCTCTGCTAGATTAGAAAAAAAAGAAATCCAAAAATGACAATTATATTTTTCCTTTAAAAAAAAGTCATTTTAATACACAAAAAGAGCAGACAAGGTTCTACATGGCGTCTTCATGCATTTGAAGCAATCACTTCTGTTCTGCGTAAGTGATTTTGTTATGTAACAACCATCACCACATATTGCTACAGTAACCCAATAAGCAACCTTGTAAATCCTAATTTTGTACATCAGTTTGTGGCTCATCATGATTAATTTATTTTTAATAAACTAAATGGTCTCCAGTAGAACCAGACTCCACTGGTTGGGAGTTGGTAGGAAAGAGGGGTCAACAAATGCCATGGAGCCAAGCTATGGACACCCGTTGAGAAAGAAAAGGAAAGAAACAGGAAATAATGAGAACAATGGATCACTTTTAACCTGATTGCACGTCCACTCAGAGTAAAGATACGTCATGTGAACACATCAGTTGATCCGATCCGCCTCGACCAGAAAGAATTTTTAGCCTGCTTGAGAAAGATGGTTCAAGCCATTTCAAACACGGATCAGAAGGAAAAATAACCTCGTACACAGTTAGTCCCATCATGTCTGTGGTGAATGTTGCCTTCGCGCATGCTTTAACCACATGGGGGGAGTTTCGGAAATGACTTGAAAAATGTCGGCAGCAAAACAGAACAGGATTGTGGACGATGTGTTAAAGATTATGACGCACGCCACTGGTCAAAAGGGTCAAAATAATTGAATAAAATGAAACCCCACTTCCTCCACGAGGACACATTGCACATTAGAAGTTAGAAGCGCAATACATCTGACCACCATTAAGATCCAATTGACTTGATCACTTGGTGTCCCTGCAAACATGTTAGCTGGAATCTGATCAGATTGTTGCATTTAGACAGATGAAATTTGTCCATGTAAATGTAGCGAATGCCATTCATTTACAGAAGAGAGAGCAGAAATGAACCCGGTACATGATGAACATCTATAG
The DNA here is from genome assembly GCF_933228915.1 of Telmatherina bonti. Taxonomy (NCBI): domain Eukaryota; kingdom Metazoa; phylum Chordata; class Actinopteri; order Atheriniformes; family Telmatherinidae; genus Telmatherina; species Telmatherina bonti. The sequence goes on along the minus strand of NC_136620.1, from coordinate 14,181,010 downwards.
ACCGTATATAAAAGATGGATGGAGCCTCTGGTGGTTAAAAGAAAAGCCTATGCGGAAGTGCATAAAACTGCAGTTCCTCCTTTATCCGCTAGGGGCTGGCTGGAAAATAGAGCAAATTCCCATAGACTCCCATGTTAAAAAGGCCAACTTTCTTTCTCTTACCCTTTATCTTTCTGTTGCTCCTATCCTCTCTGGTCTGGTCCAGCAGTAGAAATTCAAAAATTTACACAAAATAAATAAAGAAATAAAATAAAAATCTAGAAAATCAAGGGGATCATCATACCAGTAATGCGCCCCTTGGCAAAGTAAATTTGCTGAGCAGAACACAGCATCCAGACCATCATTCTACTTGCTTAAATGCTGGACAAGACAAAAAAAAAAAAAAAAAAAAAAAAAAGACTAGCTTCCCAGCAGAAATAAACATGTTTACGGCCTGGTTCAAAAATCCATTTCGGTTTAATAGGTCAGGTTTACCTTCATGACGACTGTGGGGTGAGTGAATCTTTTTCTAACTCACCCGTTTAGAAGTAATTTAATCTCGAAGTTCGTCATATTTAGAGGCGTGTCCTTTTGATTGACAGGTACCAATCTCCCACTTCAAATCAGAAGAACGTAGAACAACTGCGGTTTTTAGATGGTTCACAACGTGACTTAGCTTTAGCCCGCTTACTTCCATTAGCTGGTTAGCTCCTATTATCTCCGGGTTAGCTTGGTTAGCGCTTAGCTACAGAAAGCTCAGAGTTCGCTCGATGTCAGTCATCACCATGACGCTCACAACCCCCCTCTCAGCTCTACCTATTTGCCCATATTTGTATTTTCTGGTTGAGAAAACACTCATACCTCGGTAGGAACCGCCCACCGAGCTTCAATTCAGCTCTTCAGAAACCTACGGGTGACGTCACAGTGGCTTCGTTCATCTTTTTCTATACAGTCAATGTGAACATCCCCTGCAGACTCTATAGCAACAGAACCAAAAAGATGGATAAGATCCAGAAAGTAGACCAAGACATAAGACTGATCAGAAAGCAATGTTTGAGGTGGTTGCTAGCTTACTTGGTAGAGCAGCTGCCCCAAAAATGGTATAGAGGCTACAGCTCCTGTCCGACATGCATGTTAGGTGACTTGGTTACTCTAAATTGTCCATGGGAGTGTGTGTGGGTGTGACTGTTTATCACTGTGTTGGCCCTGTGATGGACTGGCAACCTGTCCAGGGTGTACCCTGCCTCTATCCCAATGATTACTGGGACAGACTCCAACTTCCCCCGATCCCTAATTGGACTAAGCGGTTCGGATATGAATGAATGTACTTTTACAACCTCTAGGAGCCATCTGCACTCTGAGAGTCTAGATCTGGATAAATGAAGCTTCTTCACTAAGAGTTTTATGTGTGAAATATGTTGATTTGAATTGAACATAAAAACAGTAATATATTTGCGTATTTAGTAAGCATTCAGGGGTCATTTTGCTGCCTTAAGTATTTTGTGATTATTTAATCATAGTTTTTATTATTTTACACTCACACTGGGCTGATATGGTTGGTTGGTGTCGTGACCTCATCTGATGCAAGCTTTGCCGATATGTTATGATTATGTGTACAGGATCTTTTTGACTTATCCAACCTTTTCATGAGGTTTTGAATATATTTCACTTCATCAACTAAACCATTCTGTCAGTGCGTCCTGAAATAAATCACATAACTGTTCAGAGTGTCATTTTAAAGGTGAGTTTTGTGAAATAAACATTTTCTTGTTAGCATCTTTCAGCCTGACTCTGGAGGAAAAGACTCTGGAGGGAGAGACCTTTCTGACGCTGGCAGTGAAAGCAGGTTTGGTGGAAAATGTCAAGATGTTGCTGGCGCATGGAGCTTCTCCTCACACGACCAACAGCAAAAATGAATCCCCTCTGCTCTTAGGTCAGAACACGGTTTCCATGACACTGACATGAAAGGGGGGGGGGGGGGGGGGGGGGGGGGGATAAAACAGAAACATTAGATGATAGTGTGTCTTTTCTCATCACCAATTCCTCCTCCTCTCATGTCCTCTGTACAGCAGTTAGAGCAGGATCTCATGTGATAGTCTCCAGTTTGATAACTGGGGGTGCTCGAGTGGAGCAGGTGTGTCTGAAAAAGTGGACAGCCATTCATGAAGCTTCCAGGGCTGGCTGTGCTGGTGTCATGGAGCTTCTGTTGCAGAATGGAGGTCAGGTCATGGAAACAGACCAGCATGGAGTGACTCCTCTGGGCATCGCTGCAGAGTACAGCCATCCTGAAGTCATGGAGCTTCTCATCAAACATGGTGATACAAACATTTTAATGCATAAAAGCAATGTTAACAAGTAGAATAATTCAGATTCTCATTTCAATTACATAAGGCCAGTTGAACTTATTTTAAGCTTATAGTTTTGTTACTACAACACATTTACTGTAATCTTTCTCACAGGAAATAAATGTCAGATTTCCCTTTTAAACTGTAAATCAGATGCTTAAACAATACAATATCATTGTATTTAGTAACAGTAGCTACAAGGCGAGGCGTTTTTAAAAAAAAAAAAATTATTTATATACTTTGAACATATATATATATATATATATAAATATATATATATATATATATATATATATATATGTATATATATATATATATATATATATATATATATATATATATATATATATATATATATATATATATATATATACATATTTACACACATGCAAGAAACACTCATCATATAGACGGGAGTGGTAGCCTAGTGGTCACTGAGGTGGACATTGGTCTGGAAGACATAAGTTTACACTACAAGTTAAGTTTACACTATAACACTATAGTGTAAACTTAACTTATAGTGTAAACTTATGTCTTCCAGACCAATGTCCACCTCAGTGACCACTAGGCTACCACTCCCGTCTATATGATGAGATGAGTGTGTCCTATAGAATTAATAGCAGGGTAGAATAATGTTGATCAGACTGGAAAATAATACATTCATACATTTTATTTGGGTGATTTAGCAAAACAGAGAATCCATCAAAGATTATGGTGATTTTAAAGTTGCCACAGTCATAGATATTAAACGCCAACTTCACACCACATCAGGGTTATTATCTCAGACTTTACAAAGAATTACAGCCGAGTGAGACTTCATCTTTATGCATAAAACAGGAGATGTGCTTTTGAAATACCCTTTATTAGACTATTACAGCAGCCTGACGAGCCATTTTTAAAAAAAAAAAAATCTTCTCCTGTCTTTAAGGTGCTGATGTAAATGCCCAGGCACCCAATGGCGACAGTGTCCTGTATGATGCTGCAGGTACAGGGAATCCAGACTGCATCAACCTCCTGCTGCAGCACGGAGCCAATCCCAACATCCACAACCTGAGCTCCCAGCTGCCCATCCATCGAGCTGCATATGAAGGACACTACCTGTAAGTATAGGCTGCCACTCTACAACATCAGTGATGATGATCAACAAGCCTTTGGCTCATGAAGACTTCGCATAATAACATTAAAAATGCTGGGTTACTTAGTAAAATAAAAATAACTCACAATGTCCACTTCATTACTTTCATTATCTCCATTAATGTTTATGGATTTAATTAACCTCAAATTCACAGTTCCTCAAAACCAAATGAAAGCAGCAAAAAACGTCCCTTCATCCAGATCAGGCCTTATATGATCTTGAACACCAAAATTCTTTTAGATCATTTAAAAATGAAGATGAACCAAGCAAATCCTTGAAACCAGTAAAGGCATGCAGTGAGTAAGCAGCAATCGGTAAGAATAGATATCTTTAGCACTTCCAAAAAGTGTTCTTTGTTAATAAGACAAACATCCAGCCTGTTGATGGAAAGGCGGTCATTTGCATTTGATGGAGAAAGAAAAAACAGAACAAACATGAGAAATGATGGATCAGGTGAAAACTGTTCCTGGATGAACTGTAGAAACAGTGTGTTTGTGTCTGCAGCCTGCTCTTGTCCTCCGGAGATGTTTTCTCAGCCAGGTTCAACTCAAGAGTGAACAGAGTTTTATTTATTTATGTTTTTATATAACGATGCATTCAGGTCCAGAATGGTTGGAGAAAAGCTGCTGCATCAGTTTTAACAGATGTACCAAAATGTAAAAAAAAAAAAAAAATCTTTAAAAGGGTTTTATTTCTTCATATTGTCCATAAACACCTACACAGAAGCTTTCTCAAGCACATTTTGTCCCTGAAGTATCCGACTATCAGTGGTTAGTAGCACTGCAGCCTCACTGGTGTGAGCCTTGGCTGGAAGGGACTTTTCTGTGTGGAGTTTGCATGTTTCCCCATGGATGCATTGGTTCTGTCCATGTCCTCCAGCTTCCTCCCACAGTCCATGACAGGTATGTGACCACTGAATTGGAATAAGATGCATATTTCCTTTCCTTTTCACCTCATGCAGCTCAGAAACTGGGGTTGGATCAAAGTCAAGATATGATGCAATCTGTTGGTTTTCTTTCACTAGGCTATTTATAATGAACTGATGTGTCTGTAAAGTAAGATTACATTGTTGAGATGTGGCTTCTATACAAATAAAACTGGATTGAATTGAATAGAAAACAAATGCATGTTTTATCTTGTGGGAGGTCATTATTGCATGGTGTTATATTGTTTCATGTTTAAACTTTAAGCTTGATATGCAGGATTGATCCAGAAGACTCTGATGCATATTTAATTAATCTTTGATTCTTTTTTTTTAAAAACAATTCTTCTCCATCAGAGCTTTGAGGATCTTGATCCCGATCACCACTCGACGAGCCCTGCGGCTGTCCGGTCAGAGCCCCATCCATTCAGCAGCAGACGGAGGCCACGCCCTCTGCCTCGAACTTTTACTAGAAAAAGGTTTTGATGTGAATGCACTTTTAGCCCCACACATGTCCGAGAACTACGGAGACATGAGGAGAAGCGCTCTCTACTTTGCTGTCTGCAATGGAGACGCTACATGTACTGAGATACTGCTGAAGATGGGGGCAAAACCAGATGTGGACCCTCTGCACTGTCTCCTCGTGGCGGTCAGGTCCAGCCGTTATGAGATCGTAAAACTGCTGCTGGCAGCTGAAGCCGATGTGAACTGCTACTTCACAGCGGTGAACGACACGGTATTTCCAACAGCGCTGCAGTACTGCCTGAAGGATGAGGTGATGCTGAGGCTGCTGCTCAACAACGGCTATGATGCAGAGAAATGTTTCTGCTGTGACCATGGTGACATCTGGGATGACCAAGAGGGAAGAGTTACTGTGAGTTTCTTTTGTTTTTAATAACCATAGAAAAACAGTTTTATGAGAACTGCAGAGGATATTTGTAGCATATGTCAGCACTTGCAGGTCTCTATAGGCCAGATGCTGTTACAGCAGATAAAAGGTTTTTGCTGAACAGAGATTCTTCCAACAATAAATATTTAGGAGCTGATATGAATGCCGGCAGAAGGTGAGACATTATGAAAATAGAAGAACACAAAAATCACCGTATTTTATCTAAAGCACATAAAGAAGAACAGATTAGGTTCCATTCAGCATAATTTGCACAGTACCAGGTCATATGAAAATAATCAAGAGGCATTTTTATAAGGTCTGATTCAATCCAGCTGATTGTAGTGAAGTTACAATCACTAAAATAAAGCTGGGGTGGGAAGTGTTGTGGAGATAGCAAGATGTGAAAGTAGCCCCCTGTCTCGGCTCCTCCCCTTCTGGTTTTGCTCCTTGCGTGATTCAAGGCTTTTTTCTCACCTCCGCCAAGGAGGTTATGTTATTCCAGCATTTAACGAGATAACTCAAAAAATTATGGACGAAGTTTATTAAAATTTTCAGGAGTTGTTGGAAATTTGACAGAGTAGAAGTGATTTAGTTTTGGTGGTGATCCGGATCACCGTTTGGATCCAGGAATTTATTTTAAAGACCGTCGGAGGTTTGCGCTCTCCAAGTGCTTTTCTAGTTTGCGACTTTTCCCACCGATGATTTTCTCTTTCTCGGCTGTTTAGCAGGAGGAGGCAAATAAACCGAGCCGGGTCGGGAAATCCTTCCTGTTTTCTCAGCCATGTTTGCCTTCCGAGTTTCTTCTTCACTACTTTGTATTTTCATCACGCTATTTATATGCAGGGTGTGGCTATCGGGTATGCGCTGCTGGAGGGGGACGAGGGGAGCCAGGAGAAGAAGCTTATGGAATATAAGAAATAAACAACTTCAATTCGGTCTGAACGTTTGGATTGGTCAGAGTTTTTACAGATTTACAGTAAACTGGGGGGTCTAACTATATTTCTTATTGTTCATGATTACAAAATGAATAGACTACTACCAGGACGAGGAAACACTTCACCCAGAGTAAAAGAAAAAATGTCTCTGAGCAAGATTCCCTACCCAAGCTTTAAAAATCCATTATTATTTAAGTTAATGAAAAACAATGACATAGCTAAGGAAAACAGCAGAATACATTTACTCTTCTGTTTGATTCAATCCTCTATCCTAAGCTGCACTAGGAGACAGTAGAGAGGAAAAACGCCTTTCATAGGAAGGAAAACTTTCTGCAGAACCAGGAACAGGAAGGACAGCAACCTGCCTGGACCACATGTGGGGTTGTCGGGCTAAATCCTTTTCTAATCCTCTTTATGCTACCTGAGTAATATGGACAGAAGTTCATCCGCAGAATTTTTTATTCTCTCTACTGAGCAGTGGGTCAAATAATTGCTAATAACGCTACAATGTGTACGTTCCATGCTGAAACCCTTCTAATAGTGGGTGTTTAACTTTGAGCAGAACCTGGTGAGCAGCTCTCGTGTTTAACAGTTAAACAGGATTAATTATACAAATCTGTGCCTGACATGCTGTGAAGCCACTTCGTTCTCTGAGTCTTCAGGTTTTAGTGAGGGTTAGAATAAATGAGGAATTTTAATTTGGATCAGTTTTGACTCAACAAATCACACAACATTGCTGTTTAGCTATAGAATGATACTATGGCTTTTTATGCTGTCTAAATATGTTAACCCTTGTATTATGTTGAAGAAAAAAATCACATTGATTATGTTGCAGGTCATTTTGACCCACACTGTGTAAATCTACTTACAACATAAAAAAAAATCTGGTTCAACCAAAAACAACTTTTTTCAGATTATGTAAACATTTAGAAAAGCGACATTCAATACAATCTTTTAACTACAACACCATATTTAAGAACTATTTATGTTTTTCCCTCTTCACAACTACTTTTAACTGGCCCCATTTTTTGTGATTTTCTCAGTTTGAACATTTTCAATGTCCTCCAGATGATGGACAGACAGTAACTGTGTGTTTTCTGCTGATGTAATTCTTGCAAGTTCTGGCTTATTTTTTCTCTAACTGTTACAAACATATAGCTTTCTCTTTAGAAGTTCATCTCCAAAACAGTAGGATGTAAAGAAGTTGTCACATGTGATGTTATGCACCACCATGTGGCTTTCCAGTGTACACTTACATAGTTTATGCATAGCTAGATTTTGAATCACAGGCTATCCATATTTTTAAGCCATACTTGGCAGGATTTTTGGGCATTTACTGTCGGAAAGGACAGCACGGCCTGAATAAAATTAGACGCTTATTGACAGTAACATGTAAACCAAGATATATATAACAAAGGTAGTAGAATTTTAACCCATTTACCCCATACATCTGATTGCAGCTAGCTTGTCTCCTTCATGTCAATTCACTCTGGTGTCAAGGTTGTCAAATCAGATGACTCGAGATTTTATGTCAAATGTCTCCAGAGACGTTCCTGGAAAAATCTTAATTCCACAGACTGACAGTACAGGGGCGAGAAAGTTTGTGCCTAAAACTGGCTACTTTTATAGGGTGTAAAACATGAAAAGTTTGTAAGGAGACATAGAACTTTAGAAAGAAAAGAAAAAAAAAAGTGGTGACGTGGCAAAGCCAGAAAGCTTTTGAAAAATATTTTGTATAAAAACGAAAAATGTTTGGGTAAAATTGCAGGTCTTGTGTTTGGAAAAAGTTCTATTTTACATCAGACCTTAAAATTATATGTAAAACATGGGGGTGGTATTATTTTCCTTTGTCTGGTCTAAAATGGCTGTTATTGATGTATTGGTGAATTCTAATTTATACAGCTACTTTATGATGGAAAATTATTAACATCTTGTGAAGTAAATCTCAACTGAAAATAGGGCATGAGGTACGTCTACTACTCTGATCGCTCAAGTCATTAGAGACCTGGGAGGAGGTACTGAGGAGGGTCTGCTGGTCCTTGTGCTAGACACAGCTTTGTGCATGTAGAATCCTGCAGCTGCAGCTGGCAGGGATGTTCGATGCACTTCCCCCCCATGTGTGAGCAATGCCAAAAGTTCATGACAAGTTAGATACACACATGTTCTTTTCATTCACTTTCCGAAGTCACTCAGAATGGCGTTACTTATGGTGCTCACTGCATGATTTAACTGCATTCACAATCCTGCTGGTCAGGAGATTACCGCTGTTAAACTGAAGATAAACTGCCCCCATCTCACACAAGCTGATTCATTGATGTTCTCTATTTTCAGAAAATAAAAAAAAATTATATGATCATTTTATCTTGGAAATGTCCAATTCATTCATTCATTCATGGTCGTTGTGAAGAGAAATTAATGTTGAATCTCATTGAACTCAAAAGTGTTATAAAGTGTTACCAGTGTTTTTTTTACTTTTGATATAGTTCGGCATGTAAGTTTATATTTACTAATTCACTAATTCAATAAAAGATACAGTTTACAACACACCTCTTAACTGTTTGGGAAGATACCAGGGGAAAGATGGGAGCCGAGATTTGCGATGGTGCCTTTTCTGCGTTTGTAGTCACATGTTCATGTAGTGTTTCCTCTGAGTAAACAGAGTTAAAACAAAAATGTTTCAGGCACTTTCATAAGAAGAACAGAATTTTGTTTTGAAAATTGCCAAGTCTTACTGCTATTTTTCTAAAACTTCACACTGTTGCACCTATCTTTGTTAAAAATTAGCCAGATTCATGTAGTACAAATTCTAAAAGTAATATTAACGCTTGAATGCATCATGTCCACTACAGAGAACACCTATTTAAAGGCTGCTTTTGAGTATATTCATAAGTAAGGATGGTATATTTACAATTTTCCCCCTTCAGTGGACCTTAGGAGAGTCACCCAACACGCTGCCACTCACTGAAGAATATGCAGAAACAGTATAAAATTTTATACATACACAAACACATAAGTACTAAGTTTACCTCAGTGATAAAAAAAAATTTACTAGAAAATGACACTAATCAATTTTTATAGACTTTTTCTATTAGATATTACCATAGAATAGATCAAATAAATAAACTAAATAAAAAGTCGCCCTGCGATGGACTGGTGAGCTGTCCAGGGTGTACCTCCCCTTTCACCGACAGACTGCTGGGATAGGCTCCAGCTTCCCTGCGACCCTTCATCAGATTAAGCGGTTAGGATAATGAATGAATGATTGAATGAATAAATAAAAAGTCAAATATGACTGAAGACAGAGAAAAGTGCCTCTGCACATGTATGTAGTACTAAAATTTTGCATGTGGAAAAAATGTGGCATTGTTTTTTAATAAATCATGCATCAGAGGGTTACGTGTTGTGTTCTTTCCATTCATGACAGTTTGACTTGTTGGATAATTATTTCAATTCTTTCTGTCCTGAAGTTTTGTGACTTCGTCAGCGTCTCCTCGATGGTGAACCTGGTGGGCAGAATTGTATCAGTCCTCCTTGAGTACGTTGGCCAAGTTTCTCTCTGTGGCAAACTAACAAAGATACTGAGGAAACACAAAGAGTGGCCTGACATTTCCAGAACTATCCGTAAGTCAACTGCAGGGAACGTGCCTGCTCGTCATTTCTTGTATGACAAGACAGTGTTTATAAAATCTGCATTTCTTCGTTATCCAGGTAACCCGTGTGCTCTTTCTCACCTGAGCAGAGTGGTGATCAGGAAGCACCTGCGCTGCAGCAGTCTGAAGTCTATCCAGCTTCCCAACAGACTGAAGGACTACCTGCTGTTCAAGGAGAATGACCTGTACAGCAAGATCATTTGTAGGGAGGAATGAGAAGGGGAGTCTTCTTCCTAAAAAGTCTTAAATATCTAGAATCAGTTTAGTTTTCTTTTGTTTTGTTTTGTTTTGTTGCACTGTGTTGTATATATCAGCAATATATTTAAGTTGCTATTAAGATTTTTAACTACTAATATGAATTGCAATGCATTCATGAAGTTACTTAAAACAGGACCTCGGAATCATTTTCAAGACTGTATCATCAGTCAATAAATCAGTCAATTATTTATCCACTAATAACAAAAGAACAAGCGAACAAGGAACTTATGTGGATGTATCAGCACTAACATGCTGAGTTGCACAATGAATAGAGAAATAAATGTTCAGAGAACGACAAAGTTTATCTGTGTGTTTTCAATGTTTCAGAGATCATGCTGCTGTTTTTTGCTTTTAGAATATGTGCATATGTGCATTAAGAGACATTTGCTCTTCAAAAATTCCCTGGTTTTGTCATTTACCCACCTGCCAAACTTGGAAGTTAAATATTGTTGAAGTTCAACCAGTTGTATCACTCCACAAGCCTTCAATTTACTAACCATAAAATATACAAAAGTTTGCAACCAAATGAAATCTTGCTCTGTTGGAGGAATGGGTTATTGGTACTCTTCATTTATCGTCTTGAAGTTCAACTCTTTATCTTACAAAAGGAAAACGAGATGTAAACCCAAAATGAGTGAGCATTGTTAGTAAATTATTTCATGACTGTATTAATGCTGTTCAAAATTCAACAAGGCGGCTGAGACTTAAGACCGAGGTGGGACTCCTGTTGTCTGCACAACAACACAAAACCTGAAACAAGCAGACAGATGAAAGCATCAGTGCTATCCAACTCCTTAATTATTTGAATATATTTAACAATTTGATTTTGCTATTTGTGTTGTCTTTTATGCTTTTTTTTCCACCATCTATAATGCTTTGAATGTTTCATGTCAAGCATTTGTTCTGAAGATCCTAGCAGGTATGTTGTCAGGGGCTTTATGCCCCTGGTAGGGTCACCCATGGCAAACAGGTGTCTATGAGAGGGACCAGACTAAGTGCGGCTCAGCAACCCCCATGATGATGACAACCATTGGCAGAAGTGTTCAAATGCCTGGACGCGGGTCACTGGGGCCCTCCTTTGGAGTCAGGCCCAGCTATGGGCATGAGAGTGAGCGTCTGGTGGCCGGGCCTTTGCCCATGGGGCCCTGTTGGGCTTAGCCTGAAAGTGTTACATGGGCCCCACCTCCCATAGGCTCAGCATCTGTCCCCTATCAGAGCAAGTTTTCCCACCTTTAGCAGAGCTTCGACCATGTCCCGAGTGAGGCGGGGGACATTGAGTCCGAATGGACTGTGTTCCGTGCCTCTATTGTTGAGGCGGCCAGCCGGAGCTGTGGCCGTAAGGTCGTTGGTGCCTGTTGTGGTGGTAATCCCAGAACTCTTTGGTGGACACCAGCAGTGAGGGGTGCCGTCAAGCTGAAGAGGGAATCCATTCGGGCCTTCTTGGCCTGTTGGACCATGGAGGCAGATGATAGGTACCGACAGGCTAAGCGGGATGCGGCTTTGGCTGTCACCAAGGCAAAAACTTAGGCGTGGTAGGAGTTTGGCAAGGCCATGGAAAATGACTTCCGGACGGCTTCGAGGCGATTCTGGTCCACAATCCGGCAAGTCAGGAGGGGGAAGCAGTACTTCGTTAAGGCTGTGTAACGTGGAGATGGGGAGCTGCTGACCTCAACTCGGGACATTGTGGGTTGGTGGAGGGAATACTTCGAAGACCTCCTCAATCCTACCAACACGACGTCCGATGAGGAAGCAGAGCAGGGGAACTCAGAGGTGGACTCTCCTATCGCTGGGACTAAGATTGCTGAGGTGGTTAAAAAAAGTTCCCTGGTTGCAAGGCCCCCAGGAGTGGATGAAATCTACCTGGAGTTTCTTAAGGCTCTGGATGTTGTGGGGCTGTTCTGGCTGACACATCTCTGCAGCATCACATGGTCATCAAGATCGTGCCTCTGGACTGGCAGACTGGGGTGGTGGTCCCTCTTTTCAACAAGGGGTACCAGAGGGTGTGCTCCAACTACAGGGTGATCATACTCCTCTGCCTCCCTGGAAAGGCCTATTCAGGTGTTCTGGATAGTAGTGAAATCTCGGATGGAGGAGGAGCAATGCGGTTTTCATCCTGGTCGCGGAACAGTGGACCAGATCTATACCGTCCATGGGGTCCTGAGGGGGGCATGGGAGTTTGCCTGACCAGTCTACATGTGCTTTGTGGACTTGAAGAAGGCGTTCAACCAAGGCCCCTGGGGGCTGTTGTGGGAGGTACTCTGGGAGTATTGGGTACCAGACACCCTTGTACAAGCTGTTTGGTCCCTGTACGACAGATATCAGTGCTTGGTTCGCATTAAGTTGGATTCATTTCCGGTTAGGATTGGACTCTGCCAATGCTGCCCTTTATCACAAATTCTGTTCATAACTTTTATGGACAGAATTTTTAGGCACAGCTTAGGTGTTGAGGGGATCTGGTTTGGTGGCCTCAGGATTGAGTCTCTGCTTTTTGTGGATAGCGTGGTCCTGTTGGCTTCATCTGGCCATGATCTCCAGCTCTTGCTTGAACTATTTACTGCAGAGTGTGAAGTGGCTGGGATGAGAATCAGCACCTCCAAATCTGAGACCATGGTCTCAGATTGCCTTTCAATCCAATCCACCCTATTGGATTCCCTCTGGGTCGGCAGTGAGGTCCTGCCTCAATTGGCTGAGTTAAAATATCTCGGGGTCTTGTTCACGAGTGAGGGAAAGATGGAGCATGAGATGGACAGGCGGATCGGTGCGGCATTTGCAGTAATGCGGACTCTGCACCGATCTGTTGTGGTGAAGAAGGAGATGAGTCAAAGGGCAAAGCTCTCAATTTACCAGTCAATCTATGCTACTACCCTCACCTATGGTCATAAGCTGTGTGACCGAAAGAACGAGATCTCGCTGAAATAAGTTTCCTCCGCAGGGTGGCTGGGCTCGTCCTTAGAGATAGGGTGAGAACCTCGGTCATCTGGGAGGGGCTCAGAGTAGAGCCGTTGCTCCTCCGCATTGAGAGAAAAACCAGTTGAAGTGGCTTGGGCATCTGGTCAGGATGCCTCCTGGATGCCTCTCTGGTGAGGTGTTCCGGGCACGTTCCTGTGGTAGGAGACCCCGGGGGAGACCCAGGACACACTGGAGGGATCATATCTCTCAGCTGGTCTGGGAAAGCCTTGGGATCCGCCCCACAGAGTTGGCAAATATGGCTGTGGAGAGGGAAGTCTGGGCTTCCCTGCTTAGGCTGCGGCCCCGCAACCCGACCCTGGATAAGCGGCTGAGAATGGACGGATGGATGGGACTTTGAATTATCCTGTATATTAAAGGCGCTAAATAAACTTGCCCTGAAAAACTTGTTCCTATCAACTGGCTATAACATTAGTCTAACATTATATTCACTTTCCACCGTATTCTAGTTCATGCTGATTGAAATGACTAAAACATTAATATTATAACATGTGAACTGATTCTATAACATAAAAAAGGCTATTGGACGGCAGTACTTCAGAATCATCACTAGCTGGAGCACAACATCTCTGATTTTGCCACAATTTTAACTGTAGTAATATGTGTATTTCTCTCCAATGCCTACAAATATTGCCTGATTTGGTATGTGTGGTGTGTCTCTCATCACACACACTCCCTTTGTCTTCCATTGAAGGTGATAAGCTTCTGTCTGCATCACAGCGTCTCCAGGACTGGGCTGGCGACTTCTCCTGCAACTTCCCAGAGCAGCGGACAGCTGTTTTTGCAGCCGAGACTGGCTAAACAGTGATATGAAAGGAACTCTGCTGCTGTGCCTTTATCTTTACTTTTCTTTTCATTTTACTTTGCTTTTGCTTCTATGGTGACCAATTCCTACATGCAGTCTTTATTGTGTGGAACTTGAAATTCATGAACCGTTTTAATGTGTGGTGGTGGTAGCTGGGTCCTGCTGCTGGTGGTATCTCCCTTTTCAAATGCAGTGTTTATTCCTGCACTGCTGGCCAAGGGTCTTACCCTTCTGTCTAAGGGTGTGTGAGGTGATATAATCGGGATGCCACTCCTCCCTGTCAGTAAGCCTGCAGCAGCAAGAAGTTTACTCTTCATATTCAGTTTGGTTCTCCTACTTTGTTTGTAAATAAACATTTGTGGAATTTGAATCTCGCTGAATGAGCTTGTGTGGCTAACTTCAGTTTGTATTTCCTTGTGGGTGCAATTCCTGTCACTCTTTTTATGTTGCTGGTTTAGACTTACCACAACCACTTAATTCTATACTCATTAAAAATAACCATACCATCTCTAGTTCACCACACGTTCACTGGAAAATAAAACTCAGGAGGAACATCAATTAACTTCACTTATAAAGCACCTTTTTCTCCAAAACAAATTGCAACACAAAGTGTTTTACGTTAAAAACATGATAAACAAAAACCCGTTTTAGCCTTTTAAGTCTGCCAGACCACAAACCTGTGAATCACACACACACACATATACAAATAAACATGCACATACACATACATAAAATTATGTTGTCTTTAAGCACTGTCATAACTATCATCAACTGCAATAAAGAAAGGGTCAAGAAAAAATAATCTTTCTTTTTTTATTTTAAATTTTTTTCATTTTTTTCATGGTACCACAACTAGAAGTATTCAGAACTCAAATGTCAAACAAGTCAATGTATTATTTTTTTTTTTTTTAATGGCTGCGGGCATTGTTTATGGAGTTCTGCGTTCTTACAGCAAAATTATTCAAAATTAGTCTGTCCAAAGTAAAAAAAAAAAAACTCTCCTGGATCCAGGTGGTGATCCGGGTCCAGTCAAAATCTAATGTAGGGATTTCAGAAGTTGGTCCTCTAGGGCTGCTACCCTGCAGGTTTTAGTTTATCCCTGTTCTAACACACCTGGCTTCCTTAAATGGATCGAACAGCCAATGAAATTCTGCACAATGAGTGATTAGTTTGACTCAGGTGTGTTGGAACAGGGATACATGGAAAAACTGCTGTATTGTGGCCCCACAAGTGTTCTCTGCAGGTCTGTCCCAAGCCCAGATAAATGCAGAGGGTTGCGTCAGACTGGATATTCGACATAAAACGTGCCAAAGTACAACAGTAATTTGGGCTTCTTTATCTGCTCGGTAGTTGGAAGCTCGTAATTTGCTGTGATGGCCCCTTCAGGGGGAAAACCCAAAAGGGGATTGGCTGATTAATAAGATAATAGGCTGACTCACATCCTACCCATAAAACAATTTGTATTTTATGATGTACATCTACATAATTTGTGCTACATTTGAAAGATTTCACATCATTCAAATGACTATTTTTGTCACAATATTAAAGCTCAATACCTTGTCCTCTCTTTTGTTTTTGTTTTTTTCAAGAAAGCCTTTAACTGAGTTGGAGTCCTGCCCTTCTTCATTTTGATTATATCATGCATTTTAGTCAATTGTTTTGCTAAGGTTATTCTTATTGCATGTTTTTAAACAGCAGCACTGTTTTTTATTACTGAATGAATAAAGCGAGAACGACCCGAAGACGACTTAATAATTTAGAGCTTATTTTTCAAAAAAGAAAGAAGAGAGGTGAAGAAGAATTAAAGTTGAAAATGAATGTTATGCAAGTCTTACATGAGTACAAAGACCATGAGTACATTTGGGTACCGCACAAAGCTCGATAAGTACGTGAAAGGGGATAAAGATAACCTCCTGGCCATGCTGTCCTATGAGAAACTCCAGGAGCTAGAGAAGGAGCCTGCTTACCTGAACCCTGATAACAACATCCCCATTGGCCTGAGCCAGAAAGACCAGACCACCAGAAATCCAACGACATTTGACAGAGTTGCTTTGCTGAAAAACTGGGACACAAAAAATGAGCTGGAAGAAAAGGGGTTGGAGTCCAGGGCAGTTCAGGTGAGCTGGAACATGAACATTAATCTTTCCACAACATCAAGAGCAGCAATGTCACATCTGATTATTAATGAATCAGTGTGGAGAAACCGTTTGTGACACTGTCAATATTTTTCTAGGATCCTGCTTATCCATGCAGCTTTTACACCTTTTCAGGCTCATTCATTTCAGGTTCATTGCATCTCTCCATAACAAAGCTGGAAGCAAGTCTGAGGGCACATTCACATCAGCCTTTGTGACTAGAATCTGAGTTCATTTGCTCGGAAAGTCCGCTTCATTTGGGGAAATGCACTAAACAAATTCTGATTTAGACCAATAAGTGGAATAGGTCTCCCTACAAATGCAAGTCTCAGTCTGTTTCAATCAGACCAAATACAGGAAGCGGTCCACAAAAAAATGCCACTTCCTGCATTTGACATTGCATTGCATTGTGGGTAAATACATAGCAGTCGCTTTAAGAGTCCTTTGTCTCACCTGTTGTTCGTACTGCGGTCATTGTTGCAGTGTACTTTTGAAGAATACTTGCATAAGACAAAATAAAAAACCCAAAACAGTGACCATTTCGCGCTCTATGTTTAACTCGCAAAAGAGTGTTTTTCTTTACGTGGGTTTTGTCCTATTTTTTGCTTAATACTAGTGCAGCACCACCTTTAGTGGGAATGGGGATTTATTATTGTTAAGGTTTGGTGCGTTTGACCAAAGTGCAGCAGTAATGCGATCTCAGTCTGAATGGATACACCCGCCTACAAATGCGCCAAGTCCCCTATCGGACCGAGTCTAGTGGATTATCCTGATGTGAATGCACCGTGAATGTTAGAATTCCAACAATCAGCTGGAAACAAAAGCAATGATTGGAATAGACCTTCTGCTCTGTTTTGGAAGTATGTAGGAACATACATGTTGGGTAACATGTGCAACTGGTGGAGCTGCAACTGTAACTATTTGTATCATACAAAGAAGAAAAATATTGACAGTTAATGCAAGTAACAAATTTTGCAGGCTCAAATTGAGACAAGACACGAACACATAAGCATAAATGTAAATACTGACCTGAGTGATTGTAGCTTTATGGAGAATGTGACTTTGAGGTGGATTTTTGTACTCTAATCAAAGTAAGAGACGTGGCACATGTATCCACTTTACTTGGCTGTGTTGCTGGACAACGATCTAAAAATATAGTGTCTGGGTAATGCCAGCAATAATGACTGTCTGCTGGTGTTGGAGGGGGTCCTTAATTAAAGAGCAGAGGCTGGAGAATGTCAGGGTCGACCTAATTTTCTGTTCTGTCATCTACAGGAAGGACAACTAGATAAGAGCATGACTCTTGTGAATACCACTGATGACTGCAAGATTGCGGACAGTCACAGGAAAACAGTTTTCCACACTGGAAAGTGAAGTGAAAATTGTGTGTTTGACAGAAGAGGTGCAAAGGGAAATGACATGGAGAGAGGAGATGAATGTATAAAATCCTTGAAAAATGGCTTGTTGAAAGGCTTGAGGATGACTGAAACCACAAGCCAAAAGCTGGGTGTGACCCCTTAAAGCCCAAGTGTGAACCCCACTGTTATCAGCAAGGCTCTGAGGCAAATTCTGAGCAATGATCCCAACATGACTGATGGAAATTTCAACAACACTGACAACATTTCACAATATACTTTGCTTAGCTTTGCAGAGGCCCTGTCTACCAACAATCATGTCTATGTTTTCAGCATTGCTAATACCCACGCTGATGACTGGGTTGCCATTGCCAAGATGTTATGTGAAAACCGCTAAATTAGTAACCTCTACATCGAGTCAAATTTTGTGTCAGGTCAGGGTATCCTGGTTCTTGTTGCAGCACTTCAACACAACGAGCCCCCGTGGAACTTCACTTTTACAACCAGCGACACATCTGTGGAGGGAACGTGGAAATGGAGACGGTCCAGTTACTAAGTCAAAACTCTGATTAAGCTTGGTTTGCAATCTGATCTGCCTGGTCCAAGAATGACTGCAACCACCATCCTGACCCGCAACCAGGACCAGCAGTGACAGAGGAGACTCCAACACAGGAATACTATGCAGCCTCCTGCAGAGACTTCACCAGAAAATAAATTCTCCAGTCAAAATGTTGAAAATCAGAAGAGAAGTTTGTCTCCTCCACCTCTGGAACCATCAAGGAGGAAGATCGCTGAAGTAGTCTAAGAGTGTGAGGGCTCAAGCAGCACAAAGGCTCCACTGTCCCAGAGGAACCCCAAGCTGTAGATATAAAAGAGAGTGCCATCATTCTCAAAGAGTTTCTCCTGCAGAAGACACCGGACGAACCCCCCCAACCTGCAGACAATGTTGATATCAACCCATGATGACCTGATGGCAGCAGTTCGAGGGAGCAGTGTCAGCTCTTTAAAAAGGATAAAACTTTCTACTGGTCTGTCACTGACTAATCTACAATTGGGGCTTTGGGCAATTTTGCTTTTGCTGCATCACAGACTTGATTTATTCTTTATGAAGTCATTAGACCCCCACTGTGTAAGAGCCTGCTGTCATCACACAGCAGACTGTCACAGATTATGAATAGTTTGACTTCACTGCTGTTTGAAGAGACTGATTGCAAAGAAAGTCTTTAGGAAAATGTCAGGTTGCCGGGGTATGGTAAAACATAAAATAAAATAAAAACAGGCAAAACTAACAGTCCTCTGAGCCATGTTCGTCCTTTTAAAATCAGGAGGAACAGAGTCAGACACACTAAACCTTAAAATTCGGGTGGTCCTCCAATCTGCACCGCCAAGCCGCAGTGGGACCCATCCACTATGTTCCCTCTTCAGCAGTCCCTTTTTCTGTCGTCGTCTTTGTCGTCGCCGTCGTCGTCGCCGTCGGCGTCGTCATCTTTGTTGTCGTCTTCGTCGCCGTCGTCTTTGCCGTCTTCGTCATCGTCTTCGTCATCGTCTTTGTCATCGTCTTTGTCATCGTCATTGTCATCTTCATCTTCATCTTCATCTTCTTCCTTCTCCATCTTATAAGGAGCGTTTGTCCCGTCCTACTTTCCTTCTCTTCCTCAAAATCGGAGGAAGATTAGGCAGTCACGAGCCAGTTAACAGACCATGGAGCAGTAAATAGTTTACAGTCTGGAGAAGAACTTTCTAAACAGAGCAGATATGACAGACAGCAACAGCAGCTGAAAACTCAAGAGCACGAGTTGAAACAAAAAAGTAGGTGAGCGTCTCAAGCCAGAACCGGAGACCATAATATGAGTCAGTCACTCCATTAGGATGCGGTTGAAGAATGGTTTGAAGGTTCAAGCTTCTCTAGTTTTACTCATAAATATAATTTTTCATTGCAAATGAATTTCATTTTCAAATATAGTTTTTTTTTCTTTTCTTAAGTTTTATGTGAAATTTATATTCAGATTGCAAGTTATACACTTGAAAAGCAAGATTTATAGCGAGACTAACACAAAATTTTCTGAAAGACAGTTCTAGATCAATCAGGGTATGAAGATATTTCACTGTCTAAAATGAATCATGAGAAAAGCCCACATCACACCCATTTTTAACATCTTTACTCTGGCTTCCAGTCAGTTACAGAACAGATTTTTAAAACTCTAAATATAATGTAGAAATCATACAATCAAATAAACCACCATGTTCAACTTTTTACCTGTTTTCTACACGTCTGAATCTGGTTCGAAACTTTTATTTTCTCATGGGGCTTAGCATGAAACCAGCATGGTGTCTTATTTTACCCAGACTGCTATTTGCTTTTAAAACACTTCTATTTGCCTTTTATGAAAACAACAGGTAATTCCTCACACTGTAACTGTGACGTCTGATTTCAGATCCTGCTATTGGCGAACATGCCTGCTCCAATCTGTTTGCATGGCAACTTCCACAGGGAGCAAAAGGGAAGACGAAATGATACAAAGTTGCCTAAAGCAGTTCTTCCCTCCTGTTCCGGTGTCAGAAACACATAAAAACACAACATTTTAGACGAGGTGTTTCAGGTTTCTCTTCACATTCAGCTGAGAAACAGAAATTGCAGATATGACGATGAAACAGAAGAAAGCTGCTGAACACTGGAGAGCCAGGCTGGGTGATGCTTTTGAGTTGGTTGTTTTGTTTCCATTTAGTTTAATTTAATGTCATTTTCATTTAACTTGTATTTTAATATAATGAAATGATTATTTAACACAACAGGCTTTCATTTTTCCATCCACTTTGTGACTTAGTTGTCATCAGATAGAAGTTGTTATCAGATAGAAGTGAAATGTTATCCACTTCTTTTCTGTTTATGCGACTCGAGCTCTGACCTGTGTCTTTTGCTACTAGTGGATCCATGTCGGACCTTAACTGCCAGACTCACACACACACACACACACACACACACACCTGAGCTGATGTTTGACCTGGTTTTGATATCACCATGACTATTTTGGAAACACGGTGGAGCAGCATGTCTGTAGGCTTGCTGCAGTTTGTCGCGTAACTTCATGTTGGTGACCTGAGAGCAGGTTTCGGTTCATTACTAAAGACCACTGACAGGGATTTATCTTTTCCCCAAACACACACTGAAAGTAGCAACTGCTGATGACTGTCCATCGAAACACACATGTGAATGAAGGGGAAGGCAGCGCTCCACTGTTTACATGACTAATGTGTTCCTTCAACTCCTTTAACTCTTCATCCAGTGGACTCTTCTGCGTGTTTTTTTTTAATTTGACTCATTACTTTGTCAGCATAAATCACAAAATCATCTAATCATGACTTGAAAGATGCTGGTGGTGTTAATGCTCTACAGAGCTGTGAATCAAATCTGACCAGAAGTTTTTAAGTCCAGACAAACATTTTCTACATCTACATACAGGCAGACAAGGGAGAAAATCCCATCATTTACAAAGAAAAGTTAAGTGAAAGAAGAACTGTACAGACAAAGAAAAGAAATAAATGTCACAAAACTTTATTTCTGAACAGAGGATTTATAAATAGAAGTTGCATGTAAGACAGACAGATAAAAACAGGGAAGCAATGGACCTCTCCACAGCAGCGCCGTTTATGTCTTTGTGATGAACACACAAGAGGAAACAAAGTCAGCTGGAATTGTAACGGTATAATCAGAATCCAGACTGAAACCCTCCATACCAAGTTTTTTTTTTTTTTTTTGTGTGGTTTTATGGTGGAGATAAAATAAAAGGTTGGTCGTTGGTTTATAGTTTAGGGTTGATGGAAATAGTTGGGATGAGATCAAATAAACTTTTTCCAGATATTTAAATATTGACTTTTGACATGATCGATGGTGATTATGACATGATTAGATTGTTGTTGTTGTTTTTTTTTTTTTGTTGTTGTTGTTTTTTTTTTTATCATTTCATTACCAAATCATTTTTTAGATAATGAGAATCTGAAATGTGGTGAAGCAGTTTTTTCTTTCTTGGAAGACGATAGCCTGATTACTTCCGGCATCAGGCCAAACAGCCAAACAAACCAGGAGCTGCCTGCCTGTGAAGATGTTTCCAAGTTGAAGCACTACTGCCCTCATGTGGCAGTGAAGGGCTAAAACAAACATCTGAGGAGTTGCTGAGAACCAGCTGATCACATGTTAAGACCCTTCTGCATTTCACTGTTTTGAAAACACATTGTCCAACTTTCCAGTTCAGTAACATGTTGTCTGGCATCTTCTTGCTTTTATCTCACAATAAGTGTGAACATGGATCAAAGAAGCTGCTGTATTAACTGTTTTCAGATTACATTTAACTATTTTTGTTTTCTTTGCTCTGATGGTATCTAGATGTTTGGATAATCTTGTTAATTTCACTTTGTTTTTATAAAATTTCTACCTGAAAACCCAATTTGTTTAGTACTAGATGAGGTCAGCAGAAAAGGACAACCTGTGACACTCATGCAGACAACAGCTATATTCACCTTCAATGATGCCATCAGTGGACTCCTCCTAACTTAATCTGTAATATATTGATGTGGGTTAAATAAGGAAGACGGACACTGGCTCAGCGTGCAGACTAGGACTTTATCTCGCAACGTCAACAACGTCAACAACACAGGTTACAGTCAGTACCTGAACATGACCACAAGAGGGCAGAGGCCGCATAATATATTATAAATACACTACACTCCTCCCCTTTAAACTTTAACCCCCAAAACCAAAATATGCTGCACTTTAATAACTATTGTCAGCAAATGTTTACTTTGCAAAACTAGCAAACAGAAATATTATTTTGTTTTTTAGTTTTCTCTTTTTTTTTTTTTCTTTTTTTTTTCTTTTTTTTTTTTTTTATAATGAACACTTGACTCAAAGGTTTCAAAGGTCCAGTCTTTTTGGTGGAACTCTCACGCGATCTGGATAACGACGTCTAGGTTGTTGTGTAGCAGCTGAGACAGTCACTGGCTCCGCAGGTTTTACAGGCGTATTCCGTGGAGAGTGTGGGAAGTGAGCAGGGATGAGTGTTACCGGAGTTGCCGACTTCACCACAGAGCGAGCAGGGACTGGAGTAGCGATCTTCTTTTCTGCCTCCTGGATGCTGCTGGGTTGGTTTGAATCCAGATCTGGTGTCATATGATCATCACTTGCGTTGCTGTAATCCACAATTTCTTCATGCGATAGTAACAGGTGATCTATGTGAACTGTGCGCTCTCTCACACAATCATGTATGAGATAGGAAACGGGTCCGAGTCTTTTTACAACTCTTCCTCTGATCCATTTCTCCTTCCCCTCACGAAAGTTTCTCACACGCACTAGATCACCACTAGTCAACACTCTCAGCCTGTTCCGACTGTTGTCATGGTATTTCTTCTGCATTTGTTGTTTTCTCTCAACATTTTCTGCAAGACTTGGCTTCAAAAGACTAAATCTGGTCCTCACTTGACGCTTAAGAAACAGCTCAGCTGGCGAAACACTTGTCACTGTGTGTGGTGTGCTTCTGTACATCAGTAAGAAATTTGCCAGTTTATGCTGTAATGTAACAGACCCGTCATCTGCCAAAACTTGCTTCATCAGTGAAGATTTGACTGTCTGTACAGATCTTTCTGCTGCTCCATTGGATGCTGGATGGTATGCAGGGACCAAGGATTGTTTGATGCCATTTCCTCTTAAGAACTGTTTAAATTCACTGGATGTGAATTGTGGTCCGTTGTCCGAAACCACTTCTTCAGGTAGTCCATAAGATGCAAAAATGCTGCGCAGGACTTCAATAGTCTTAGCTGATGTTGTGGTTGTCATGGGAACAACCTCCAATCATTTCGAGTGACTGTCAACCAGAACTAAAAAGTACTGTTTATCTTTTTCACAAAAGTCTATGTGTATCCGTTGCCACACATGAGTTGGCCATTTCCAACAATGCAATGGGGCTGCTTCTGGTAGCTGTCTCACTGTTTGACATGCACTGCACTCTTGTACAGTTTTTTCAATGTCTTTATCCAAACAGGGCCACCACATGTAGCTTCTTGCAAGCGCTTTCATGCGGCACATTCCAGGATGACCCTGATGAAGATCATACAGCAGCTTTCGTCTGAGAGATGGAGGAACTATAACTCTCATACCCCAGAGCACACATCCTTGTTCCACTGATAGTTCAGTTTTTCTTTGAAGGAACAGCTTAAGTGACTCCTCCTTCACATGACTTGGCCAACCATTTAAAGTGAGTTCCCTGACTCGGCTAAGCAACGGATCTTTGTTTGTGCTGTGTGCGATGTCGTTTGCTTTCACAGGCAAATCCTCCATGACTGAAAAATAGAAGATTTGTCCTTCTTCTGCAGTGCCATCCCCAACTTTGCTTGGCAATCTTGATAGTGCATCTGCATTTGCATGATCTGCAGACTGGCGATACTCTATTTCATAGTTATAAGCCATCAGTATGAGTGCCCACCGTTGCATTCTCAAAGCAGCTAGTGTGGGAATTGCAGACTTCGGCCCAAGGATAGCCAAAAGGGGTTTATGGTCAGTAATGAGAGTGAACTTTCTCCCGTAGAGATACTTGTGAAACTTCTTCACCCCAAAAATAATAGACAAGGCCTCCTTTTCAATTTGGGCATATTTGCTCTCTGCCTCGGTTAATGTACGAGATGCAAATGCTATTGGTTTTTCTTCTCCATTGTCCATCACATGGGAGATCACCGCTCCGACACCATAAGGTGAAGCATCGCAGGCTAATTTCAGTGGCTTTCTGGTGTCATAATGAACCACTAAGGTGCTCTGTAGAAGGTGATCTTTTGCACTTTTAAAAGCAGTTTCACAGTCTGATGTCCACTTCCAAACACTTTTTCGTTTCAATAGCTCATGCAAGGGTCGCAGTTGCATGGACAGATTTTTCAGGAACCTGCCATAATAGTTTAGTAGTCCTAAGAAGGAACGTAATTTGGTAACATTGGTGGGACTTGGTGCGTTCACAATGGCTTTCACTTTCTCTCTTGTGGGATGAAGTCCCTCACTATCCACAATGTGTCCTAAATATTCCACTTTGCTTGTCATGAACTGACATTTTGATTTCTTGACTTTCACATTGTATTTTTCCAGACGACTCAACACTTCCTCCAGTTTACACGGATGTTCTTCTTTTGAACCTGCTGTGATTAAGATGTCGTCGAGGAAACACGTCACATGTTCAATTCCTTGAAAGATTTGGTCCATCACTGCCTGGAAGATGGACGGCGCACTTGAGACTCCATATGACAGCCGGTGGTAAGTGTAGAGACCTCGGTGAGTGTTCACGGTGAGGTACTTTTCCGAGTCCTTATCCAACTCCAACTGTTGATAAGCATGTGATAAGTCCAGTTTGGTGAATAACTTTCCTCCAGCCAATGTTGCAAACAGATCTTCAGTATTGGGCAATGGATAAGTTTCTTCTTCCACACTTTGATTTATGTTCACCTTGTAGTTTCCACAAATCCGTATTGATACCTTAGGCACAGTCACTATAGGTGCAGCCCATTCACTTTTCTCTGTTTTTGATATGATTCCCATGGTCTCTAGTCTGTCCAGTTCTCTTTCCACAGCCTCTTTTAGAGCATATGGCACTGGGTTTGCTTTCTTAAATATTGGCTGTGCCTCTTTCCTCATCTTGATCGAAGCCTTAAACCCCCGGATGGTGCTGGGCCCTTCCTCAAACACCCCCATGTGCCTCTGTAGAATTACTGCCACATCTGGATCAGTAACATCTCCTGTTGCCTTGACTTGAAAGATTTCTTTCCAGTTCAGTTTAAATGTCTTTAACCAGTTTCTCCCCATCAGTGCGGGTCGGTCGCCTTTCACAATAACCAATGGTAGGTTGGCTACTTGTTGTTGATATTTTACATTTACCAACACCCTTCCTAACACTGGGATGGATTCTCCAGAAAAAGTAGACAGCGGTATTTTACATGGTGAAAGTGGCAAATGAGTGAGTGATCTCTTATAGATGATCTCTGATACAAGAGACACACATGCTCCTGTGTCCAACTGCATCTTCATGTTCTGTCCTTCAATGTTCATGTCAACCTCATAGCCATCATTTCCATTTGAAGCAGTGTAAACCGTGTACAGTCCAAATGAATTTTCATCATCCCCATCTGCCAAGCTTGTGTCAGCCTCTTGTTTGACATAATGGGTTTTCTGTGGGGTCTTTTTATTTCTACACATGCGTGCGATATGTCCCACTTTTGAGCAATGGTGACATTTCTCTTGTTTAAATCTGCACACAGAAGCTGAATGCTTACCACCACATCTGTAGCAGGGCTGGTATGGTTGCTGCTGCTTGTCATCCACGCTGCTCTTTTGCCAGGTTGTACTCTTGCCATAGCTTGTGTTACTTGATTTATGCTTGTCATCTCTCTTCTTATTTTGGTTGTACACACGATGAACTGTTGCACTCTCTTTAATTTTCCCCGAAAACTCCAAAGTGTTGCGGGAAGCCATCTCCATGGACAGTGCCGTGTCACTTGCAGTTTTAAAAGTCACATTTGTCTCTGCTAGTAATTTTCTCTGTATTGCTTCTGCTCTCAGTCCACTCACAAACCTATCACGGAGGGCATCATCTAAGTGAGTACCAAAATCACAGTTAGTAGACAGTTGTTTCAAAGCTACTATAAAGTCACTCACTGATTCATTTTCTTGTTGATTTCTCTTCTGAAATCGAAACCTCTCCATTATGACAAGTGGCTTGGGCTTGTAATGGTCGCTGAGTGCTTTGGTGAGTTGATCGTAGCTCTTTGTACTTGGCTTTTCCGGCTGAAGTAAACTTTTCAAAAGTTTATAGGCGTCCGCTCCAATTAAGGACAGGAAAACACTGACTTTTTTTTCATCCTCCACTTCATTCGCAACCATCCATTGTTCCAGTCTCTCCAGGTAAGATTCAAAGTCTTCTTTACCCTCTTTGTATTCCGATATACTGCCAATTCGCGCCATGCTGTAGTCCAACAATAACTTGCAGTCACGTTAGCTTGTTAGCTCGTTGCTAGCCACTCACGTTGGGGCCACAATTTTCTTTTCTTGTGATCTGCTGGTTATATTTTTATGTTCCTCGTCTTCCGGGATGCTTTTCCTTGTTTAAGCATCCCATCCTCGTCGCCAAACTGTAATATATTGATGTGGGTTAAATAAGGAAGACGGACACTGGCTCAGCGTGCAGACTAGGACTTTATCTCGCAACGTCAACAACGTCAACAACACAGGTTACAGTCAGTACCTGAACATGACCACAAGAGGGCAGAGGCCGCATAATATATTATAAATACACTACATAATCCTTCTTTGCTGCAATCCTGTCTGCATTTTACGAAGCATTTTGTGAAACTTAACAGTAAAAACGTTGCTAAAACGTTTGTTTAAAACAATCTGAGACTTAAAGTACTTCCACGAGTAAACATTTTGCTTCACCATGAATCTGCTCTTCTTGCATCAACATTTACAAAGCTAGTATGATTACAATGAATGCATGAGAAAATTACAGCTGGCACTGATCATTGAATGAAATAGTACCGCCCGGACTGATGATGTGCAAAGACCACTTAATCCATCAATTTGTACAAAAAACAAAAACAAAAACAAAAACACTGAAAGAAGAATTCTTATAAATGTATTTAATAACAAACTATTTATACAGAAACAATTATATTATGACATTTATCATTCATAGTTTCTTAGAGCCACCTTCAAAGTTTCACACCAAAAAATATTTATTCTATAAAAAAAACAAAAAAAACAAAAACAAAACAGCAACACAGAAATATAATATGAAACTAGAAAATTTCTGAAAATCAACAGTTACAGTATGATAAATTAATTCCCTTCTTGGGCTGCACGGTGGGATAGTGGGTAGCACTGTGGCCTCACAGCAAGAAGGTGGCTGGGGTGAGGTTTGGACAGTGGTCTCTGTGTGGAGTTTGCATGTTCTCCCCATGCATGCATGGGTTCTCTCCGGGTACTCTGGCTTCCTCCCACCGTCCAAACACATGCATGTTAAGTTAACTGGTTACTCTAAATTACCCATAGAAGTGAGTGTGAGTGGTTGATTGTCTCTGTGTGGCCTTGCGATGGACTGGCGAGCTGTCCAGAGTGTACCCTGCCTTTCGCCCAAAAACTGCTGGGATAGGCTGCAGCTTCCCCATGACCCTTCATTGGATTAAGCGGTTAGGATAATGAATGAATGAATTTCTCTTCTTTACTTTCCATAACATTAACGTTACTTATCTATCAGCAGGGAGTGACAATTATTCTCTATATCACTAAATCCATATTCACTGTTAATAAACAAGGTAATGTATTCAATAATCATACCCACAGAACTCAACGTGCACACAAATATTTTGTAATTTATGTCGCAAACTGCACAGCAGGTTTTCAAACATCAGAGAACATAAAATGTGTGTTAGTATGCGTAAGCTGTAGCCCTGTTTACACCTACAAGTGTTCAGAGACTGCAACAGTGTCGTAGGACAGTAAGCCGTCTCCTCTGTGATTGGACAGTTTGATTTCTCAGCATCTAATCAAACTAAGGTGTAAAGATGGGGAAAAAAATCTGCATCAGTAACTTTAGTGTTACAATTTTTTTACTTTGGATCTGTGAAACAGATATTTGCATACGCAATTGTCTTTACACATATAAAACTGCTTTCCAGCCATCCAAATACTTGCACACTTCCAAACTCAAACTTCTCAGGCCGATGTTTTTGTACAGGGTGACAAAACTTGATTTGGATTCAGGGACTCAGAAATTATTATTATTTACAGCTACAATCTAGGGCAAAAACACATTCCCCTCTCCTTAGCTTGAGTCTTAAGAGGGTTCTTGAACTGAGCAAGACTTCCTGGTCTCCCGATTTTACTACACAATGTCCATAAACTGCATATTTATCCAAATGTATCTATGATCTAAAAATCCATATCAATAAACATTTCAAGAGTGTTGAGAGGATGGAGGAGATACCAGGTGATGGGTCAGTATACCAGGATAAATGAAGGTGGTCACAGGAGGACAAAAACCCAGCTGCAGGACCTCCACCTACTCCTTTCTGCAAGGAGGAACAGGAGGAGAACTGACAGAATCCCAACAAATGACCTCCATCAGGTCACTAATGTGCAGGTTTTCGCTCACAGCCCAACATTGTGCAGCCTGATTTGGCAGATTCACCATTAGCGATAAAGTTCTATGGTTGACCAGAGGAGGAGAAAGAGGAGGAGGAGGAGGAGGAGGAAGGGGGTAGAAACAAATACCAAACTTTGTTATCTTGGGGGCTGAGGTTAAAAAAGCTTGGGAACCACTGAACCACAGGAATCAGTTGCTGAATGATATTGTGAACCTAACCTAGTGAAGAACATGTCCAGCTCGTTAGCTCTGTCACACCTGCAGACCTCTGTCTGTCTTGTCCCACTTTTAATGGAAACCACTTTTCATCCTTGGCCACACATCCTTCTCTCTGTTCAGCTGGAGCAGCCTTTCCTTTTGGTAATTATGTCTGACTGATGCCGTATCATGTCTTGTTGCCTCAGGAAGAAGTTTGGCATTTGACATTCTGGCAATTTGAATATTCATTATCTGCTCTAGTTGGGTGTTTTAATGCATGCATGCTCAGGTTATTGTAAATGACCGAACAAGATGGTTCCAGGGTACAGTTTACATTTCATAATGTTGCAGTGATGTCAGTTGCCAAGATCAATAAATACTTTTCCTATAGATCAGATTTTTTGACAAGGTAGCACGTTTCAACAGAACACCAGATAAGCTAGTTGCTAAATTAATATTTTATCCGTCTAAACACTAAAACAAAACCCCATATGAATTATCACAGGTAAATAAGTTGTTGCAGGAATGGAGGGAACTCTCATTGTTAAATTTTTTGCACTCTGAGTAAAGGATTTGTATTGTTAAATGTTCAATGAACTCAATTTGAAAATAATTAATATGTTTGAAAAAGTGATAATTATAATACTAATTTTAAAAATAGGCAGAAGGTAAGATTTTAATAAATAAATATAACGCTTTTTGATGTTATTAATCTGTGCTGAGCTCTTGATCTGCACTGTGAAAATAGTCATCATCAGGTTGACCATCAGGAGGTTGCTGGTTCTATATTAATTCAGACAGAAAGTCACTCAGTCTCATTTTATCATGGTAATCCATCTCCTGTATTAAATCACTCTTCTCATTTCTGCTTCTCTTATCCTTTATCTTTTTTAAAGTAAAAAAAATCCATAAAGATAGATAATACAATGGAAATAACATTACTGGAATAATGTGTGAAAAATGGAACAATACATTTATTTAGTGTTCAGGGCAGTTTTTCAACTTTTTTTGGTTAATTTCTTATCAGGTCAGTTGCAGTTTTATGTTTTTTTTTGTTTTTTTTTTTTTATTACATAGCTTATCACAGCTTGAATCATATCTTTTACATTTTTTTCAATATAAATTTATTTCCTGATACACACTACATGGTGTTTTTACTTCATTCCAGAATTTCATTAACACCAGGTTAGTAAACATAATCCAGAACTCAGCTCTCTCACCTCCTCCCTGAGCCACCACCTTGTCATGGTGGAAGGTTTTGTGTGTCCTGAGGATCCTAGCAGCTATGTTGTTGGAGCCTTTATGCCCCTGGTAGGATCACCCTAGGCAAACAAGTGTCTAGAGGGAAGGACCAGACTAAGTGTGGATCAACGACCTCTATGATGACGACGACCATGGGTGGAAATGTTCCCTTGACTTGACGCAGGTCACCGGGCCCACCTTCTGGAACCAGTCCTGGGGTTGGGGCACGAGAGTGACCGTCTGGTGGCCGGGCTTTTGTCTGTGGGGCTTGGTCGGGCTCAGCTCAAAAAGGTTACATGGGCCCCACCTCCTGTGGGCTCACCGTCTGCGTGAGGAGCCGTAGGGGTCGGGTGCAATGTAAGGGTGCAATGAGGCGGGGACCCCGGCTGTCCAATCCTTGGCTGCAGGAACTGACTCTAGGGATGTGGAATGTCACCTCTCTGGTGGGGAAACAGCCTGAGCTTGTGCTGAAATGATCGGAGAAAGGACCCAAAAGCAGCACAAGAGATCTGGGCAGATTAACAGTTTTTATTTCAGCCACTTGGTGAGGTTCGGTGCTGGAGTTGAACTCTGGTTCCCAATGAGTAGAGCAGAGCAGGGCAGAGTAACTTTCCTCTGGGCCGACAGAGTGGACACCTAGCACAACAAGGTGAGTGAAGATCCACAACTCACGGTTGGGGGTCCTCCAGGACAGAAACCCAGTAACCACTGGGGAGCAGGCTCCAAGGGCAAGGCAGGAAGCAGAAGTTGGGGACAGATCAGGTCGGTAACGGGCAGGCAATTGCGGTCGGAGTGCTGGAAGGTCAGGCATGAGAGCAATGACAATCTGGCAGTGAGTGAATGGTGGAGGCTGCATATATGCGCAGGCTGAACTGATGGGGATTGTGAACAGGTGGCAGAGGCAGGTGAGAGCAGTGAACTGATTAGGGGTGTGGCAAGCAGCAATGCTGGAGGAAGCAAGGCTGATTGTGACATGTGCGCAAGGTTGAGCGGTTCCGGCTAGATATAGTTGGACTCACCTCGAAGCATTGCTTGGGCTCTGGAACCAGTACCCTCGAGAGGGGCTGGACCTTCTTCCACTCTGGAGTTGCTCACAGTGAGAGGCGCTGAGCAGGTGTGGGCATTCTCATTAGCCCCCAGCTTGGTGCCTGTTCATTGGGGTTTAACCCGGTGGATGAAAGGGTAGTTTCCATAATGATCACCATGTTTGAACAATAGAGTGTCCATATGTACACCTGTCATCAGGACTCCCTTGGCAGAAGTTCAATGATTGTCAGACCTGCGGCCACATGCTTTGGACACTCGGGTGAAGAGGGGGGCGGAACTGTCAACTGATCACTGCCTGGTGGTGAGTTGGCTCAGATGGTTGGGGAGGAAGCCGGTCAGGCCCGGCAAGCCAAAATGCGTCATGAGGGGCTGCTGAGAACGTCTGGCAGAGTCCTCTGTCAGAGCAAATTTCATCTCCCACCTTTAGCAGAGCTTCAACCATGTCCCAAGTGAGGACATTGAGTGTGAATGGGCTGTGTTTTGTGCCTCCATTGTTGAGGCGGCCAGCTGGAGTTTTTGGCAGTAAGGTCTTTGGTGCCTGTCATGGTGGTTAATCTAGAACTCGTTAGTGGACACTGGAAGGGACTTCCGGACGGCTTTGAAGCGATTCTGGTCCACCATTTGGCAACTCAGGAGGGGGAGTAGTACTCTGTCAACACTGTTTACAGCAGAGATGGGGAACTGCTGACCTCAACTCGGGACGTTTTGGGTCAGTGGAGGGAATACTCGAAGGACTGCTTCAATCCTACCAACACGTCTTCCTGTGAGAAAGCAGAGCTTGGGGACTCAGGGGTGGACTCAATCTCTGGGGCTGAAGTTGCTGAGGTGGTTAAAAAGCTCCTTGGTGGCAAGGCCCCAGGGGTGGATGGGATCTGCCCCCTTGATGCTGTGGGGTTGACCTGGCTGCCACGTCTCTGCAGCATTGTGTGGACATTGGGGACAGTGCGTCTGGACTGGCAGACTGGGGTGGTTTAAGAAGGGGGACTGGAGGTTGTGTTCCAATTACAGGGGAATCACACTTCTAAGCCTCCCTGGTAAGGTCTATTCAGGGGTCCTTGAGAGGAGGGTCTGTCAGATAGACAAATCTCGGATTGAGAAGGAGCATTGAATCTTTTGTCCTGATCGAGGAACAGTGGACCATCTCTATACCTTTGGGGTCCTGGAGGGGGCGTCGGAGTTTACCCAACCAGTCTACATGTGTTTTGTGGACTTGGAGAAGGCGTTCGACCAAGTCCCCTGGGGACTCCTCTGAGGGGTGTTCCGGGAGTATGGGTACCAGACCCCCTTGTACGAGCTGTCCAGTCCCTGTACAACAGGTTTCAGTGCTTGGTCCGTGTTGCCAGCAGTAAGTCGGATTTGTTTCCAGTGTGGGCTGGACTCCGCCAAGGCTGCCCTTTATCACTGATTCTTTTCATAACTTTTAAGGACAGAATTTGTAGGCGCAACTCAGAGTGTGAAGCGGCTGGGATGGGAATCAGCACCTCCAAATCTGAGACCATGGTCCTCAGCTGGAATAGGATGGATTGCCCTCTCTGCATCGGGAGTAAGGTCCTGCCCCAAGTGGAAGAGTTTAGATATCTCAGGGACTTGTTCAAGAGTGAGGGAAGGATGGAAAGTGAGATGGACATGTGGATCGGTGCGGTGTCTGCAGTAATGCAGACTCTGTGCCGGTCTGTTGTGGTGAAGAAGGAGCTGTGCCAGAAGGCAAAGCTCTCGATTTAGCAGTCGATCTACGTTCCTACCCTCACCTATGGTCATGAGCTGTGGGTAGTGACCGAAAGAATGAAATCTCGTATACAGGTGGCTGAAATGAGTTTCCTCTGCAGTGTGGCCAGGCTCTCCCTTAGAGATAGGGTGAGGAGCTCGGTTATTCGGAAGGCGCTCAGAGTAGAGCCGCCGCTCCTCTGCATTGAGAGGAGCCAGTTGAGGTGGCGTGGGCATCTAGTCAGGATGCCTCCTGGATGCCTCGCTGGTGAGGTGTTCCGGTCATGTCCTTCTGGGAGGGGACCCCGGGGGAGACCCGGGACACTGGAGGGATAATATCTCCTGGTTGGCCTGGGAATGCCTTGGGATCCCCCCGAAGAGCTGGCAAATGTGGCTGGGGAGATGGAAGTCTGGGCTTCCCTGCTTATACTGCTGCCCCTGCGACCCGAACGCAGATAAGTGACAGAGAATGGATGGATGGAGCTCTCTCACACAAATTAAACCAAGATTAGGACATAATTTAAACATGCTGGTTTAAGTAGTACAGATTAAATCCTGGTTTAAGTTCCGCCTCTGAAACCAGCCCCAAAAGATTTTTTTTTTTTTTTAAATCAGACAGTATGATACCAGCTTGTCTAAATGCTAAAAACAAAGCTGTTGATTTGCTAGCATTAAGAAAAAGAAGATATAAAATAGCGAACATCATCTTAGTACATGAATTGTGGAGACAACCACTGTGACCCCTGAAAGGTCATTGATGTTTGCTAGACTCATTATGCTCTCACTTCAGCCCTCTGAAGTCTTCTAAATGTTCAAATAATGAAACAAGACACGAGTCAGGAGGGAAAGTTCTTTAGTTTTTTTCATACAAAAGCAGAAAAAATAAGCAGTTGGAGCAGCTTAAAGAGAGAAAGCTATTTATCCCTCTGCCACATTACAGAGACCAAGATAGAAGATCCCATCAAGAAACAATCCCCAACAAAGACAAGAGTAAATACCAATAAAAAAAGATAGAAAATCAAATGAGGAAGAGATAGCAAAGTGAGGCATTACTTCTACCAAAACTACAAGCCTGAAGCATTATTAAAGTACATGCAGCTATGAAAGCTTACAGTTGAAATCTTCAATTAACTGCTGAACAACGCTGTCCTCAACTTGACACAGAAGGGGTAAAGATTTCTTACTAAAAAAATGTAACAAAATACTCAACTCATTTCAAGTATGCAGCCAGAATCTGATGGACTGGATTCTTGTTTTGGAAGAAGATACAAAAAAAAGAAAATGATGAACTTACATGAACATTTCAAGAGCATGTTGGTACCAATGTCTGACATTCTGTACAATAATGGTCATCACTGATGACAAAGTGACTGGTCCATGGCATTTTTTTGTTTTCACTAAATATCAGGTCTGGCAAATGATTAAGTATTCTAATTTTTCTCCAAGTCGTGGTTTTAAAATAGCTCAAATTAGAAAAGTTGCCCTGATTGAGTTTTTATGACATATTGGTGTAAACATATCAGTGGCCATTGCTGGTTCACTCCGGTTGCTGTTGGTAACAGCGTCATGAGGAAGAGGAGATAGATACGGGGTTGAAACTAACTTAGTTGTTAGTTTCAACATTAAGACAAGTCAAGAATGGCAGATAAGAGATTCATCTTTGATAACACAACGGATGTGTACAAGACTGATTCATTTGAACCCTGTAGGATGCAGGATACTGGGGAAATTACTGTTAGCTTGGCGACTCACAAATCCAGCCCTGATAGAGGCCATCAATAATTATTCTAAGAACATTAATTTATGCAAAGGACATTACTTTTTTTTTCAGTTAGAGAGTCGATGCCGTCTGAAGAAATAATGAAATACAATGGAATACAAATGGTCTCAGACCATCCACCACTTCTTTCATAGTGTCATGTCATACCAGAATACACTTTACAAAAAAATACCTGTAGATTTGTTGTCAACTATCTCAAATTATAACTTTTGCAAAGGCATTCACTCTTACACAGATTTACACTTAAAACCACCTTTACTTAAGTTCTGGTGACCTTATTAAGGTACATGAATATGTTTTAGCTTTGCTTTATTGTTGCCTGATGTTCTTATTGTCTTTCCTGCACAGCACTTTGGTCAGCTGAGGTTATTTTTTTAAATGTGCTAAATGATAAGTTAGACTTGACTAGATTAAACTTTTGAGCCTTTAACTTATATAAAATGCATTTATAATTCCTTTCTCCTGCTGGAATAAGGATGTGGTTTGTGAACATTTTTAATGCATTTGATCCTAAATGACTGTGCAAGTAGGGAAATCATAAGTGTGGAAGGCAATTTTTCCTCCAACCTACAAATAATGAAATAAGAATAATATGAAAAACGCACAAAGGAAAAAAAAGATAATCTCCTGTAAAATATATGGACGTTTATCACATTTAGCCTGTTTCAGTATTTAATTCTTTTATAAAATGGAGCCATTAGTAGCTTTGATCAGACTGCTACTGATTTTGTGGAGTTTGAAAATTCTTTAAAGACTCAGTATTTATTTTTTTTAATTATTTTTTTTATTAAATCTATGATTTATAAATGCAGAAAGTGAATTAAATACTAATACCTATCACTGAGGTATTTCATTTTACGTCTGCTAAGTTTTTTCTTGATTTATAAATGTAGTCTTTTTGTTTTGTTTTATGACCAGCAAATCTACTCAGACCTTCTTATCTCCTTGAATTGTAAAAAAAAACAAAGACAAAGTGGCAACCGCTCCTTCCATCCTGCATTTCTGATGCCATCTGGCATGCAGTCCTGCCTCTCACAAGCTAAATGTAGGCCACGGTTTCTGCTGTGGAAACTCACTGAAAGGATTATAAAGATATAAAGATAAGGATGACAAGCAAACAGTCAACAAGCTACATCATCTACTTCTTCCCTCGAGGCTGATTGCTTAATTCATCTCTTCCATCTGATATAGAACATGTTTTCTATAGATCTTCACATTAAAAGGTTCTGGTTTTATAGCAGAAGTTTGAAGAGGCTGGATGATATTAAAGGGGTCCTGCTGTAAAGCTGAAAGGGAAATAAATAGATTTTCACTTGTTTTGTTGCTGTCCACCTATGCAACTGATTTGTTTGTATTTATTTTCTTCTCCAGGCAATTGGACACCTGGTTGACCATAGTGTCCCGTCCCTCTGGTTGTATTTCAAAGCTGTTCAATGTTACACATGTACATTAAAACATGCAAAGACCATAATCTGCTAAACAAAATGCAATATTTATGAAATTTATGACATCCATCTGTTGAAATCATAACACGTCACATCAGTCCTTCTGTTTGTCTCTCCACACTTGCTAATGAAATGGTCAGCAGGGTTGAGGTTTCATGTGAAAAGTGGATGTTAAATAAATAAATTCCATTGGTTTCTGCTGTACTTTCACCCAGAAACAGCATCTTATTCACCTACAGAGCAGATCTGCAGGGACACCGTGGCACCTTTCTGTCACATCCATGAGCCCTAACAAGTACAAATACTGGAATTTGATCTGATTTATTTAGCTCACTGTAAAGACACATTATGCTGTGTTTTGTTAAATAAATAAACACGATGAAGCACAGACGCAAACCTCAGGAATGAGAAGAATATATCATATATCATGTTTTTCAGAATAAGAAGTTATAAAGAGACAGATGTGACTTAGTAGCCAGATACTGTGTGTAAAACATATGAATATACTTAACAAAACAGCCGTTATGTTTCCTGCTTTGACTCAGACAGACTACAGATAAACACTGGGATGCACCCAGCATCACAGCTGTACTTCAGGTCCACATTTCCAAAGAATTTTTCATTTCATTCTGATGAAAAAGTACAAGACAATGAGCTGCCCATGCCAATGAACACACATGCATTCGTGTTGGTTAAGCGACCGAGAAACAGGCCGACAGTTAGGAACCAGTTGTAAACCCTGCTCGCTTGCAGACCATGGAAATCAAACAGCATTTGAAAACCTGAACTAGTCCTGCAGAGCATGTTTAACTCAGAGAAACAAGAATCCAAGATTGCTTTACAGACACGTCTCTGAGACGAATCCGTAGCAGGATTTGATGAGAGAAAGGCCACAAAGACCGAGGATGCTAAGAGGTTTTTTGGTTTTCTTTTTTACTAAGGGTGGAGCTTAGTGTTTGCTGGAGCGGATCACCCAACGTGGCATGTTTAATGAGCTTGGTTAACACTGGGATAGCTGCAGAAAACATGGAGACTTAAAACTTATCTGAATACATCAGTGCCGTCGTTTTAGTTTGTGTTGGGTTAAAAAACTAAAAGTTTCCCAGATCTCACTCTGTCTTCAGTCAAAAAGACATATAATGTCTTTGAAACGTGTGTCAGCCTTATAGTGGCTGTGGAGCTGTTATTAAATAACAAGCTTGTGGCAAAAAAAAACAAAAACAAAGCTATTGAAGCATATGTGCTAAAAAAAAAAAGAAGAAACCACCACATCACACTTTGAAGAAATGAAAAGGTGAATTTAAAATCCCTATCAAAGTTACTGAAAGGGCATTTCCAAAAACAAAGCAGTTTCCGCCTGATTTCTTTACCTTCAGTTGGAGAAATTCCACCTCTTTGCCAACATAATGTTCTGGTTTCTGTTACTTATAGACACTGGATGACAGTTTGTATTTCAGAGACAACTAATGCTAGAAGTAGCTACCAACAAAGTTTTCCCAACTTGTCATTTTTTCCAATTTCGTATCAGTCTTTAACACAGGATGTGACACAAATGGAGCTGCTCTACACCTGCGTCTTGCCAATTGTCCTGCGAATGTGCAGAACATGCTGGAGTTCTTGGACATCTTCCATACTAGCACGTTGATGTGTCCTGTGACTTTCAACTTACCAGATCAGAAAAAAAAACTTTTTTAAAAGTGAAACTTTGATGGAAACCCAGTGGATTTTAAGCAGAGACAACGAACCACAGTAAGTGTGGTAACTTCCCTTTGAGCTGTCAGACAGTTGGAGGACACTGAGCGTCTGCTCTCAAACAAATTTGTGATGTGATGGAGAGCTGAGCTGAGAGGAAAGCTTTGATTTATGCGTTTATGTAGCAACCCTTGACAATGGTCAAAGTAAGATTAAAAATCTTAAATTGAGAATACATATGCTTTTTCTTTTTTTTTTTAAAGGTAAGATAATTCTTAGTTTTAAGTCAGAGAATTTCTCTTGTTTTAAGAGTGTTTTTACTTGTTTTGGGGAGTCTTGACAGGCCAAATTTTCTTGTTCTGTTGGCAGATAATTTATCTTATTTTAAGCAACATTTACCTCATTTTTGTACATTTTTTTCTTGTTTTTTAAGGCTGAGATTTTGCAGTGAAGCAGCAAGAGATCAAAGCAAACAAACTCAGTGTTTGAAAGAAAACCTCTCCACGAGATTTTAACCAAATAAATGACATTGCTGCGACGTTTCATTGACATTTTCCAGGATTTGTTGTGTGTGTCGCTGCCTCTTCCTCCAAAAATCCTGATCGTTTGAAAAACTTGGGTTGGAGGTAACAGGACCGGGACACGTGTGGATGGAAACACCAACCGAACCAAAAACAACACACACAGACTCATCGCTGTTCACACTCCAGCTTCTGTTTGTCACCATGGTCTGCTCTCTCAGTTACAGGTTGGAGACAGCGCAGCAGATTTCTGTGGCGTAAATAAAAGTTGCTGACTCATCATACAGCAGGCGTTAATCTGCCTTCACGTTGATGTCCAAACAGAAAGAAACACTGCAGTCTGTAACATGCACACACACACACACACACACACACAGGTGAACGAAGCAGAGGTGTGATGGTGTGTTTAAACTGAAGCGTGTGGTGAGAAAGTGGCTGAAACCAAATCACACCATTTCCCATGAAAAAAAAACCCCATCTCAGCAAGCAACAAATGCCCTCGGCATGCAGATCTGCTTCAAGGCAACGTTTGTGATGTTAGGATTCAGGGTTTTCATGTGACCTTGTTTCAACGTTATAAGAAGATAAACTGTCTGAAGTCCAGTTCTTAGCTATCAGCTACTAAACAGAAATGACTCTAATGACAGATTATCTATGTCCAACCGTTTACAGGAAACCAAATTACGACAATATTTAGCTTTTTAAAAACTTTTTGGGAACAAGCGAGACTATTGAAATGGAATTAGTCACTTTTTATGAGCTGACAGATATTTCTGTGGTTCCTGAAGGTGTTTTAGTAAAATATGTGAAGATCTGATTCAAAACTGCTTTTTCCTTCTCTTAATTCTGTGAAAGTTAATTTGCTCCCAGTCTGAACACATCTTAAACTGTGTTGCTCGGTAGTTTGTGCGCTAGGTTTCGGTATTTGTGGTTTTCTTTTTTTGGTTTTTCTTTTGTGTGTGTGTGTGTGTGTGTGTGTGTGTGTGTGTGTGTGTGTGTGTGTGTGTGTGTGTTATGCCAGGGACAACTTTGAACTTCATAATGTGTCATAGTGCACAGCGTAAAGGTGTTACAGAGTTTCGAGGTTTTGCAGGTGCGTCAGTCGGTGTTTCGCAACTCGCTGTGCTCGAACTAAAAACACGATAGAATAAAAAATTGGGCTTCAAACGGTTTCTGTACATCAGCGATGGCTTTTTAAGCAGAGCTACAGCTGTTTGCTGCAAACTAAACTGCAACATCTACTCTCATCTGATGACGATGATCTTAAATTTGGCCACCGGAGGAGGGTAAGGTACACCTGAAAGCCCTCCGCACGACAAGCGTCTAGCTGTGTAAAACTTTGTGGATTTGTGCACGTTTGTGTGTCATCAACAGGGTGGACAGGCTGCACATGCACAGTGTTTATACTTCAGGGGCGAAATGCTTCTTGAGGCATCCGACCTCAAGTCGGGGTGTATCAAGCCGCCGTGTTAATGCTGTAAACGGAAACCATTTCCCATCATGCATCAGTGAAACTTCACCAAAGAAAAAAAAAAAAGGGACTTATAATTGTCATCGTCAGTCATGGCTGAAAAAAACATGCTATAAGCATCACATTGCATCAAACAAACAGCTTTTTTCCTCTGGTTTCATGTCCTTTTTTACAACACATCTCTTTAGAAACATACTATGTAGTATTAAACAGGCATTTCAACTTGCTGGAATATAAAAAGTGTTGTGGCAACAATAGAAACTGGATTCCATTTCTCTGCTTTTAGAAAGACTTGTTTTGGTTTGGTTTTTTCTTTTTTTGTTTTTTTTATTAGAAAAGAAAAGACACTTGTTGAGGTTCCTGGGACCGACGTGGGGGCAGTAAGGTGAATGATTGACAGCGTAACTGACCAGTAGCTTTTTGGGAAGAAGTACAACACAAGGACACACGCGGTCAGTGTAAAGGCCAGTTAGTAGCTGTATGCTTCACTTTAAATATATGTTTTCCTTTTTGTACACTAAAACAATGAACATCCAATTGTCCCTGAAGGTAGAGTCATTAAAAATAAAGTCATTCTTACACTACAGCCAAAACAGATCTGATAAAAAGGAGTGTGTGTGTGTGTGTGTGTGTGTGTGTGTTGGCTACATGAAACACTTGACTGTAAATAAAACCATCAGGATTCAGTTCGGCTGGAGGAGAGGCCAGGTGATATTCAAGGTGGTCTTCCATGGTTGTTCAACGTGTTGTGTACATGCGGGTGATTTACCCAGGAAGATGAATATCGACTGGCTTCCTAATCTGAACACCCCCCCCTCCCCCCCCTCACCCCACTTATCTTCCCTCTCCAGAGTCTTTCATTCTCGCATCTCTCCTCTGCTTCCTCTCTCATCTTCCTTCCTTCTTCTAAGTGCACGTCCGCTGATTCATCCATCCACTTGCCGTCTCCTTCCATCTTCGGCCGTGCCGCTCCATCAACTCAACTCAGAGCCTTTTCCTCTTGGCCGTTAGTCATTCCTCCATGGCAGTATTTAGAATAAAAGCTCAGGCGGTCACTCTAAGGCTCCTCTTCCCCGGTGGAAACGGCCACTCGCATGGCCACAGACAGGTGATCCGTGAGGCCGGCCAACTGGGTAACGAAGCTGTACTCCTCGACGTCCTGCAAGACAAAGACTCATTAGGCTCACTTCTGATTCTGCACAACTTCAGATTACTTGAGGGTTTTGCCAAAAGTGGGGGTGCAGGATGAATTGTTTGACCAGAGATGTGGGGAAATAACTGGCCGCTGTATAACGAGCCACAAACACATCAGCTATGTTCACTGTTGATAACGTCTCTGGATGCTTTTGGACAATTCCACTTTAGTTTGATGTATTAATTGTCATTTAAAAAGACATTAAAGGGATGTGTGGGATGTGATACCCACAATACACACCTTTAATCATGTGTTTTATAGCTTGTAGTTTAGTTGAAGTTGTTCTTTGCCCACCTTAAGGTGTTTTCTCTCTCTCTGGTCTGGCTCATGTGAGACTTTCTTCTTTTTGAAAGCGATATGTCTAATCAGATAAAGATGGTGCATGAGTTTATAAAAAGCTGGGAAACCCAGATGTCTGACAGTCTCCGGCTCCTCATGGGGGGTGCCCAAAGCATTCCAGGTTAGAGGAAACAGTATGATGCCTGTGGCAAGTTCTGGGTCTGCTGGTCTTCTGTCAGGTAACCAGTTGCCTGAGTCACTTCTGTTGATTTTTTTGTCACGTGGATGAGCAGCTCTAATCCAAACTCAAGCTGGACGCATGCTCGTCCAACCTGATCCCTAGATCTGAGACCAGCCACACTCTGAAAGAAACTTATTTTGCTCATTTTTGTCATATTATTTTCTATTTATACTAATTTCTATTTTATTGTACATTTCACAAGTCGTGTTCATCTGATTTGCATCTAAGGTTCTGTATTAATAAAGTTTGTTTGATTGAGCCATTCAAAAAGAAAAAAAAAAAAAAAAGTCTGCATTTTTTTTGTATGAAAGGTGACGAGACCCTCTGACTGGTTTTACCAGACTGGCTGTCACATGAAATTTGCTGACTAAACAAAGCAAACCATAAAGCTGAAAGATGAAAATAAAACCTACTCTGCAGAGCTGCCAACTCCTCTCACTGTTACACAAAAACCTTTCACACATAACCCGTTTTTTCTATAATTTTCAAGCAGTTGTTCTTTCCCAAAGCTGCAAGTTAAATGTCACTGCGCTTTCTTATGATAGGAATGGGTGAATGGGATGATGGGAAATAAGTCTATACAAACACATAAAAAAAAGATGAAAATCCTGAGCAAAACTACCCAGGTGTCTCTACTTTCCACTCATGAATGGAACACGTGTTTCACTTCATATTTCCTGCCACCAGGTGGCGCCAGATTACTGCGGTTTGACAGGAATAACATGCAGCAGAAACGTTGGAGAGATTGTCAATGCAAATCATAGGATTTAGTTTTCTAATAGATCGGACTTCTAAGGCACCATTGCTCTTATTCCTTTTCTTGCATATTGTGTATCTGTAAATGATAAATTGTTTGCACGACATATATTGATGAGAGACACACTTTAGACGAAATGCTGAGCTCTTTGTGGAGAACAGTGAGTTATGTTGGTGCTAAAGTTTTTGGTTTTCAGTCAGAAAAGCAATCAGATACCAAGTTGGGGAAGATTCTGCTGGTCCTGCTCTGGTTCAAATGGATGCAGAGTTTTACTGTGCGTGAGATTTGTAGGTATCGTTACTTGTGGTGCCGATTCTGGATAAATCGTGTAACGAGAGCTGCACTTCTGTTCACATTTTAACGTCTTTGTGCATCCTTACATCGGTGAAAAGTATTTTAGCTTTTGATGCAAACCTGCAACGAGCTTTGAAATGCAGCCCAGCTGAGATGAAGGTGACGCATTTAGAGCTTCCTGGCTGAAGAACTACATGAAGAATTAAGAAACATTCCTGCATGCCCGTATTAAACATGTTTTCTCCACAGCTGAGCTCATCAGATCTTTTTTTCTTTTCTTTTCTTTTTAATAGAATTACTGAAAAAAAGTCTGTGTGAGTAAACTTCATCCAGTGTTCTGTGTGATAAATGCATGATGTTGATCCTGATCCAATCAGCCAATCAGCTGGTCTGTGAGCTTCTGAGCAGCCAGCATAGTCTGCAATCCTCTGAACCATACCAGTTTCCAGTCCTGCTGCAGGCCTTCATCGCTGTAGAGGATGTAGTCAATCCGCCGTCCATTGCCCTTCAGCGGGATCTTCCTCCCCTTCTGACTGCTGGCAGGACACTGGTTCTTACTGGGAGGAAACACCAGGTACTCCTTCCTGCCCTCCTCGTTCTCCATCAATCTACCAGCGACATATGCTGAAGTTTAGATGCAGACACTCTGCAGGACACGTCATGGTTCTGAATCCCATTCCTTATATTACCAGCTGTGTAACTAAACCAATCCTCTGAAATCCTCCAGTATGTACGAAGACATTCAGTTATTTATGAAAATTTTTCACATTTATAGGATTATGACAAACATTTTACGCACATATATTCGCTTGCATATACCATCGTCGTTAAACAGGTTCATGCAAGTCAATGCAGAGTTCCTCATCATAAAGAAAGACTGACTTACTTTTGTAAACTTTCAGGTGAGCTGACATCGTCGTCATAAAGGCCACTGGGATCCAGCAGAGTACCTGTCCAAAAAAAAACAAAAAACAAAAAACAAAAAAACCAAAAAGAAACATGTTGAACTTATTGATGAAAACACAATGAAAAAAACTGATGAACTCTTTACAGCTTTTCTCTGTCTTTTTCTCAGTTGTCAGCTGAGAGAAGAAGACATCTGGTGATGAGAGTCTTGGAACAAACACAACTTTTTTATACAGGTTGTTTATTGTATGAATGTTTTATCTCTGTGTGCACATCTGTTACACCTATGCCAATGTTGCAAGACGAATACATCTGACGAATACATCTGCTGTTACTCTTTTTCCCCTTCCTGATTAAAGATTTCTGGTAAGAAATTGGACCTGCCAGTGTACCTGATCACTTCCGTATTCATCTATGCGCACATCTGTCTGTTTACATGCTTTAGTAGTTAAATGGTGCTTTTTGTGAATCCCCACCTGATTTTATAAGCAGGAACA
This sequence comes from Telmatherina bonti, assembly GCF_933228915.1. Taxonomy (NCBI): domain Eukaryota; kingdom Metazoa; phylum Chordata; class Actinopteri; order Atheriniformes; family Telmatherinidae; genus Telmatherina; species Telmatherina bonti. The sequence continues at coordinate 14,137,201 of NC_136620.1, read as the reverse complement.
TAATTAAGAAAGCAGCATCTTATTGGATGAATGTAATTGTACATCGCTGCAGCATTACTCAGAACCTGGTAGAACATTAACACAAGCAAAATAACACAAACCCCTAAATCTCACCGACAAAGTCAAATAAATGGAAGCAAAAGCCCGCGTATTTGGATGAATGTAATTGTAATTAGGTTCCAGGGATTTCCATCAGTAATGAAGGTAAAGTAAAATAAGCTGGTTAAGTTTTACTCCTGCTTTCTATGATTAAGTCATGGACAGTGTAAAAAAGAAAGGAAACTTTCCTTCACTTCTAAACCTTTATGTATCAGGATATATGTAATAAAAGAATCATCTGGAACACACCAGGTCTTAAAACTGTGTAAATTCAGGCTTAGATGCACAACAACACAAGTCATACTCCACTTTGTCATCAGTCATTTAACAAAAACTAAGCTTAAGTAAGAAATTAAGAAGGTAAATTGCAGTGTTGCATTTTAAATACACACTTTTTACTGGACATCATCAGTGTGAGAGCCAGTAAAAAGGCACAAGCTGGGGCACACATTAAGATCTGTGTTCACACAATGCCAAGGAGGACAGATATAATCAAATCAAATCAAATCAAATCAAATCAAATGAAAGATACTTTATTCATCCCCGAGGGGAAATTCAGAGTTAATAACTGCATGTCAATCTGGAAAGGGTCATAACATCGCTTCCAAAGTATTTGGAGTTCATCAGCATACAGTAAGAAAGACTATTTACAATCAGAAAACATCTGGAACACCTGCCAATCGACCGAGGAGAGAATGTCCCAGTAAGCTCAGCTCAATGTAAGACACGGCGGTACTCAGAGCAACAACAGAAAAACCCAAGAACTTCATGTTGGACTCGACAGGCCTCGGCTAGCGTGGTAAATGTGCTCATGATGAAACAACAAGAAAGAAACCAAATAAATTTAACCCATTGCAGGAGAAAGCCTCTTGGATACATTTGCAAAGTTGCATCTGAATAAAGCGGATCTGTTTTGGCCATAATGGACATCATCATTGTCATATTTGGTGAAAGCTCCAGCGTCCAGCCTCTTGCCTGATACTAGCCGGGATACGCTCCACGTCTCCGCGTGACTCCCCCTGCACTGGAATGAGCAGGTTCAGCCATTAGACAGACAGACGGATGTTTAGTCAAACAAAATGAAAGATTTCAGGACTTAAACTTCACATACTGTCAAACATGGTGGTGTTTACTTTGCATCTCCATGATCTAGACCGCTTGTAGCCCCTGAATGGATCATGACCTCCTTTTGGAGTCGCTGTGAGACCATCTGTCTGACAACTAGAGCTTGTTTGGACTTTGGTAATGCACCAAAAGCAATGATTCCAAACAAAGCAAATTTACAGCAAAATGTCTGAAAAATGACAGAAACCGTGTTTCTGGACCTCAACCAGAACCTTGTGAAAGATGTAGAGAAATGTTGCAAATCTCAAAGAAATCACGCAAAGTGTGAAGAGCAGTGGGAGAAAGTTCCTCCAGAACAAGATGAGAAACCTAGAAGGTCACATGGAAAAGATCTTACTTAAGTTACTCCTGCTAAACGTGGTTCTTTTTTACCTTAAAGTTTACATCTGGTATGGAGCAGATCTTATTTTTATTTACTTATCCTGCCATGACATGAAAAGTATCTTAGAATGTGGAGAACAGATTTTCTGTTTGATGCCGCCTGAGGTTTAGGTGTGCAGGAATAAAGGACGGAGCTTTTCTTTGCTCCAAATCCACAATCCACAGCTCAACCAGGTCCTTTCTTATTATCAAGTATCATCTCCACAGAAGCACATATATCAAATTTCCAAGTTCACTTGTTAAAATGAGTTTTTACACGACTCATTTCACAGGTACGTGGTGAATGAATTACCAGCCGAACGCCGGTGTTTGCCGGTTGCGTCCGCTGAGGGACTGTCAGCAACAGAAACGCTGTTCAGACGGTGTGAATTAGTGGGTGGCATGTGTGTGAGTGTTTTGTAGAGCTGACTGTCAAACAGCTGCTGCAGCACCAAACCATGTGTGTGACGTTTGATGCTCAGGTGTCTGAGGTTATTCAGAAGTTCCCTAAATCCCACAACTAATGTAGAACGACCCTGTTTTCAGAAATACTTAATAATAATTATAAATAAGAAACAAAAAGCTGAATGAAGATGAAATCTTGGTCCGAATCCAGTTTTACGACACATTAAAGTGGAACTATTATGTGTATTTCAGGCTAATTTATTTTTATTTCTGAGACCAGAAGGGCTGGGATTGATCGAGTTATTGTCACAAATGGCTTTATTTACTTCAGACCGACCCTCTCCGTAGGCTGTCAGATCAGCCTGCGGGCAAAACGAGTGGATTGAGACTCTTCCGCATTAAGCCCCGCCTCCCGCCACCGCGTTACATCGGGAGTGCGCACCGCAACTGCTTTCGCCGTCATTGTAACATCTCATAAACAGAAGGATTAGGCTCATATGAACTCAATAAAAAAAACAAACTACAATGTCAACACATAGCATACAGCCCTACATGTTGGAACCTGAATCAGACCCTGAAAACGAAGTGGAAAACAGCAACCCACAGCAAGGAATGCAGCAGGATGTCTCTCTTTGGTAAACTCACCAGCCATCGTTGGAAATAACTTTATCCCACGTTTTCCACCCGCCTGATGTATTTGTACATGCCCTTGTTAACCAGTAGAAGGTAACCAATCACCGAACCTTATCCCCCGGGACGTCACAAGGATTTCCGAGTAGAAAAAACTCTCTAAAATGACATGTTTTTTGTCGCCATGGAAACCGAACGGAGAGAGTGCTGGAACTCAAACTCAAACATGCATTTAAGTGATAAAAAACACAGTGCCGTTCACATGTCTGATGAGTATTCAACACTGTAACACTGTAGAAAGCTCAGAAAACTCCAAATACCATAATAGCACCCCTTTAAGAAACACTGAAACATTTACCTTCTTTTCATTTGCAGTTACACAACAGCAAACCATCTCTGCAGTCTCTTCATTAATCGAGTATCTGCTTAACAATCCTCCAAACACTATGGTGACCAGCTGTGGCCAGTACAGCTATTCTCAGCCAGGACACAGAGCGTATATCTCTGTCTTTACAACCTTCAGAGCAGAATCTGCTGCCATGCAGCAGCGAAATACAGCGAGCGAGAGATGAACACTGATGGATCCTTTAGACAATGAAACTGTGAGACCGTAGGCTGGATAATGTGGTTAAAAAGCTCCACATGAAGTGAACATCTCTCGGAAGTCACTCCAGTCTATTGACGAGTGCTGTGAGCTCTTATGAGAAGTGGGCGTCTGATGTGCAGAAGAGTTTTCAGAGCTGTCAGAGAATGGAAGGAAAGACGATGAGGTGTCGAGGCGGGAATGCTGGGCTGCAAAGAAAAGAGCTTCGTGGACCTCAGCCGGTCCAGGCTCGTGCCTCCTGACGCCACCTGGAAGCTGCACTAAATAAATGTTCCTTCACATCAGCTAACCGCGCTGGCTAAGGTAGAGGAGAGGCCGAGGTTACAGATCTCCACGGCCTTCAGATCGCTCATTCTGCCACCTGAATGTGAGCCTGAACGCACCATGGAAAGAAAATGGACATTTTTCTTTACAGAAATTTTTATTTTCACAGCTTCAGCTATCCATGAATTTTTATTTCAACCTCATTTCCCATCTAATTTCAGAGCAACACAAAGGCTTTCATATGAACAGGTTGTCTGGAGAGCCTTTAAAAACAGATGAAAAGCTGCATTTTTCTTTTAAATCTCATCATTTCATTCACTTACGCCTAATCTGTTTGGGTTAACCTTGGTAAAAAATTAGATAATCTTCCTCCTTGATCACTGATTCATTGATCCATTCCTGTAGTCTCGCCTTCTTCTTCCTCTCCTGACTGAAAACGGCCACATGCAGATCTGTTCTTCCATTTGCTGTGAAAAATATCCCCGTCCAAGCAAATAAGCCCTTTTTAAAGACAAGCCCTTTCACTCTATCCTGCCCACACTGTCCCTGAAATACCGCTGGCCTAAATAACGTCTCACATTCAGACCAAAACCCTCCAGTCCTTACGTCACTAATGCCGTGCATCAGCCCACTGTACTGGCTGTGTTTTAACTCGCGCAGTGGGAGCATCCTTATTTAGCCAGATTCTAGTCTCCTCCACTTCGTAGTAGCAACACCTGTGCTTCGGAGCGCTTGTGGTGTTTAGGAATATTTACTACAGTGTGTGTGTGTGTGTGTATTTGTGATGTCTGGCAAACCTCTGTACTAGACTGTGTGGATTTCTTTGTGTGTGTGTGTGTGTGTGTGTGTGTGTGTGTGTTCTTACCCAGAGCCCATGGTTTGTCCTCCCCTGGCCCCAGGCGACATGGGTCCTTGTACTGGGTAAAAAGTGCATGCTGCTGCTCCAGCTTGTCCTCTGGAAAAACACCAGTGTGCAGAGTTACACATCGCTGCAGCATTACTCAGAACCTGGTAGAACATTAACACAAGCAAAATAACACAAACCCCTAAATCTCACCGACAAAGTCAAATAAATGGAAGCAAAAGCCCGCGTATTTGGATGAATGTAACTGTAATTAGGTTCCAGGGATTTCCATCAGTAATGACGGTAAAGTAAAAGAAGCTGGGAAAGTTTTACTGACTAAGGTTAAATTGTTTCCTGGACAGTGTAAAAAAAAAAAAGAGGAAACTTTCCTTCACTTCTTTATGTATCAGGATATATGTAATAAAAGAATCATCTGGAACACATCTGGTCTTAAAACTGTTTAAATTCAGGCTTAGATGCACAACAACACAAGTCATACTCCACTTTGTCATCAGTCATTTAACAAAAACTAAGCTTAAGTGTAAAAAAACAAGTAAATATTTGCTATTTTACAGAAATTAAGAAGGTAAATAGCAGTGTTGCAACTCAAATACACACTTTTAACTGGACATCATCATTGTGAGTGCCTCCTCTAAAGCTTCAACTTAGGCTACGTTCAGACTGCAGGGCTTGCTGCTCATATCGGAGGTTTTTGAGAAATCCAAATTTTTTGAAAGTCCGTTCACATTTCCGATCAAATGCGACATGTATGTGATCTCCTGTATGGACCTCATGCGCGACAGAAGCGTCCCGCATGCGTAGAAGACACGGCGACGTGCAGTGAGCGTGCGTGTGACGTCTTTGTGTTTTCAGAAGTAAATACTGATGGCAGCAGAGCATTTGGTATTTTAAACGTTTTGTCCAACCGGAGCCACAACGTTGTGAATGGGTTCGTTTTAAGGAGACGTTTACGGAAGAGGAAAGTAAACGTTTTGGTCAAGGACTTTTGTGGAGCTGTGGCAGCAACAACTGTAGAGAGAAACGTTTTGGTACGGAGTCGCAGTCAGGATTGCTGGGAGAGTGATGTGAGCGTATTTACCGATAAAGAGTTCATAAACAACAAACGCAGAATAATGACGTCTGTCATATCCATATCCATATCCATAACATATCCAAGCGGCCTGGGTCGCATTCGAAAATATCAGATCTGTGTCGTTCAGACTGTTAAGAAAAGATCGGTTACAGGTCGCATAGGGGCAAAAACATTGGATTTAAGTCACTTCAGCCTGTAGTGTGAACGTAGCCTTAGTTTCTTACATTATGAAACTCTTTGTAATTCAGGTTTCCAGGCTCGATTTGACTGAGAATTGTGCAGGTGTGTGTGTGGGTGTGAGACTTTGTTTTTAAATGACTAAAATTTCCACCCAGTTGAAACACAACAAGCAGAACACTTTTGACACTTTTTGACTTGATGAATTTCCTGTGTTGAACTCAGCTGTGTTCTTCTTCAGAGAAATGACATTTTTTTACTTACTATAATATTAAATTTGAAAAAACAATCTATCATATTATACTTATGGAAAAAAAAGGGTCGGCTGTTCCTACACTGTAGCTTACCTCCAAGGCTTTATTATTAATGGGAAATACATTAATATCTTATGAGTTTCCAGTGTCAGAAAGCCGGCCTGCCAGCATGAGTCCTGCATCAGGCCGGCGGGTAGACTGATGATAAACGACATGTGGGTTTGGAAAGTATTGATTTAGCTTTGTAGACAGCATACCTGAAGAACAGTTGTCAAAATTGAGGTCTCCCAGGATGACATCGAAGGCCACAAGGTCTTCCAGCACCTTCTCACCTTCAGGTGGTTGGGATGAAGACTGGCGAAAGTCGGCCCCCCACTGGAGCAGGAGGTCTAGCTGCTCACAGCGAACTGATGCGTCGCCTGGACAAGAAGCACAAAAATGCAACATGTTTTTTTTTTTTTTTTCAGTCTAATTATCTGGATTGTAAGTTTTACTCATGATGTTCCTAATATTAGCAACATGGATCCCTTTTTTTTTCTTCTTATCGGTGTTGCATTGATTTGGCAGCGCTTGCATTTGTCTGCTGCCGCCAGTAAATCTGATAAATTGCCGTTAGTTATGCAGAGACGGGAGGTTAGCGCAGCGAGGCGGCAGGTGAGAGCATGCGAGGGAACAGATGAATAGTGGAGAGTGTGAGAAACAAAAGAGGTGTCAAGATATTGGAGGGTGAGTAGGTGGTTTTGGCTTTGATTACTCTCGGCTGCAACTCGAGAACATGTCATTTTTGTGTGTCTGAGTGTGTGTGTTTTGCTGATTTCTTTTTTTAAAAAAAAAAAAAAAGGGTGAAAAACTGGAGGATGTGGGGGCGTGTTTGCTGCATGTTTGCCTGTGTATGTGTGAAAGTGAAAAGTGTGAGCAGAAATTCGTATTTGTGCACATGTGAGGAAACAAATCTCTTGCTTTAAATGTCAGATGTATTTAAAGCTGACAAAATAAGTTAAAGATGCTCTGAAGACTTCAAATCCAGATGTTTGATCTCATTCCTGAGAGGATGATTCTCCTTCTCTTTGCTCCCAGCATCATAAACCTTTACTTCTGCTCACTGTTCTTTGTTTTATTAACTTTAAGCCTGTTTATGGGTTAAAAGAGTGTTTCTCAAACCTGGTCCTTGGGGAACCCCATTGCCTGGCATGTTTTTGATGTTTCTGTATTGCAGGTATCAGGAGGCTTGCAAAGAACTTGACAAGCAGCTCAATGAATCTGAATCAGGTGTCCCGGAGTTGGAAACATCTAAAACATGCAGATCAGAGGGGGGGTCCCCGAGCACCAGCGTGGAAAATCACAGGGTTTGAGGAAATACACACAAAGCAGGAGTTAAAAACATACCTTTTTTTGTTGGTTTTTTTTTCCAAGTAAAAGAATTTAATTGCTGACTTTTAATATCCAACTAAAAGAGCTGACAGATGTTTTGCACATGCTGATGTCATGTATCTGTAATGACAGACTGGATAGCATGGACTAGACATCTGGGGTTTCTCACATGTGTGTTAATGTGTGTTTTTTTTTAACATCTTTTAAAGGGTAATCTTGTAAAATGATCAGGTTGCATAAAGACTTTAGAAAATACACTGCATCATTTGTGTTGCGCACACACACACACACACACACACACACACACACACGCCTGTACTCTTTCAGCATTCAGTATGTTGCACATTGGTTATGTAACAGTGCTTCTTGCCAACAGCGCTGGACAATACTGGTCCAGAAAGTAAAAAATCCTGTCTGGCAGCTGTTCCAACCAGTAACCAAACCAGCTGAATGTAATCAGCTCCACTGCAAGGCAGACGAGTCTTCTGGTGAAAACACCTGTTCCAAATGCACAGGTCGGTCCAAAAACATGGCAGGACTTTTACTTTATGGCACCTGGATTACACACCTCTGCTTGCCAATAAATCCTATACCACTCTGGGGCCTTTTTATTTCCCCTTTAACTAGTGCCGCATTTGTCAGGGAATTGCATCTGTGGGGTGAACAGCAGGGTTCCACTCCGGAAGACTTTGCCAAATCTTCTCTGGCAATTCTAAACAGCTGATTCTGCTTGTGACTCTTGTTTGGTGTCATTTATTGGATTGGATGATTGAAGATAGCAGGAAAAGATCATTTTAAAACATTATTTTAACAATCTGGAGCCTCAGTACGTCCCTTTAAACCATGAGATCGTTTTTTTAAAGAGATTCCTGCTCAATATCAGTTTAATGCACACAATAAGTGATGCTTTCTTATAAATGATGAGGCTAAAAATGCAGAACCATACCAAATAAAACCTCCTCCTGTTAAACGACATAAAATAGCAGCAGATCCCATCACACAGCACGAGCACCAGGGATGTTAAAACACATTTTCTGATTGAGCCAGTGTTGTATTTGTTGCCGTAACATGTTAGCAGGTAGCCGGTGATACTGTCTTTGATTTTTCTTCTGTGCTTTAGAGACGACCATCATAAAGGTTTATGCTAGCTGGAATTTTAAGGGTAATTGTCATAATTTGGACTTTTTGTGTGTCTTTTGTTCTTGTTTCTTGTTTTATTTTGTAGATTTCTGTTTAACCTCTTTCTGTTTAACCTCTCCCGTTCATTACTTCACCTGGATTAATTTTAGTGTATCCATTAGACCTGTGTCTCGTTGTTTTCCCGTGTATTTATTCCCTTTGGTCTCCGTTTTAAAGTGCAGGTTCATTGTGTTGTGGGTTCCTGATGCATCCCTGTTCAGGTCTTCATCTGTGGTAAAAGCTGTTCCTGCATCTCATCTGCCTCCTGCCTCTCCATGCTTTTGGGTCCCCTCACCTCCCCAACCTTTTGGATGAAGGTGCACACATATCGATAACATATCTATCAAAGAAAGAAGTAAGCATTTTATAATTTTCCTGCTGCAAAATGGAAACAAAAACCCATTGATCTACAGCAGTGACACCAGTACAACATGCTGTGCAGATACATCTGATTTCACTTTTTGTTTGCTTAATATTCTGCTGATGGACGCCAAGTTGAACTTGTCAGTAATCCGCTCAAGAATTCAGTAGAAAATCAATCTATCTCAGACTCTTTTTAGAAGGAACTAAAGACGGTGGCGGAGTGGTTAGCACTGTGGCTGCACAGCAAGAAGGTTGCGCCTCGACTGGAGTTTGCATGTTCTCCCTGATATGCGTGGCTTCTCGCCAGCTTCCTCCCACCGCCCAAAACCATGCATGTTAGGTTAATTAGTTTCTCTAAATTGTCCCTAGGAGTGAGTGTAACCGTGAATGGTTGTCTCCAGGGGTGTAGTCCAGGGTATACGCGGGTATATGGAGTAGATCCACTTCTAACCCCCTGTGATGCTGCTTTTACAATTACAAACATCCCTACACATGTTCCTATGTCACCCAGCAGCTCAGATAAGGTTACCAGTATGCTACACTGGTGCAGTTCGCCATCATCTGCGTTAACTTCAGCCTGAACACAGACATTATACATATATATATATATATATATATATATATATATATATATATATATATATATATATATATATATATATATATATATATATATATGTGTGCCAGTACTGGTTTAGTTATTCCATAACTCTTCTTCCCTGAAACTGAAGAGCAGAAATGATGTGCCGATGAGCAGATATACCGATGGATTTATGTAGAGTAGTCCTACATGTCACTGTTTCTGAAACTGCGTTTTCTGGGCTATTTTTATTCTGGTTTTTGGTTTTTTTTTTTTAATAAAGGGCAAAAAATTTAGAGTCTATCCACTTGTTGAGGGACCACTACACCACTGTTTGTCTCTCTCTGTGATGGACTGGTGAGCTGTCCAGGGTTGCACCTGCCTCTTGCACAGTGATTGCTGGGATAGGCTCCAGCTCCCCCGCAACACTTCAGATTCAGAAAAGGACTGACTGATTGACACAACATGTCACAATATGTCCAAAGTCTAAATAACAAACAATCTGTTAATCTGCTGACTAAAGACCCAACAACACACTGAAATCTCAACCTTCAGCTACATGATTACACTTTACAAGCAGCTTATTCAGCAACGGCAGTCGTGGTTTCCATTTCCATCAGAACTCACGCACAAAAAAACTTTCATTTCTCTTTCATGTCATCAACGGGAATCCCACTTGTTGGATCACTCTGGGTCCAACACACTTGCAGGTTTTTAGGATGAACAATAGGATACATGCCTGACTCACCGGTACAAAAAGTAAACTGAGTTAAAAGAAAAGCAGGTGATGCATTCGCAGGTTGAGTTTATGTTTAGCTATGTCGTCAGTTCCTCTGAATCCTGAATCTTGAACTCATGTCTTCTTTACAACTCCATGTACTTAGAAAAGAATCAGGTCTCTGCTCTCTTCCTTCCTTTTCTTTCCCTGTTCTCCCTTGCTTACCCACACATCCCACCCCCCTCACCTCCAAGGGCTTTATCTTTGATGTATCTTTAGAAGCAGCCCTGGCACTGCTATATTTAGACCTGCAAAAAGCGTAGGAGAAGCCCAGAATAGCAGGCAATAAGGGGGGGGATGTGTCTTTGGTAAAAAATGAGGGTGGCATCGACCGGAGGCTTTAAATAGGGCTGTGACGCCTCAAACAGCTTGAGGCAGTCACTATGGGAACGGCAGAAGAAGGAACGCTCAGGTTTTGATCCGCTCATTTATCCACGTATCTGGACATGGAGGTGCACACAAATAGAGACAGTCACACACAAAAATGAGATGTTTTCCACCCTCAGACCAAAACAACCCTGACAGGTGGAAAACAGATTCACAGAAACCTTTTAAAGACTTCAGTTTGGCCGGTTAACGCACAGACAGAAACAACAGAGTCTGTACCTTCTATGGCGTGGAGGTGTGTGCACGTGAGGTATCCCACAACTCTTTGCTCCTGATGAGAGGTGCCCACGTGAACCTGTGGGGACCAGAGACGAACATTATGTCACTCTGCTGTGTTCATAAGAGCAACATGAAAGCCCATTTAATGAGGGCGTTTGCATAAATCATGACCAGGTAACAAAATGAGACGAGCGGAAACCTGCTGATCCTGCGGGAAAAGTCATCATTAACGCAATCATTTCATCTAGGAGCGGGGCGGAGTTACAGATGCAGAGAACTGATGTATAACATTTTCATATGTAATCTCTAAATCAATACAAATATCTCAGCATACATCATTGCCAATAATTTTGCTTGGATTCTGGTGCAAATGGAAGAAGATGCTAACATGGGCACAAATGATGGCCTGACTTCAACACAAGAGCTCTGCTTTAATGCTTTTGCTTTCACAGCAAATATTTAACTGTTTGATTTTATGGTCTATAAAAGAATTAAAAACAGTACAACAATGTTCCTTTGTTGTGGATACGAAAGGTCTGAAAGTATCTCACTGGGTTCACTGTTGATATTTGCAGTGGATTCTCCCAGTTCATCCCAGCTCAAACCAGACTAGTCTGCTTTACCTCCACCAAAAGTCCCGTTGACATGATGCTCACTCAAAATAGAAAATTAAACTCTTATTTTTTATTTTTGGTTGAATGTGTGCAAAGTCACCAATCAGAGCACAGAAAGCTGAACCCATCTTGGTTCTTTTGGCAAAGCCAAGCTTCGCAACGGAAACAACCGCGCAGAAAACTTCAACAACTGCCTAAAGAGATGGATAGAAATTATTCAGAGTTATGAGGAATAAGTGGGAGTTATAAGTGCAGAAGAAGCATATGGGCCAGTAAAAGAGTCACTACAGTATCAGGGTCCCAAAAGAAGCTAATTAGAGATGTAAAAATGTGGAAAATCCGCAACACTGGAGTCAGCTCAACGTTAAAATACACTGTAAGCTTGGCTGCACCGTTTATATCAATAAATCTGTTGTGGTGGACTGACTGGCTAAAAATTCTGCTACACAGTGACAGTAAAAGAAACAAATCAAACAGGGATGGTTGTAAAGCTGAACTGGTCATTAACATTTTTCCACCATGAGCAACTATACAGCAATATGCAACAAATGGTATCACATCTGCATCATGCTTCTGAACTGTGAAACAAGGACTAATAAAAATGCAACTGATGGTGAAAAATCTGGCAAGATCATTCAAAAACGTTGTCAGATTACATTTTCCACAAATCAAAATTCTTTAATATGGAACAGAGTTTCACAGTTAAGGTTTTTTTTTATCACCTACGAACAATGAAAATGTTGTTCTATGAATGTTATTATAATTCACTGTGTCTTTGTACCTCAAATGTGCACGCTGCATTGATTGTCAGCAAGAAATCCATTTTAAACAAGCATATAGTTCATCAATTCAATTTTTATGTTTATAAATAGTAATTTGAAGCAACTTGTGTAGAAAGTGATTATCATGTACAGCAATTACATGTAATGTGGACTTTTATGACATGAAGACTTCATAACCTTGGAGACTACATCACTGATTTAGTAGTCATTGCTATCTTTAAAGCGCCTTTATGAAAGAAACGTGTCGTAACAGTGTGACTGAGAGCTGGAGGGTGCGGCTCCATCCTCATTTCCAGTATCTGCTGAAGAAGTGCTTTTTCAACTGAGACAGGAAGTCATCTTCACAATTATCTTCTGTGAGACGAGTAAAGCCATACAAACATGCATTATAGTTTCACTCCACTCGCAACTGGAAAGCACACGGCCACCAGTTAACTCCCATTTGATACAGTAAGCTGCTTGTGCGGCTGACAGATCCTCTCCAGAAGTCTGGACTTTGGAGGATAGTTGTGTTCTCTCATGCAGCTAGCCCAGAACATTAGAAAAAATCAAAACCAACTCCCTCATAATGTTCCCGTTCCAGTATCTACATATTTATGATTTATATGGAAATGGACTCGGTTTGTTTGCAGTTCTTTCCCTCTGCGCTGATTGCGCTCTGATAGCTGATCTAATCACCGGCTGCTGCAGGTGGAACATTTGCAGGTATTTTGTAGCAGCTGACTGACGCTGCTAAAAAAAAAAAAAAAAAAAAAGAAAAGAAAAGAAAAGAGCCAGAACGCAACAACATTAGCTGGAAAAGCTGTTTTCTGAGAGCCTTGTAGTCCCATCTCCAACATACAGTTGTGCTGCACTTCAGACAGATGTGGAAAAGCATAAGCATCTGAATTATAAATATACTAAACAGCATGCTTTCAATAAATCATTCTCTAAGTACGTTTATGCCACCATATTTATAAAGTACTTTCACATTACAGAGATCTGTCTTTAAAGCATGTCATCCAGTTTATTGTATTTCCTTGAACTGAATTTAGTGCTTATGAAATCATAGTTTTATGCGTGGATCAGTTCATAAACAGGCAAACTGTTTCATGTGCAAATGGAGTGGTACCATGTTAGTTTTAGGTACTTCACACAATTTGGGTCATAAGAGCGCCTGGTGCAGATGGCCTAATGTAAATGTAAATGGTTCCAACTCAACGGAACAATGAAGCTCTGCTGTTTTTATCTCTCTAGGAAAGTTGGATACCATTATGCAGTTTTATTTTGAGGTGAGACTAAATGTAACTAGCCTGTGCTTACTCACAGGTTCATTACAGGATTTTCTACAACAGTTAGATCATTGCTAGTTTTGTCATGTAAATTTTGATGTGCTGAATCCATAGACTGTATATAAAAAGATGGACCTAGCCTCCGTGACGCCACCCATAGGTTTCTGAAGAACTGAATTGAAGCTCGGTGGGCAGTTCATAGCGTCGCCATTTTGGTAGGGACATGCATGTTGCCTCGCCCGGAAAATACAAATATGGGCAAAGAGGTGGAGCTGAGAGGGGGGCTTTGAGCATATTGGTGGATGATTGACAACGAGCAAACTCCGAGCTTTCTGTAGCTAAGAGCTAACCGAGCTAACCCCGACATAACAGGAGTTAACCAGCTAACAGAGGTAAGCGGGCTAAAGCTAAGTCACGTTGTTAATCGGCTAAAAACCGCGATTGTTCTATGTTCTTCTGACTTGAAGGGGGAGATTGGGTACCTGTCTATCAAAAGGACACGCCCTTAAATGTACCCAACTTTGAGATTAAATTACTTCTAAACGGAGGAGTTAAAAAAAAAAAAAAAAAATCACTCTTCCACAATTGTCATGAAGGTAAACCTGACCTATTGAGTCAAAAATGGATTTTTGAACCAGGCTCTAAACATGTTTATTTCTGCTGTGAAGTTGGTCTTTTTAACATGGGAGTCTATGGGGACTTGCTCTGTTTTGCAGCCAGCCCCTAGTGGATGAAGGGGGAAGTGCAGTTTTATGCACTTCTGCATAGGCTTCACTTTTAACCACCGGAGGCTCCGTCCATCTTTCATATACGGTCTATGGCTAATTCACAAAAGACTGATGGAAACAACATTTGTAACAAATATTAAATCAAGAAAATTTAAGCCTCACTTTCTGTGAGCCTTGAAAACAGTCCTTTATTTGGAATTCTGTGCAAAGTAATATATACTAACATCATGTTTACATTTTCACTTTGTACATGCTAGCTTGCTGACATTAACATTTAGTGCAAAGCACAATTTTGCTTAATTACAGTCTTACAGAAATGTTTTAATCATCACCAGCAGCCTTCTGGGTCTGTTTTACTGTAAATATTATCTTAACATAAGAAAATAAGCAGCAAAAAGTCCTTGTCTTGCATAAAAATAGTGCTGATCACTATTTGATCAGCACCCACTCGCCCTAACAACAGCACTCCTGACATTGTGTGCAGCATTATGAATGGTCTGCATGGTCTCAGGGGCACGACATATTTTTTTTTATCAGCAAGAAAAGATACACAAGAGGCATTTTTTTTCTTTAACTAATACTACAATGGTTCTTTCTACAAAACAAAGCAAAGTCACTTGAATGGATGAAAAAGTACAATGTGTTTCAAGTGTCATTTGAAACATTTAGCAACTTGACGGAGGTGATTCAAGCAGTTTGAGGAAAACATGCTGCTCAGGATATTATTTTTTTCTACATCACCACCACAACAGTTTATACATTTTTTAGTACCTCTTGCAGACCTCAGTTCTCCACTACATACGCTGTAGGTATAGTGAGCAAAGCTGCTACAAAAAAAGATCACTCAATGTTTAATCAGACACCTTCAGCATCAGTGTTGAGGAGTCCTCAAGGACAGGCAGGCTGTGGCTGGCAGATCTGAAGTGTTGGTGGGTGGATGCAGACTGATGATGATGAGGAGCGATAAAGGGTTGAAGAGAAAAGGGAGATGGTGATTGTGGGGTTGTTAGCTTAAAGTGTGAAGACGTCTGGTTGGAGAGGATCTATTATAAAGTGACTAGATTCCTGTTGGAGGTCACAGCTAAGAGACGATTCTAAACAAGCATCTGAGACGGTGAATTGATCTCAATGCGCCTCCAGCTTCATAATCAAAGAGAGATTTTTGTAAATCTGTAGAGCTGATCATCAGTTGTCTGTTTAGGTATAAAAAGTAAGGACAGGCTGTTGTGATCCAGTAAACATGCAACACTGCTGCTCTGAAAGCCTCACTCCATTTCAAGGTTTTAGGTTTGAACAATCAAATTCATTTTGATTTGAAATGTTACTTTTCTCACTAAATATTTTTACTTTTATATTTCTGTAATTACCATCTGGTCTCTTTTTGTGTTGTGTTACTGACTGTATTCAGTCAAAATACTTGTATGTACGTTGGGAAAAGGTTTCTGCAGCTCTCTTGTCCATGTGCATCATTCCCCTGCAGCCTTCATTAATGTAATTCATATAAAGCAGGTGAGCCCAAGTCCGGTCCTTGAGGTCTACTATCCTGCGGGTTTGAGGGCACATTCACATCAGCCTTTTTGATTCAAATTCGATTCCGTTTGCTTAGATAGTCCACTTTGTTTGTGAAGCTGCAAATGCGCCAAATGAATTCTGATTCGGACCGCCTACAAACGCAGATCTTGGCCTGTTCCAAGTGGACCAAATACAGGAAGCAGACTACAAAAAGAAAAACTCACTTCCTGCGCTAGCATTGCATTGTGGTTAAATAGATAGTGATCACATTAAGAGTCCTCTGCCTTGTGTGTTGTTCACACTGCGCCCATTGCTGCAGCGTAGTTATGCAGTTTCCATACATTAGACAAGAAAAAAAAAACAAAAACAGCGATATTTTAGTGCCCCATGTTTAGCTCGCAATTGGTGGAAATGGATTTTTCTCCTTCACGCGGGTCTTGTCCTCTTTTGCTAAATGCTAGTGCAGCGCCACCTTTTGGGGGAATGGGGATATATTATTGGTTTGGAGTGTTTGACCAAAGTGCAGCGTGAATGTGATCTTGGACTGCATGGGCACACCCCCCTACAACTGAGCTAAGTCCCCAATCGGACCGAGTCCAGCGGACTATCCTGATGTAAAGAATAAACTAAGTGAGTCGTTACCAGGTCTCTGCAGACTGAAAGACATGTGGATGAGGGAATTTAGCCATTTGATTCAGAAGAAATGCATGTAAATGTTACAGGATAAGAATTACGAGGACCGGATTTGTGCACCCCTGTTACATCTCGGAACTATGAGGACCTGGATTTTGACAGCTTTGTGTGGTATTTGACAAAATCAAAGGTCCAGATTTCTATTGATAACTTTTCTAAGATGACTGTTTGGTATTTATTGTCTTAGAATGAACCGTTTGTACTTGCTGTGGATCCAAATACATGGCAGCTGCCATAATTACTCCACCATTTTTACTACATGCACTAAGCAACTCTGTGAAAACTCATCAAACTTTACAACTGCAATGTCGGCTTTGTTTGACAGATACTAGATCACTGTTTAGGTTAAGTCACATGAAGACGGTACAGTCTGAATCAGTGCAGTAGTAATCACTGAGGCCCCTGGATCCACTTGCAGATGAAAACACGTCCTTGTCACTGATGACTATGCGTCCATCTACAACTATACCTGGCATTTAAAGTAATTTCTATTCTCTTCTTTACTGCTAGATGTCAGTAACTCTTACACACTGCACCTTTAAGTAGATACAGTATACTGCATGGTGGTGGTGTGATCAGCTTTATCACCTCACAGAGAAAAGGTGCCTGCTTTGAACCCCACCTTGTGCCTCTCTATGTTGAATTTACATGTTTGCATTCTCTTTCTATTCATGTGGTTCTGTCTGGGTACTCCAGCTTGCTTTCATAGTTCAAAAACCTGCATATTAGACTGATTGGTGTCTATATTCTCCCAAAGAGAGGTTCTTTGTCTCTCTGCATTAGGTCCATGTTGAACAGGTGATCAGTCTCCCAGTAGCCAAACTATCCTGGTATGAATGAGCCTCATAGCCACATTTTGCATCAGACTTTTAATAGGCTATATTAACAAGTTGAGTTAGAAATGGGTCGTCAAGGTTTAAGGAAACATATCTTTTAATTGGATCAAGTGTCTAAAACAAGCTTTGCTAAACATTTAAACAGGATATGAAATGAAACTATTTGGCCTGCAGTTCAGCTGTAATAACATTTTAATTGTCATTTTCAAAGCTGCAATTTGCTGCCACAGTTTAGCAGTAAGTTGAATAGAGTTGAGACCAATATCTAACTAAATGATCAAATTATTAATTTAAAAGGAATACCAGTTTAAATTGTTTAGCACAAGTCGGTTTCCCAGATTGCTTTTTATTCTACAATCCAATCACAATCCTTTGTTACATATAAACTTTGTAGGGTTTTGATATTGTGTTAATTCTTACTGAGGGAGTTGGGGATCACACCTAGTTGGATTAGCAAATGACTGGACTGGACAAATATCTCTTTAAAACATCCTTTTAAGAGCTGATGCAAGAGTACTAATTGATCATTTTACATTAGTGGTTGCTCTCTAAATGGGTTTCCTCATGCAAAATAACAAAAAAAACCCCATTTTTTTCTCAGAGGAGTAAAATTTTATTAGATTTTGAGCACATCAGCAACTTTTCCTTAGACACTGTGTACTTAAAATCAACTGATGGAGCAGAAGAGCCAGGCAGGAAGTCAGACACAGGAAAAGAATTAAAAATTAGATTTTGGATTTGAACCGTAGAGACACGATCCCTGTGCTACATCTTGATGTCAGTGTGAGCTGCTGAGGCAGCCCTGAACCCAGTCGGTTTGTCAGAGGGAACAAAGGTTCAGAGGAATTTCATTGTAGACAATGTTAGGAAGGCTGTGGAGAGTTGTGCAGAAACAGTTTGACTTTGATGTGAACTTGCTGGGATGGTTTCCACAGTGGCTCCTTCTCACTGTAGAAAGATTGTTCCAGTTTGTTTTGTGAAGAAAATATACAAAATGTTAAGGATGGGCACACTGGTTATGATGTAGTTAATTGTATTAAACATGAAGCCTTTTTGCTCTATGCACTAGTAATGCATGGGCCGACCCATTACCCATGTGTCCTTCGGGTTGCCCATTGGTCAGTCTTTTTTTGCAATTTAGCGAGTATTTAATAGCGCAGAGAGGAGGCGGGCTGGTTATGAAAATTGGTTTGAAGTGCAAGGCAGGAAAGATTATTTTATGTGTGCAGGACCCAGAGATTGGTGTAGTGGTCCCTTGAGAAGTGGGTATACTCTAAATTTTTTGCCCTTGTTTTAAAAAACAAAACAAAAAATAGCCCAAAAGACATTGTTTCGTAAAAAGTGACGTTTAAGACTACTCTATTTTGTTCACTCCAAAAATCCATTAGTATATTTGCTCATTGTCACATAATTTCTGCTCTTTGTTTTCAGGGAGGAAGAGTTATGAAATTACTAAACCGATACTGGCACATAGAGCTGGTGAGAGACAGGCTCACAGACTTACATACATATATCTTTCTTATGTCTATGTTCTAGCAAAATGAATGCAGTTGATGTATAACTGCACCAGTAACCTCAGCTGAGCTGCTGGGCGACGTAGCTACATGTGTAGGGACGTTTGTAATTGTAAAAGCAGCATCACAGGGAGCTTAGAAACTTAGAAGTGGGTGTACTCTATGCTGATTGAAAAAGAAGTGGGAATACTTCGTATACCCGTGGATACTGTGGACTACACCACTGGTTTAGTATGAAATCTGATTCGTCAGAGAATGTAAGAGGACATTTTTGGGAGAAAAGAGAATTTAACTGAGGAAGAGATAAGACAAGAGTCAACACTGAACTGACTTTTACTGGCTGTACAGAGCTCAGAGAAGAGACAAAATGCAAAATGGATGCTGAATCAGCCTTTATAAGGGAGCGTCTCCCTATGAAATTCTCTAATTGTGGTGGAATTTATGCGATTTGTGTGGTTTTAATATGTTACTCCTTTATTAAGTTTCTTTTATGTAGTACAAGATATATATTCTGCATAGTTAGAGTAGTTCAGTAAGCTTGCTTTAGTAGATTCATGCATAAAACTAAACGTTCTGTTCAAGGCCTGTTTCAGCTTTGACTGTTGTTATCTTCAAGCTGGCAGTTGTTTTGACTAGTGATGCCAGGCAAAGGTTATTTGTGTATGCCTAAAGATTGCTGTAACACCTTGAGCAGGGGCAGAGCTCTCAAGACCTCTCGCTCGCAACATCTGTACATGGTCAAAAAATTTAACAGAAAACAATTGATTTATAGATTTATTTCTCATCAGATAAATTCTACGACACTAATAGTTTGAAAGAGTTAATAAACTGTATTTCAATATCAGTATAACCTGCTCACTATAACTACAAAAAGATAAATAAGGTGTCTGTGCAACTGATTTGGTTGGATCAAATGTGTAAAGTTACATGTAAGCTCTAATAAAGACTCAGACACAAAAGAAATTAAAGTTGGACACGTTACAAAAACTGAAACGTTTACAATGCAGGGCAGCTGAGGATACCATAAACTGCAAATATTGAGTCAAAAAGCGCAATCACAAACACAAGAACGCAGTCAGCAAAGAAGGTGATGCTCATAACCAATATGGGAACAGTACAAGGGGAGAAAAATAAGGGAATTAAAAGCCAAAAACAAAGAAACAGCAACACAAAGACATGGAAAAAATCAGAAAAAGTGCAAACAGACAAATTAGGAAAAGAAGACAAAAAGGAAAGAACTGAGATACATAACACTCATCAATAATCTGAATAAAACACAAAGCATATCATAGCTATTCTGCTCTGTCAGCTCCTGTTACAACTTTATCTATGATTTAAAAACATTATTCTTGCGCGAAGTGTCTTAAAAAAAGAGCATTAAATTTGCATGATGCAAGATGAAGTCACTTCAGCATCTATGAGGAAACAGAACATTATTTTCCTTCCATGTGAATTAGCCACAGCGTTACAGACGCTTGGTAATGAGAAGAGACTCATTTAGACCAACGGAAAAGGACAGCCAACAACTGGATGGCTGATTTTTTGCTGGCATCTGTGTAGCCTCTGATAAAAACTACCAAACAAACAAAGAAAAAACTAAATAATATCTCTGAAAGCCACATGAAAGCATTATCCTAATTGCCCCACTTAAATGACAACCGCAAGCTAACGCTGTAGGCTAGCACAGTAAGAACACCTTGCAGCAAAGACCATATATTTTCCTCTCTATGTTTAAGGCACTAATTCAATTACTTTTAATGGAGGGAGTGTTTTGTGGGAGTCAGTGAAGTAGAACTGCAGAGAAGACAAGTCCAATTTTCTTAAATGCACTGGAAGATGGTGCATTAACTCTTCTAATATTATTACCTTAAATAAAAAAAAAAATAAATAAAAAAAAAATGGCACTGGGACACTTGATTTGAGGCTTTGTCATCGTTAGTAGTCTATATTTAATTTAGGAACACTCAGCAGTTTGGGGGCAGAATCTCATTACCTTCTTCAATCAAGTTCATTTGTAAGATACTTCCATGTCCCCGTTTCTTCCTTTACAATTGCTGCTTGTCTCATTGTCCCCTTCTTCTCTCTATCTTGCCCCACTCTGCATTAATATTTCAAGGGCTTATGCATGCTTCAATAGGTGTGTGTGCACCCTGAAACTGACAAGAGGCCCGAGGGATTCTTCTGTGTGTGGATGTGTGCACTCGTGCTGATAAAAAAAAAAAAAGAGTGGACTTTCAGTATAGCTATAATTTGAAACAAGATGATGCTCAGATGGTGCTGAGGCTTCCATCGGAAGCTTTTACACTGACAAGTTTCTCCCCTTTTCCCTGCATGAGCAATAAGAACACAAAGTATAATTAACTGATTTCTTCTAAAATAAAGAGGCTAATGAGTGCAGGATGTGATGTGCTGAAACTTTCGAAGACTTCCTCACGTTGCATGGAGACGCCACAGAACAGAGTGGAACTGAAACGAGCTTTGAGCGGCGATTTCACACTTGACGCCAGGCGAGACAGCCGAGTCTGATTATAAAACCACGGAGCTTGCTGTAAATAATTACTTTAACTTTAGCATCGTGCAGTCGGTAAACTGAGATTTCATCTCGCATTATTCGCACAAGTTTGATCACTTCACTTGAACGCTAAGCAACCGGCTTCTTGCAGTGACAGATGGAACCACAACCACAAATGAACAAAAGCACATACTTTATGTGAGTAATTAGGCTTTTGACACATGCATTCCAGTCATATGTGAATCATATGTAGGACTAATAATGACCTGGTGTTTAGGTTAAATCCTATAATTAGTTGAATAGCTTTACTTTACCTTGAAAAATGTGTTTCTTAACTTCTTAATTACAATCGGATGGTGATGGCGTACTACTCCACCACTCATTCCCTAGCACCCTGGTGGGAATGAAGGGGGATTAAAGGTTTAGTGTGTATGAAAATCTTGTGGTAAAAATGGGGAACGCAAAGTTGTGTATGGATAGTGTGTTTCTGTGGTCAAAGTTCTGCCAGACACAAACATGGTTTAGCCTGTGAGTAGGTCTACTGGCCTCAGGTGCAGCAACCACTCACCAACAGATGAAACTGTGTATATATGTACTACCTGTACGCATCATATTATAGATCCCAAACCGTGATGTAGCATAAAGCAAACAGACCCAAACAGCTTTAAAGCTCAAGAGGATCCCCCTTCATACACAGAGTCGACAAGTAAATTATTCCTCCAGGTTAATGAAAACAAACACAACAAAGGAAACACTGAAATTAATCAAGATCCACATGTGTTAAGACAAGTTTAGATCAAATCTCCAGATTCAGAGACAAAAGTTGAATGATGTCACAAATCAGCTGAGATGGATTGAAGTCATAAATCAGGGCAAATCCCTCTTGAACCAGTCCAAAATTAAATAGGTTAGGGGTCAGTGGATTCAAGCTCAAATAAAGCCTCAAATCCATCACATGTGAAAGTAAAGTGAAATGAGACAAAATAAAAATGGAAGCTTAAACTTCTATTTGAAGCTACTGTCCAAGACCATTCTCAACCTTGTCACTTCCTGTCTGAATGAGCTCAGACAGATGAACTGCTTCCGAATAAAGCAGTGAATCAGACAAACTTCAGGGCTTTGAGACAAACTGTGTGGAGGTGACACAACAGCATCGGTTGCTGCAGATTTGATGGCTGCGCTGCAGCTCTGTTGGATGGACATCTGGTGACTGTGGAGGCCATTGCAGTACAGCAAAATTTTACTTCAGTGAACCCAGTAATAGGATGGAGCCATCATTTTATGATGTTTACACCAAATTCTGACTGAAATGGAGACTCGTTAAACCAGCAATGTTTTTACATCTTCTGTTCTCCAGTTTCTGAGTACCTGTGGAAATTGTAGTCTCAGTTTTCTGCTCTTGGCTGAGAAGACAGGAATCTGGTGAGGTCTTGTTCTGCTGCTGTAGCCCATCTGCTTTACAGTTGGATATGTGTGTTCAGAGATGGTATTCTGCATACTTTGGTTGCAGCTAATGTTTATTAAGTTAATGCTGCCTTTTTATCATGTCCAACCAGTCAGCCCATTCTCCTCTGACAAGAAGACATTTTGGTCACTGCTAACTCCATTTGTTTTCTTTATTGGACCATTCTCTGTTGACACTGGAGAGGGTTGTGTGTGAACATCTGGTAAGATGAGCAGTTTATCAAATACAGAGACTGGCTCTTTTGTCTCCAATAAACATGCCAAGTTAAAAATCACTTAAAGCAGAACTACACAAGTTTCTGGCCTGAAAACTCTGCCTATTTTCAACAGTACACTGAGATTCATTCTGCACATTCATGGAGCCATCCTTGCTATTCCATCCATCCATCCAACCATCCATCCATCCAACCATCCATCCATTTGTCCATCCATCTGTCCGTCCGTCCGTCCATCCATCCATCCATCCATCCATCCATCCATCCATCCATCCATCCATCCATCCATTTTCTGCTGCTTATCCAGGGTTGAGTGAGGGGGGACACAGCCTAAGCAGGGAAACCTAGACCTCCCTCTCCCTAGCCAGATTTGCCAGCTCATAAGGGGGATCCAAAGGCATTCCCATGCCAGCCAAGAGATATAATTCGTTCACCGTCCTCTGGGTCTTCCCAAGGCTCTCCTCCCACAGGGATGTGCCCAGGACACCTCACCAGGGATGTGCCCAGGAGGCATAGCCAGATGCCTGAGCCACCTCAAGTGGTTCCTATTTGTTTGGAGGAGCAAGTTCCACTCCTGGGATCCTCAATCCTGGTCCTCGATGGCTGGTGTCCTGCAGGTTTTCCAGGTGTCCCTTATGGAACAGACCTGACTCAGACTCAGACAGGCTCTGCATTTATTCATTCATTCATTATCCTAACCACTTAGTTCAATTAGGGGTCGCGGGGAAGCTGGAGCCTATCCTAGCAATCCTAACAGGTAAAAAGGCAGGGTGCACTCTGAACAGCTCGCCAGCCCATCACAGCAGGCTCTGCATATGTCTGCTTAATATGCATTGATTTTAATCAACTGTGTTGCAGTGGCGACAGTTGGAAAGCCTGCCAGGCACCGAGTTAAAGCTCTCTCTGACAGGGGGCCTCTGACAGATGTACCCAGCAGACCTCAAAACACGTTTGGACCTGCCAGACCTGACCGGCATCCTCCCCTTCTAACGATCTCAGCCAACTCACCACCAGGGGGTGATCAGCTGACAGCTCCGCCCATCTCTTTGCTCAAGTGTCCAAGACATGCAACCACAAGTCAAACGATACAATTACAAAGTCAATCTTTGAACTGCACTTTAAATCCCATTTTTTCTTCAATCTGGTGCTTCATTTCAGACTTTTGCAAATCATCCTGAATATGTCTACATGTCCAAATGCGGCAAGTCGTTGCCATGTGATTGGGTGGTTAGATATTTATGATAACAGAACAGGCAATTGAACAGGCAGACCTAATAAAGTAGCCGGTGAGTATAAATGTATTCATCAGAGGTCACCAATGGTTCTTTTGAAATAAAATAACTTTATGAGAACAAGTGTGAGCTACAGCTCCTTATCAGGAACTTAATTTGGATTTCACACAGATAACACTGATGAGTATATTTGAGGGCTGACCTCCCTCTGGACCCCAGTGGCAACGCAATTTGTGTCAATGAACTGAGCTGACCTCTGTAGTGAATCGAGGTCCTGCTGGTCATTAAAGGCTGGGGGTGGTTTTGGGGAATTCGCTCATTGATTTTCATTATCCAATCTAGTTTTGAGCGTGTCCCTTTTTTAGTGACCTAATCCATAGCAATGCATTCAGACTGTATTTACACACAAACACACGTGACTCTTCAACCATGCACTTAGTAGTTTGAAATAATTATAAGAGTGGATAAATGTTGAGTCTGAAACGCTTTAATTACAGAGCCAGCCCTGACTTTCTCTTCAGGGAAACATTTTTAATTAATATTCTCTCTCCTTCTGTCTCTCTTTCTGTCTCTCTCTCTCCCTTTCTTTCTCCCTCACTAGGAAACAATTTATCTTTATGCTGCCAACCTGCAGCTTCTCTCCAGGTAAACACATCTACAGGGAAATCATCAGAATGTGAGAGTTCCCCTGAGTTGCATTAGCAAAAGACTGTAAACTATAAGTGTGTCAATATTGGAAAAAACTATTTGTGAAAGAAAAGCAGAGTTAGAGTAGAGAGTTAGTTAGAGTTTTACTTAATGGTCTCATTCGAAATGAGACTAACCTTACTGCCAGACTGAAATGCCACCGCTGACTGATTATGCGGAGCCATGCATAATGTTCAGTGGCAATTATAATTTTCAAACTCCTGTATATTTGTCCATGGCAGTAATGTCAGTGTGTTTGAGCTTATGGAAATATTGAAGAGGCAAATTTACATTAGCCTTTTGCTTATCTACAAACACTCAGGTCCCGCCTCAGCAGTTTCTAAACACTGCAAAGAATCAACGTTTGAGGAAAGTTCTGGTGTTGTAAAATTAAGATCAATCAAAGTTGAGTTTGACAAATATCTGCATTTGTAAATTAATCTGGTTTACTCATGAAACCACTCATGCATTTGTGACCTGTACTGCAAGTTAAAAAAAAATTGCATTAAAGTCAATTTTCTTTTGTCTTCATCATCCAGTAAATCCCATGCAAAACCATATGAATTCCATTTGTTTTGGGGGCACAGGCCCCTGTGCACAGGCCCTGGGCCCAGAGTGTTACAGAGGCCCCCCTTCCCCACCGCAACATTGTAAAATTGTGAACAATACACTGTGACTTTTCTAACATATCATACCCATAGCAATACACTAGACACTGTGAAGTAACTATCTGGCTTTTATGTACATTTTGTTTTATGTCCAAACTGCTGGTGTTTGCCCTACGTGGGCCCCAAGTGGGTGTGGGCCCCTGGGCCTGTGCCCATAATGCATATTGGATAATCCAGCCTTGATTTGAGATTGACATGTTTAAAATGTACCCAGCTGAAAAATCACAAGATCTTTACATTTTATGATGAAGGGCTAATTAATAGTAATACATGGAAGCTATGTCTTAGTTATATAAACATGAACATAAACATAAAATTTGTGAGACATCCGGCTTTGAATGTCAGGCTGATTGGAACTACGCTACAAAAATTAGTGAACAATGTTCATATAGACAAGCAAGAAGCAGCAAGGCAGAGAGAAGGATGCATCGCACAACACAAAATACAGTAGAAAGACAGAATCACCGCTTTGAACAACAATTTGCTTTATGTGAGCAAACAGCCACTGTGTCTGGGAGGTGTGAAGAGCGTGAACATCAGGTACTTCAAATGAACTGGATCTAATGAGATGCATCCCAGCTGGCGCTGAAGCCAGCCAGACGATCATTGAGAGGAAGTGAGGGTTTCATCTTGGCAGGCGGCCAAGACGTCTGGAGGATGAAGAGAGGTAAGGCATGAACAGCAGGCACATCAAAGCCTGCAGCTGGCTGCAGAACAGCCAGGTTATGAGGAAGAGTGTGAAGGCCAGAGCTGATTGATAAGAATGACAGCATGCAGTCAGAATGAAGTGAACTTTTTTTTTTTTTTTAATGAGAAAGAAATTCCTTAAAAGCACCAGCAGTATTCATGGTGAGGAGGGTGCAGGCTTTTAGAAGTGTCTCAAATGTCAAATATTTTCGTTAAGTAACTGACGGAAAAGTAGCTGAGCGTCAGAAGCTAATGGCTTTGTGACGAAAGCAGTAAACTTTTCTGACCTCAAAGATTAATTCAACAAAAATGGCACTTAAAGATCTTGAAGTTCTGAAATAATTTGTCCAACAATTTACACTGTAAGTACAAGTACCTAAGTAAGTAAGTATACTGAAGATAGCTTAATGAAAAAAAAAATATCACAAGAGAGGAGAAGGATATCTGACTGCTGAAGCTGCCAAGAATAATTTGTTTAGAAAAACAATGTACACATGCCGCAACTCCATTCATTTCATATTATGATTAGAGATAAATAAGCTACAAATGACATACGACACTAAGAATGATGTGTTTCTATCATATATAAAAGATTGACGGGGCCTCCGTGACGTTACAGGTTTCTGTAGAGCTGAATTGAAGCTCATTGAGCGGTTCTCTACATCGCTATCTTAGCATCGCTAGAAATGTCGCCCCTCCCAAACAAAAAAAAAAAAAAAAATGGGCAAAAAGGAAAAGCTAAGAAGGGTCTGAGAGCATGGGGGTCTAAAAACTATCAAACTCTGACCTGCCTGTAGCTAAGAGCTAACACAGCAAACGAGAGCTAACAAGCTAACAGGGGTAGGCAGGCTAAAGCTAAATCATGCAGGTAACTGCCTAAAAACCATGACTGTGTTATTTTCTGCCTTCTTGGATATCTGGTACATGTAACCAAAGGAACACGCCCTGATTAAATTACTTTCAAATGGAGTTATAAAACTATTCATTCCCCTCACAGTTGTCATGAAGGTAAACCTGACCTATTAAGAGGTGTGGGTTGTCTTTGGGTAATTGGCTTTACTCCTACCATGCAAAAACATGGATATTAGGTTAATTGGTCACTTTAAAGTCTCCCTCCGAATTAGTGTGAGGTTGTTTCTCTGTGTTATTCCTGCAATGGATTACACTAAATGACATAGAAAAATTAATGGAATTAAAATATTAACAGTTGCATTCATGCATTAATTCCCCAATTTTTTCAAATTATGTTTATGTTTGTTCTGATTCCATTAATTGAGAAAATTCTCTATGAATCTCTTCATCATGAGGTCAATTTTTCCGCCCTCTGTCCAAAATGACTTATCCAAAATAAAATAATTATATTTTCACAAATACAATGACACTGTTTGGGTTAAGTAAAAGCTAAGATATCTGAGATGGCGACAGAAGTGTCAGAATCAACATACTTCATTACTTTCCGTTGCTACTCTTTGGCTACCAGCTTGCCAAGTTTTCATAACAACAGTGGCGAGCCATGTTTGTAATCAGCAGTCTGCTTTCCTGTGACACCCTGTTTGTATCCTTTGTTTGAAGTGGTGGAATTAGCATCACTAAAGTGGACATGATGTGTTGTTTTCATGTTTTTGTTTTATATTCACATATAATTGCACTGCATTTGAACCTATTTTCATTTGTTTGGCAATGGTTGGTCGAGGTTTTTAGCTGAGGATTGATGTGCATATAGATAATTTGTCTCTACTGCATGCATCTCTCCCCCAGTGTATGAGGCTGTACAGGGCATTCTCATAATGATAAGAATCATGTGTTTACAGCAAAGTCACAGGACACAGATTCTGGCACATTAAGCATGAAGAAGAATTACTTTAGTAAAGTATTTCAATACATACTCCTTACCATCAGTACTACTGACATATTAGCATATTGTACGGGCCTAACTGAATGGCGCTTCACATGTCTGATGCAACCAGACCATACCGCTGTAATGGCTTGTTTGTATGGGAGGAATATGCTAGCTTAAATAGGAAACGGAAAGGTTTTTGAGCAAAATGACAGGTGGAAAAACCATACTGTGCATATATGCACACAAACAAATCCTAAAGAGCAAGGATTGCTTCCAGACTTTTGTTAACCGATCAGAAAAACCAATTAGTGCAAATGGATTCTGTTGAGCCCCAGAAGATGATAAATGGTGCTTCAGATCATTTTACTCAAAGCCAGTGGATGTTGCTATTTGTACAACTCACCATCAGTTTTCCTGAGCAGTATGCAGCAACC
This sequence comes from Telmatherina bonti, assembly GCF_933228915.1. NCBI lineage: Eukaryota > Metazoa > Chordata > Actinopteri > Atheriniformes > Telmatherinidae > Telmatherina > Telmatherina bonti. Next base: position 14,108,780 of record NC_136620.1, on the reverse strand, counting down.
AGAAATGTAACACATGCATACACAGTTTGAATCCCAGCACATAGTTGCTTGAAGGCCTTCATCTGCTTCAATTGAGAATGTAACAGCATATTCATGCACAGCAGTAAAACATCCGCAACAGAACAAGGAATGAACACTTTACATGGTTGGTATGTGAACACCAGATGAAGGTCTGCTGCATCCCCTAAAATAAAAGTTATAATGAGGAGCCAGAGCCAGAGAAAAGATCAGGAAGACATTCATGTCTGACACATCCACTAATGGCAACCAGGGGATCTAGAAAAAGCATGCTGGATAATGGCGGTTCCAAAGTCTGGAAATGAATTTTCACCCTCACAGCTGGTTGGTGTGAAAGGTTTGTCATTTATTTTTCTAGTAATGAGTCTCAAATGTGCTCATTTTATTTGAGCAGCCTGTTCAGCTTTAAGAAAACAGAAAATCTCATGGGAGGCAGAATCTCAAGAACCTTTTCCTATCTGATAAAGCACCAGTTAAGTTCACCAAAAGACTTACTTCTACACCATCTTGTTGTTCAGTTGGGGGTGATTTACCGCAAACGTTCATAAGACTCAGCTTAGACAAAGCAAAGCCTATGTACATGACAAACTACATTCCTCGAGAGGGCGGTATCCAGCAGGTTTTAGTTATTTCCCTGCACCAACACACCTGATTCAAATCACATGGATCCAACAGCTTCTTTTCAACCTATTCATCCATTTTAACCATGTGTCTTTGAGCATGAAGACAACAAAAACCTGCAGCCCTCAAGGACTGGAGTTTGACACCTGTGTTTAAGGCTACTTAAATCAAAACTTTGTTTTTTTCAGGTTACAAAACAAAACAAAACAAAGAAAGATCTTCCAGTTCAGGGGAAAACTTGACAGCCATGCAGCGTTGAATTATGTGTTTAGTAGCAGAATAAAGATAGATTCAAGGCTTTTACACGAGTTCCGTCTCAGTCACGACGAGGCAGGTTTTGATTTATAGTTGATGTTACATCCGCCGTGTTGTTTGTGCTCACTGTGACTCCGTTTACGCGCTTTCATTTAGACGATGGAGTGCAACAGTAAGCCGCACACTGTGCCAGCTGTCTTAACTTCCTGATCCATTTTAGGAGAAAGCAGAAAACACATCTGGGATTCTTATTACTTGTGCTAGCCTCTTTTCAGAAGCTTCTTTTACAAGCTAGTGCATGTGACATCCCTTTTCTGGATAAACACATCGTTTTCCTTGGTAACGTCCCTTTCTGCTCATTCATGCACATAGGGCCTACTTTAAATCTGAATCTTAAATCTGCACTGTTTTTTTATGTTGGCTTTGATTGAATAAACGCTGAATTAAAAAATAAAAAGTAGGGACACGTCACTAGCTCGCCTTGCCAGTAATGCGTGGGACGGGGACATGTTCATCACAGTTCAGCATCATATCTCAGCTTTTAACAACAGTGAGAGGAGATAAACTGCTGGAGGTTCTTGTCATATTTGTTTCTAAAGTTTAATTCCAGCCACTCCAGTCTGTTGTACTTTGAGTTTTACAATCTGCATCGTGAAGCCTCGCTGTTGTTCTAATAGATGCAACGTGCCATTCTACTTGCTGGAACTATTTCAGAGTGTCCCTAAAACAAACACCTTGTCTGGATAAATAAGTCTGTGCAAGTTTTTAGTTTTAAAGGCACTGAAACGTCCCACTCATACCATCAGAAATGCAGGATTTTGAACTGAAATCGGAGAACAAGCCCAGTGGTTTTTCTCTTCTTTAGTTCAAAGGATCCATGATGCTGAAACAAATTTGAAATTGTTGATTCGTTTAACCACAAAGTGGTTTTCTGCCTCCACTCTTTCCATCATTAATAAGCTTTCTGTCCAGAGAAGATGGCTGCATTTCTGCATCATGTTTACATATGGCTTTTTCTTCGCATTTAACATTTTAATTTAACATTAAAATGCAGGCTTTAACCTGCATTTGTGAGTGGCACGGGACGTTTTCTGAAAACCTATAAATTCAGTCAGTTTTAAATGGGCAGAGATGTGTTTTCAGAATATTAAATGATGCTTAATGGAAGACTATGAAATCTCATCAACAGTACATTTGTGCACTTTTAAAAATACTCATTTTCTTTGAATTAGTTTTGGACACTCTTGCTGAGGTTGAGCAACCGTGTACACCCCGAGAACGTCCAGTTTCCAGGTGTCAATGAAACAAAATGCAATTAAAGGCAAATACTGGGCGTCTTTTAGGACTTTAATTTGTCTTCCTCTCAACAGACACAATCAAAATTACAAACAAATAAGAGAAAACATAAGAGGCTGCACAGATCTTGCTGTCCCTGCATGTTTCCTCTGACCCTGATCCCTGATGTTCAGTGAATTCCCACCGCAGGTGCAGCCACTTAATACACACGTAAATCCAGCTTACGGAGAACCATTTTGTTAAATATTTCTTCATTTCTTTCTCTGTCAGCTGACAGCATGAGCGGTTTACACTGAGACGTTGTGCTTGCCAGCTGGTTTACATCCAGCTTGTCGATGAGACCTAGAGTGACCCGACACGAAGGAAGGTGGTGAAATGTAGATGTAAAGGCATCTTGTAAGCTGCAGCGACAGTCAGCAGGCAGCTGGGTAACAGGATGAAACTGTCAGCATGCAAGCTGTGATACAGTGTGTCTTTATTAGATCTGGTATACGTAAGGGCATGGAAAGGTGTGCTTGTATACACACACAGGTACCCATCAGCAGCATCAGGTCGCATGGAGTCCACCCAGCCCAGCAGGGATTGGATCAGATCCAGACTCACATCCTGACAGTCACAGTAGGTGACTGATTAATGAAGTCACACACTGTCAAAGTGCACTGCATATGCACAAACATGGCACACAAACCACTGTGACTTGCTGCAACACTGATTAATTACACAGAAAAGCTATACCCTCTGCACTGCTGCTATATATATGAAAGAAGACTGCTATGCAACGAAGCTTAGACAGAAAACTGGATGGAAACTGTTTAGTCCCATCAGTCCTGCTTAACTTGTTTGTGTTTTTGCATTAAACTTTTATAACTTATCACATCAATAACGAACATCTTTAAATACTAAAACTGCTTTATTGATGCTAAAACTCATTTCTAGTAGAGCTATAGAGAAACATGTGTCTACTGTGTAGTGACTTCCAAGACAGAATTGATTGTCCGGTCCTAAAAGTGGTCATAATTGGGCAACAACTGACTCAGATTTGTGTCTCCTACCTGGATTGCTTTGCAGGAGTTATAATACCTGACACAACAATATACACCACATTGCTCCACTGAAAAGCACATTCTCATGGTGCGCCATGGTTAGAGGTCTTACATGCATAACTAAAAATAGAAACGTATCTTTAGCATTTAGCTCAAGCATTGTTAGCTCTGCAGTTGCAGCAATAATAAATATTTACATGCTGCAAAAATAACTGGAATGTTCATTCATTCTTACTCAAGCTTGGCTTCACCTTTTTAAGAACTAAAAAATGGTCTTTATGGACTACATTAATACTCTGGGGTGGGAATGTTGCCAGTTATCCTTGTTTGGCAATAATTGAGGAATGAGCTGCTCCAATCATAACCGTGACAGGAAAACTAAGATAGATAATTCTGGCTTCTTAACATGTAAAACTGAGTTCCTAACAAGGTGTTTGGCGGATAGAGTCTGATCTGAGAAGTTTATCAGTTCTTAAGCTTTTTATGGATGCTGATGTTTTCCACAATGACTTCCTCCTGCAATTGGTGCGAAACCAGTATGTGAAACCAAAATGTCAAAAAGTGACTCATTGAGGAATAGTGAGGTAGAGCGAATTAAATCTGCAGTATGTATGTGACTGAAGTTGGGAGTGTGCTGTTGTGAAATAGTTTTATATGGCAACATGCAAATGCCTTTCAGGTCCTAACGTCTGGATGGAAAAATATAGGCTTATTGCACAGGCAATATCATTATCAAAAACTACCATTTCAGTGTGAAAGCTGCTTCTCAGATTCATGTATAGGAAAGGAGAACCAATAAAGGAGTAACGAGGCCGTAGGATGGAGGGAGGAGAATGCTTCTCATGCTAAGTAGTTGATCTGTGGGCACACTGGTAGCGAACATCGGTTCTCAAATTATTATTTGTACCATTTAACACTCAGAAACTTATGTATTGTTAAAATATTTTCAAACATGAATTGCACAACAAACATTTCTTCAGGATTTTAGTTGGATAAAATAAGCAAGTTTTAAGAAATTGATGCGAATTGTTCACTATTTTCCACTGGTTGAAATAATAATCAGTCAATATGGAAAGCTTGTCCAAGAGAGCTTCTCTGGTAATATTTAAAATCCATCTGAATACATTAAATGTGTTAACTTCCAACTGGACAATTGGCAACAGCATGTTATTGTGGGTGTTGCAATAAAAACATGTGATGCCAATCCTCTTTTTTTCTTGGTTTCCATACTGCATAGTGGAAAGGCTACGAATCACTGAGGTACAAAGGAAGAAGTGCTATGGGTGAATGGCTGCAGATGATAGCATCTTTACAGAGGTTATTAAACACTTATTAAAAGTGTTATTATTTTAAAAAAAAACAAAAACTAAGTCTTTGTAGTTTGAAAAGAGAAATAACAATTTTAGATATTAAAATATGTTGCTGCACAAATCATTCTTATGCCACATTTTGTAGAAGCCGACAAGTCATGTGCTATGTTTACATGGGACTTTTAATTCCTGTTTAATTCCGAATAAAAGTTAATTCCATTTTAAACTGGTGAAAATGACCATGTAAACACTTAATTCCTAATGCAAATTTCTATTCGGAATTAAACTTAATTTTGATGTAAGTGGATGGTTTAATCACATTTTATTTCCAAACTATTTAATTTCTCTGTCATGTAAACCTTCATTCCACTCTAAGTTAATTACTTCTTCTCCTTCTCAGTTGCTCCAAAAAACTAAGTAGTATGCTCATGTTATAAAAATAGCAGCTAAACTGGTACTTATTATGTAGTTTTTACAAGTTATGACTGAAAAAACGAGAAGCAGGGAGTGAACTTTGTTTATTTCCGGTATACGTCATATGTCACGTGCACCCTCTGTCCAATCAGAACCCTTCCCAACCTGCCGCTCTAAAGAGGAATTAAGTAAGGACGTGTTTCATGTAAACTTCCATTCGAAATTATTATTTTCATGTAAACTTGTAGGAGAATATTTTAATTCTGAATGATTTAATTCCGAATTATTAATTCTGAATTAAAAAACATCATGTAACTGTAGCCATTTAAGCTTTGACTCTCCAGCATTTGTTCTTCCAACGAGGTATAACACGGTTATTTAGCACACATAGACCTAAATGTGATATTCAGTTATTGCTCTGCCCAAAGTCACACAACAGTGAGAGATGACAAGACTAGTATTTGGTTAAAACGTTTCTAAGCAGCGTTTAGAGCATGGACATATTTCTTCTGTAACCTAAAAGTTACATTTATACTTAAATTTAGCTCAGTTTTCACCCCAAATTAAAGTGGGGAAACACAGAATGTCTCTTATTACAATCCACAGAGAGACTGAAAAGGACAAACTGTGACTAAGAAAGGTATAGAGATTCCACGCTATATGAAAGCCCCACAAATGCATCATGTTCTAAACATAGACTGAGCCATTAGTTATGGCATTTCCTCAGTTTCTCTCTCTGCTGACCTTTCAGTCACAACAAAATTCTGAATTTAATTAGTGAAACCACGGCAAAAAGTCTGTCTGTGATAAATAAAGTAGTTGTTGGAGCAGCAGTAACGTATTTTCCATGCAGGACTAATGATATGCCACATCTTAGGGGAATACTTTGCACTTTCACAGGGAAAAAAAAAAAAGCTTTTGTTATTATGAGGTGGTTTTTCTTTGCGGTAATAGGATAATGTGGTAATAGTTGTAATTAAACCAGTTTCAAGTCCCAGGCCGGTAAATACTGCAATTTTATTCAAAGCTCCTTCTGTACAGACACAGTGCCTTTCTGTGAGATCGGTTCAGAACCAAGCAAGAGCTTATTACTGCAAAGATTATGCAGTCAACAAGTTCACAAAAGAAGTCTGGAAATGACACAAAGGAATGTCACATTTCTGTGTAACTATGGGCAACACAACTACCAACTGTAGTTTTGGTACTACAGTTCATGAGTTAGCCTCAAAGGCAAAAATACTTGGTCAGGGTTTGGAAAAAAAATAAGCAAGAGACATCATTGACTGATCTAATTGCAGTAGACACCATGAACCTGTTTGAGTGAAGGCAGGTTGTATAATTTAATGTCCATTTGAAATGTTAGACAGTTAGCTTAGCAACAAAACATGAAGCAGGTGGAAAAACCTTCTACGTTTATAAAAATCTGCCAGCTACAAGCATTACTTAAAGTCATTCAAAAACAATAATTTCTCCATTAAATTAGTATACAAAACCTATGCCCTCTAAAAACTGTGAGTCTGACTATTTTGGCTAATGCTATCACACTTTTAAGCGCTTCAGATCACTGGAACACGGCTAAGTTGGATGTGTCCTATTTCTAGTTTTGTTAGCTAAACAAAGCTTAGTTCAAACCTAAGCTTAGTTCAGAAATGTTTAATTTAACACTGACTGAGCCCAAACAAGCACATCAGTTCTAAAAGTCACTGAAAAGCAGCAATTGGAGAAAGGAAAACAACTGACCTTAGCAAACAGCGCCCCCTTGGCTGCTAGCGCATCCTCTCCTCTCCCGTTTGGGTAGCATTCATAGCGTGCATCCAAGATTGGATAGCGACTGGCCAGCATCAGGCCACTGTTTAAGAATTTGAACCTGGAGCAGCAACCTTTCCAGCCGTACCGGCCAACATCACTCAGCACATAGGGGAAGTAGCGGTGCAGCTGCCGCCGCAGCCTTGTGGTTGCTCCGTGGTCAAATACCTCCTGCAGAGCCAGGAAATCCAAGTTGGCAGGGAAAAAGGCAGAGATCTCATGGTCGAACGTCTCATCTCCATGGCGACGTTTACGTCCTGGACGCTTGAAGATTGACGTGCGTGGGACGTGAGAGAGAGTGTTATTGGAGGATATCCCAACACAACCGTCACCTCCGTGGTAACGAGTGAGGGACTCCCGCGAAGCAGTCATGCTGCCCGTGTCTCCTCCAGCCTGATCCCGATGATTCCCTGTCTCTGTTTCCTCCTGGGGGTCTGGCTCTGGAGCACTGATGCTGATTTGAACCCCTGAGGTGTGAAGTGGACAGTCTGTCGACGGTTTTTGCTGCGTCCCTTCCCCATGCATGGGGCAGTCATGGTTGCCAGGGCCTACAGTGGAATGCATGGGGCAGTCCCCAGCGTCACTTGAAGCATGAACTGGACAGTCTGAAGTGTTGTTGCCCCCCACAGGGTGAACGGGGCAGTCTGCTGTGTTATCAGCTCCATCATGGTGAACAGGGCATTCGGTGGAGGCCTGGTCTCCTGCACTGGGGTGGACAGGGCAATCGACAGCACCTGCGGGATGAATTGGGCACTCGGTGAGGGGTTCAATTTCAGTTTCAGCTGGACCATTAGTGGTGTGTATCTGTTCTGGACGTTGATCCAGAGAGGAGGTACGACGGAAACCTGTGGCAAGACTGCTGAAGGATGCCGCACTAAATAAATAAAACGGAAAGGAACACATTTTAAAGCGAATATTTTTCCTCCACTAAGAGACAAAAGGAGCTCACCAGTAAGCTGTCCTGACCTGATGGAGGTGTTTGTCGGTGAGTCAATGTAGATTTTTATCTGAGGTCGACTGGCGCCGTTGCGGATTCGTTTCCCCACCTCACGTGCTCTCCTGTGGGTGTCTGACAAGTTGTTGAACCTGGCCAGAGAGTCTGGCAGGAGGCAAACATTGGCACTACAGAAACAAAAGCTTCTGCCCTGAGGCCTCCACTCCCCAATCCCAGCACCCCCTGGTCCAGCCTGACCTTGCTCCGCCTGGTGCTTGTCTGGCCTGGACAAAGAAAGTGTCGCATCAAGTCAAGTGCTACTTTCGATTTTAAAGAAAGAAATGAACACCAAACAAGTTTTACAACTGGATAACAGTAGAAAAATTGCTTTATAATAAAAAGAATAGCTATATTGCCCAACTGGGGAAAACCTTACCTATGGTAGGTGTATAGGTATGGTTGGCGTACAGCCTGCAGGGGAGCCCAGATGATAAAACCTAAAAGAGCAAAAGGCAGGGAGACCAGGAGGAGTAGCAGGTAAAGGGGTGCAGAGATTAAGACGCAAAGGGTAAGGAAGGAGCAGGGATCCTGGGAGCGCTGGCGCTTCTCCAGTGAGGTGGCCACACAGGATGCCAGGAGGCGGTCCAGGAGCCAGTAGCAGGGAAACACCAGGCTCCATGACAAGCCGTCCAGGAAGTGCAGACAAGCACTGGAGTAAGGGGTGTTGTAGAGGACCATCTCTTTCCTTCGTTCTCTTTCTTCCTCTCTGTCACTTTCTCCTCACCTCACAGTCTCTGCCCACATCCACACACACTCTTCAAACAAGTGTGCACAGATCTGTTCCGCAAATTACATGAACAGAAATGAAAAAATAATTTAAAAAAGAAAGAAAGAAAGAAAAGAAACTAGACCAATACGTGTACCCTCCCCCCTCCTTGGAGAAAGGAACACTACATGGTTTGGGTGATTTCTATCTACACTGGGAAGCCAGTCATAGACTCACAACTTCCTCCGTCAGTAATTACACCCTCCCAAGGAGGGATCATGCAGCACAGTCTGGAGGTAGAACATTGCCATGATGAGAACCGTTTTCCTGATGCTGAATCTATGATTGCGAGGACTCCGATGAGCTCCGGAGGGGGCATCCATTAAACGTCACGATTTCATCAGGACCTGGAGAAAGTGAACGGATCAATGAAGAAGGGAGAAAAAGAAGGGGAAAAGAAAGGAAGGAGATCAGTAAACGACTTGCTCTGATTCATGCATGCAGGAAGCAACAGAAAAAAGAAATGTTTGTGAAAAACATATTTTGCTTCAGGCGCTTGCAAGTCCAAGGACTAATGCTACAGAGAATTCCCCACAGATTTCACCATGAAGATTGTGATACTTATTTATTATATATAGTACAGAAGTATTGACATTTACACTGAAACTGTTGTCTCAACATGCATACTCACGACATTTCTGACCAATTAGTTGCTACTCATTACAGTTTCTAATGTTGAAATTAGAGAGCTGCTTCAAATAGCATTGAAATATTCATATCAATATTAAGTTAAGTAGTTAATCCCCATTTAAACTGAAATGTTGGTTCAAAAAAACATTTTTTTTTCCATTTTCTGGCTATTTACAAAGGAATAATAGCCATGCTGTCCATTTCAAGCAAAACTGCAAAGTTTTTCTCCCTAAATGGCTCATAAAAACTCCCCATTAAGGTTTGTTTAATAACATTTGCATACACATAAACCTTATCTATATTTTCTCAGACACTGATAATTAAGGAGATTTTAATATGCTTAAAACTAACTTAAGGCTATTCAACAAAGATGGAAAACTGTGTGGCAATGAGTCAGAGCACATGCAGAAATTCCATCAGCACAGAAATCTTGTGCTCATCAGGCTTAAATAATTAAGATCCATCTTCAAATATTTAGTTTTGAGAAAAAGTTTGGAAACTGGTCCCCTGAGTACAGAAGATGAGGATGAGAATCAATATGAAACTAAAGGCTTCTTCCTTCTTGCCGGCACATAATCCAAACTGACAGTATTTTTCATTTCTTTGATAGTCTTGTCACGTCTTTCATGCACTGCTCTTTTCAGGTCTCTCCACAGATCTGATGATGTTTTAGTCAGGAAACCATAAAGGTCACAGAACAGCCTTTAACTAAAACTCTTAAAGTGGTCCATTGTGGATCATGAGGTTGGATTTGGTTGATTGGACATTATTTCTCCTTTTTTGAGACAATTTGGTCATTATTGAGTAACCCCTTTAATATTAATAAGGTAATAAACATGTCTAGTGTTGAAAGTCTGAAACCTTTTTTTTCCCTCCAAATTTGCCTGCATTTAAAGAGTTCTAATTTTATCTTTATCAATCTAAAGAATATATTTCCAAGACAGACAAAGCTTGTTTGTGTGTTTATTTACAAATAACAACATTTACAACTAATTAGAGGAACCATGTCTGCAGGTTGTTTGAACAAATGAGAAGCCAAATAAATGTAAAAAAGCACCAGCCTGAAGAAGCAAATTAAGTTCTGAGACCTTCTTATATGATATATGAGAGCTGTAATTCACTGGAGTACCCAGATTTGAGCATGGTACGGCTAATGTTGCGATTTTAGAAGATAAACTCACTTTTTATTTATTTAACCATCCAGTCGTGTGCTTTTAACACATGCTAGAGACGCTAGAGAATCAATTTTTCTTTCATGAATAAATTATGAGCAGCTTAATTCATTCACGTCAACAGTGGAGGCTTTATGAAGACACACAGAGTGCACTGACCTCAGTGCGACCTAACATACCCCACAGGGATCAGCAGAGCAACAGAACAACAGTTCATGTCTGCATCAGGACTGTAATCCACCAACCTCCACTGCAAAAACTCAGTCATAAGTCATATGGGCAATTGCATGTTCTATATAAATGCCTTGCTTGCAAAGTAAAGATATGATCATTTAAATGTAATTTCACCCTTGATATTGGCAAAAAAAAACTGTTTTTAAGATGGAATGCTTTTCAGTGACACAATTCTGCTTGAGCCATTTGTCATCACAGTCTGTAATTTTCTACAAAAATGGGTCTCTCGTGTTAGACAGCAGCCTCGTCGTCTGAACAGCACATCTCTCTCAGATGATGAATAAACTGTCGGTCCGTGCCAATAATCAGCTTCTGTTCATTCAAAACCTTTGTGTACAGTAATGATTCTTGTTATGACAGAAGAGGGGCTTGTTTTGGAAGATGACAGACTAGTCGAATGTTGCATCCTGGTGTGGTGTGGTGAGCACAAGATGCACAGATGACCTGTTGACGCATTAGTTAGGCCGACTGAAGTTATTACAATTTCTATGAGCAGGCTGACTGATTGTAGGAACTGATGTGTGGTTGTCTGCTTGGTTAGCATGTTAACAAATCATGCTTTTAACTGAGAAAGTGCTTCCTCATGGGAGGGTGTGATGTGAGGACTGTGGGGCCAAATCTTTGTTTAATGAAAGTCCATCTATCTATCTATCTATCTATCTATCTATCTATCTATCTATCCATCCATCCATCCATCCATCCATCCATTTTCCAAACGGCTTAATCTAATTCAGGGTCGCAGGAAGCTGGAGTCTATCCCAGCAATCATTGGGCGAGAGGCAGGATACATCCTGAACAAGGTTTAATCCAGTGATTGATAAAATTATCCTTCTTATTTATTATAATAAGTACTAATAGTAATATTAATACATAACTTAGCCCTTTCCACCCTAAAATACTCTAAGGTAGCAGCAGATTGTAGTAGGTCTGACAATACTGTCTTCATTTTTAAAATGCATTTTACGTTTTTCGAGGCAATCCCCATCCAGTTACTTTTACAAGAATATTTTTTCATGCTGATTCAGAGGCTATGCTGCTTAAGGAATTTCTTTAAGACAATGGAAAAGTTTTTTTTTTTTTTTTTTTTTTACCAGCTGGATCAACTGATAAAGTTCTCCAAATCCAAATTAATGACAGGGGAACGCAGTGTTATGAAATGAAATGACTGTATGAACAAACCCCAAACTCTATTCTGTCTGTACATTGCTTTAAGACTGTACGAACAGACTGCTACAAGAAAGTCATCAGAAAGCTAAATGAAGGTGGAATGGCAGAGCTTTTCAATCACCCATGGTGCCATCCTGGACATGTAAGTGTAAAGGAGAAAACTGCACAAGGGATACTCAACTGTTAGCTGTGAGTTTTCATCCATATTATTCATGTGAAGAGTTTACCTGTGGTATTCTGGTACCTGGTTATAACATAGCTGATAACACCGCCGACAGCCTGTGACATTACCAGCTCTATCGTTGCTAGGCTACAAATACAATATCCTCACGCATTCATGGCAATTTCTGGAGACTTCAACAGCGCCTCCCTCTCAGCAACTTTAGCAATATTCTAATAGTTTGTCAGCTGCGCCACCAGAAAACAATAAGATACTGGACTCAGTTTATGCATATGTTAAGAATCATACACATCCTCTGCCCTGCCTCCTTATTAAATATTGGGAAAAACCTGTTAGAAAGTTATCTCCAGCAGAACAATGTGAGGAATGTGTGGTTAAGCATGAAGAAGATCAGTGGCTTAAAGCTAATCAGAGATCAGACTGATGAAAGTCTGGACAGAGCTAATGAACTGAACATCTTTTAATAGGTTGAATTCATCCCCTGCTTCCAGCCCAACAGACCCTCCAAAGGCCCACAGCTTTCCTGTCACATCTCCACTCTCATGGACCTTAAAAAACAGCCTCTTCTCCCTCCACAGCAGAGCACACTGAGACCTCCTCTGCCTCCACCTCTAGCCTGTCTGTCTCCTGCAGTCAGGTGAAGAAACAACTGCAGAACCTGAACTAGAACAAGGCTGCTGGTCCAGCTGTTTTCAGCCACAGGGTAATTAAAAACCAGCCCAAGTCAGAAAAGTGGAAAACATCCTGCCTTGTTCCGTACATTAAAACGAATCCCAATTGTGTGTGCCAAATTACTGCAGATCAGTTGGCCTGACAAATTATGAAAGCAAGCAAACACCTTTCTGGACTCATTACAGTTTACTCATCATAATGGGCTTAGGGTTGAAGATGCTGTCATACCTGCTTCAGACAGCCTATTCTAATCCACACCAACCAGGCAGCACTTTGAAGATCCACTCATCCATTTTCTTAGTCGCTTAGTCCAATTCAGGGTTGCGGGAAGCTGAATCTCAGGAATCATTGGCCGAGAGACAGGACCCTGAACAGGTCGCCAGACCATCACAAGGCCACAAACAACAATTCTACAACAAAGAACCAAGTTGATTCTACTTCTCAATGTCATTCAATGCCTGTACCATGATGCTGCATGTCTTCTAAAGTCTGCTGTGGAAACTGCAATCAGCTTTGCAGCCATGGAGCAGCAGCATCAAAACCAGAGGCTCAACAAACTGATCAAGTATGCTGGTTCTGTGCGTTGCAGGTCAGTCTGCTTTTACTCTGTAAAATCACAGTTCCGTAATCCTAGAGTTTTGTACAGAAAAACCATAAGAATATAATTGGTTTGATAAGTATGTATGACGTTTAGTTTGTGTAGACATGGCTTGGCTAACTGGTTTAGAAACCTTTCACTCAGTGAAAAACTTCTGGCCCTAATATGGCGCAAATGTGTATTTTTGTTTGTCCCAAATTTGGTCCTACATTACAGCGTTGGCTTACCTACATTCATCAGTGTTGAACGTAGTTGCCAAAACTCAGCCACATGACTGCCACGTGTCCCACAAAGACCTTGCCATTAGGATCTGCTAATTTCAGGATTGTAAATCTGTTGTATTTCTCATCTTCAAGCTGCTTTCAAGGCCCAGAGAAAAATGAAAGACGAGTGTTTGAGGGTGAAACTCGCCAACTGCGAGGGAATAAAGGCTTTGCTCCACAGGCTTGTTCATTGCCAGCTGCTTTAATGCTCCCCACAGTGTTAAATTCTTTGACCTACAGCGTTTAAAGGTTTCCCTTTTTCAGTTCGACTGTTCCCTCTGATCTTGTGAAGGATTTTGGAAACAGACAGAATCAACGGCAAAACTCCCATAAATCACTGCTGATTTATCAGTGAACACAAACTGTCAGTCTTGGCCTCATCACAGGAAATGCAGCAGTGAATTATTTATACCTAAACAAATTCTTTAATGGGGAGACATGGAAATATATAGCCTTGAAGAAAGATCCAAAAGAATATTATCTGGCATGAAGGAGGCAATTACACAAAAAAATCTCTGATTTACATAATCTTTGGAAAATAGTTTTTGTTGCTTGGTTGGGGCTGGAGAAGCTGTCAAATTGTTTAAATTATTTTCAGTTCAAATGAAAAAAAAACAAACAACTAATTGTGTGCTTTCACTTGAAAAAAGGTTCACATAGGATAAGTTAACTTTATGTCTATGAGTGTTTCACACAGATATTGGGAAAAATGCCACAATCTGTTTCATATTAATTATATTGAACGTCGAACAGACATCTGAAGGGAAGTAAAGAGCGACATTAGCTGTAACTACGGAGTGTTTTGTTGAACAAGCTTACATTTTCATCTAAACTAATTACACATCACCATCAAGGCATCCAAAATTATACATAGGCCTCAAATGATTAAAAAGGCTTAAAATACCCATAAAGAGATACATAATGACCACAATATGAGAGAAGTAAGCTACAGAGGGATGAGATTCAACGTGACAAAAGATAAGATAGAAAAACGCCATGATTAGATATAGAACAACCAATGACACAGTAACCAAAGCGAGACACAAACCACCAAAATTATATACAGATGATTACAGGTTGGCAAGAAAGAGATGCAAAATTATCCAAATGTGTAATTACTGCCTTATAACTTCAAGAAAAGCCTAAAAGGCCTGAGTGTGGGAACTTCACAGCTTTCTGTGACTTGTAAGTTCAAAATTGTCCCATAAAACAATGGATTAGTGCTGTTTCAGCATCTGGTTCAGGCTGAACAGATCGCGGGGCCCTGGCCTTGACCCAGCATCTAGCTAAACAGGCTTCCTGTTGATGAATCATCAATAAAGCCAATTAATTCCTAAACTGTATTGAGCAATCATTAGTATTTGTGCATTTTATCATGCTCAAAATAGTCATTTAACCGGAACAACTGGTTAGTTCTCAGAGAGGCACAAAAGCCAAATTAAGTCACTTGTCTGAAGTGTTTTTTTTTTTTAACAGCTGATGTTTTTTTGTCTCCTGCTATTCATAAATCCCTGTTTATTCCTCCAATTTGCAGGTGGTGTACAATCGGAGTACATTATGACGAGTGGTGCTTTAATCACAGAGCAGTGTGGGAGTTTGCTTTGCTTCTGTTTACACACAATAAAATAATGACACTACAAAATTACCTTTCGATAATTTGCAAGCATATTGAAAATAAAAAAAAAACAAGGACAAAAGCAGAATAAATCAAAATAAAATGTACGACACATGATGAGGGATAAAACCAGGCTGTTTATAAAGAGCAAACTTCCCCACATTCTTTGAAGTTCTTAGTTTAGCTTCTAACTTATGAAGCCAGTATGTGTTTGCTGTGTAATGGACACATGGAGAAAGGTTTGGACCAACAAAGACACTCACGTCACGAACTAGATACACCCAAAGAAGCACCTTAAGAGGATCCACACCTCACAGTACCTTGGAGCTCATTAGGGAACACTGACTGACACTCAGGATGTCGGTGATAAATGAATGTGTCAGCTTGGGAACTGTATTAAAGTTCACACGTATTTGTGCCTCAGAGGATTTCCACCTCAGACTGAATCCATGCAACCTGTCTGGATGACAGAAGGCATCTTTGAGGGAGCGCTTACAGTGTGCATGTGTTGCCACGTCAGTCTGAAAAGTTTGTTGTGTTATGTCACGTGTTTGTATATCTGAAAGTTAGCATCTTTGTATGAACAGTGTGTGAGCCGGAACAACCACACAGAGACAAACATTGGCTACAAAGAGACAAATGTATGCATTATGTCTTAGATGGGAGGTGGCAGAGATGAAATAGTACTCAGAGTTAGTAAAAAAAATCAAAATAATTACAAGAGAAATTACTTTAAATAGACACAGAGATCCTACAAAAGAAGTAACTAACTGAAATAAATCACTAAACAACCATAAACAGGTGCGAAATTACTACAGTATAGCTCAGACTAGTGAAAATGTAATGCAAGTAATCACGAAAGGACTGATGCTTTATGGGATACAAGATAATCATTTGTTACAAAATGACCCTAAAAGTAGTAAATGCCCATTGTGTCACACAAAATATCCCAGTTTAGACACACAGTCACATGGCTTCAAACTAAGCAGGGACTGTAAAACAACCAGGAAGTGAAATAAAGTCACCTTAAAGAGATAGAGAATGGATACAAATGCAATGAAGACCAAAATGTGGCTCAAAACTAACCTAATTAAATGTAAAAACAGGCCAAAATGAGAACAAATGTCACACAAAACAAAAGGATATAAAAAAACAAAAAACAAAAAAACATCTGAAACTCAATCAGAACATTTTTAAAATGCAACAAAAACAATCTGAATTTAGATTTATGCAGAATATTTGCAACACAAGACATAGTAACAGTGATTTCTGGCTGCTTTTATGTCACACCTCTGCAGGACATGAGTGGAACCTTTAACTCATAAATACTGAGAGGTTTGTTGTTGCACATAGTCAGCTTCAGACAGCATGACGTCCTGCTGAGGCTCATTTTGGAGCTTGACAGTGATCAATAACCTTTTGTTATTTAGGAGAAAGACCACGAAGCGACACAAGCTCAGTAACCTGCCATGATCCAGAGATGAAAGAAGAAATAAGGCCATCTGGCTGAGGCTAAAATAGTACCGGAGTTCATTTAATTGCATCCTTTAAAATTCAGTGAGTCTTTTCATTTCCCTCAATCTGTATTTTGTCTCATCTTTTTTCCTGCTTTTCTACTTTCCCCCTGTTTTTCCCCCTCTTTTTATCATGTCTTTTCGTTTCCTTCATCTGTTTCTGTCAGCATGCTGAAGCAGCTTTTACAGGACCAGCAGAGCTACATGCGCCGTACACACATGAACACACACAGGCCTGCAAAGACCGCTGACGTCACCGTGCTCACGGCATGCTCCGGGGAGTGCTGTTGTCATGGTGACCTAGTCACATGCACTTAGTAACTGTACTACAGTGGCTCCTCATCACTGTACTGGGAACACACACACACACACACACACACACACATACAGGCACGGTCAGGATACAGCTCAGCTCTCTAAAACACACTGAATGTTTTTATGTGCGCCGGAGTGTTTTATGCAGGCTGCAATGAAGCATGTCAGGTATTTACAGTAGCTCCTGTTTTATGGTCCAGTGGGGGCTGTAATAAAAGCAAGAGATAACCATGTCACATGGTCCTCCCTAGATGGGTATTTTCCAATCAATTAAGAATTATAGCTCAAGTTGCCATCAACAACAGGGCAACAACGGGCCTGTGGTAACTGCAGGGTGGAACAACAACCCCCAGGAGTGCTTCGACTTGTCAGCCGGACCGGATAAACTGTCATCTTATTATTCATTAGCCTGAGTAGAACTGGCAGCTGATTACCCTCAATATTTTCTAGCAGCCCTTTGGCTCGTCAGAGGAATTTGTATGGTGATTCACATATGTCATTGCATAAAAGATGTCTTTTTGTTGTGGGATGAAGATTCGCTTTGTCTCAGGTCTTTGCAGCAGGGACGGAGAAGCCAAAACCATCAAATGAAAAATCCTTTGTGCCATTGAATCAGTCTAAAGTGACAACAGAAAAGTGTGGTTTACATGGAGGCAGAAGATTAGTGTCTATTTGTGTGGGACCGTCTTCTCACTCTGAGCTCCTTCAGAGGCCTCCTTGTCCCTCGAAAATCCTCAAAATCCACTTGAAGC
The DNA here is from genome assembly GCF_933228915.1 of Telmatherina bonti. Taxonomy (NCBI): domain Eukaryota; kingdom Metazoa; phylum Chordata; class Actinopteri; order Atheriniformes; family Telmatherinidae; genus Telmatherina; species Telmatherina bonti. The sequence continues at coordinate 14,091,144 of NC_136620.1, read as the reverse complement.
TGACCGCTGAGCAGAGACCTCTGCCAGGCATCGAAGCATTTTACAGCACGGTGTGAAGCTGCTAGGATGACAATTGGAGATTGACGTCATCGTTTTCTTAAAGGAGTGTATTGGGGAAACTCGTTTCAACTGCAGACGCTGTGTTAGCCTGTCATTGTAAAACAAGAGCTAAACTGAAAGATAAGGCAGATGACGTGCCATTTGATCAATAATCTAATGCTGGGATTACTGATGGAGAGAATCAGATCCGGAATGTAGGGAGCTGAAGTAAGTTTCTGCTAAATATTGTTTGTGCTCGGTTTGTAGATATGGGCTCCGAGCAAAGCTGCATAGATGCTGCTCGTCCACATTGGAAGCAACACGATGAGGGGACGTGGACGTACCGTAGGGATGACTGCTGAATTCGTCCAGAAGGAAAGGTCTTTGATATGTCACACTGGGAGAAAGCCTCAAAGAAAATAATGACTCGGAGATTCTGGTTGTGTCCCAATTCAAGGTCTGCACACTTCGAAGTACGGAGTCGCAGAGTACCAAGAGCTGTCCCAATTCAAAGGCTCCTTTAAATCCTTCCTTCAAATCAGGACTTCGTTTAGCTCCAGATCAGCTTAATATGAAGGCTACTAGCGATGCGTCCTTCATGGCGTCTTTTCTCCCAGAATTTGATCCGCCCCCTTTTTTTTTCCTTTTTTTTTTTTTTTTTTTTTTTTACAATGTATTTACACACACATATTTGTCCCAACACACAAGCTGGGACAACAGTGGCATTGTGTCCATTAACCACAAATAAATTTAGTTACATGCATCTAACCAGGATAATTTTTCGCTGAAGTTAACATCAGCTTGACAGGATCCTCTGTTAGCCCGAGGAGAGCTTCTCTGGGCTGTCTTATCCTCATGTTTATAATTTAGACACACAGGTAAATTAAATTAAATACAATTAAAATAACAGGCACCATTTCCTGTCATTTAAAAAATATATTTTTGTGTTTTTGCTGAAGAATGGGATCAGTCATTAAATGAACTTGGCTGATGTGTCACGGGGGGTGCTGAGATGAAGACCCAAATGCAGAGACAACAGGCAGGGATGCAGGAACGAGACAGTTTAATGCTGATCAGTTCAAATCCAGGAACCAAACACAATGAACCAGCAAACTGAACTGAAAGAAAGGGCTACGAATTCCTGGAAACCAAACAAGAAACAGGTGTAGTGAATTAACCCAGCGAGGCCAGGTGAAAACCATGAACAGAAACAAAGGCTACACAGGAAATAAGGAGACTGAACAAGAAAAAAACTACAACACAAAACAGGAGACCAAAACTGAGAACACTTCATCAAAGTCACATCATTATATTATGTTGTCGATAGGCAAAGGAGGACTGGAGCATGGGTAACACTCGTACATTTGGTGGGCCATTTCATTTCGGTAAGCTCAGTCTTCCTACTTCGAAGTGCTTGCCTCAACTGGTGTCTCTTTGGAAAAGTGTGAGGATGAGACAGGAGAAATGGATATCTCGAGAATGCCACTGTGACCTGAGATCTCAGATAAATATCAAGAAATTAATGGAAATATACAAATTATTATATTGAAATATGTGCACACAGAAATGTATATGGGCTATGAGGCATCAATAGTTTGTACTTTTCCAACAAGCTTGAAAGTTAAATTTTGTTGAGAGCATGTTCATTCTGCTGGAATAGTTTTCCAGGATTTCTTGAAGGACATTTCAAAGCTCTTCTTTGGATGTTTCCAGCCTTTTGTTCTATTCTTTGTCAAGAGGATCCCCCACTGCTTCACAAATGTTGAGGTTTGAGCTTCGGAGAGGATTTATCCCTCCATCGTATCTGGTGTCACTGATGTTCAGTTTGATTCTTGTGCCATTTGGCACAACTCAGCTTTTTCCTCCCCCGTTTTCATCCCCTGACAATGACTTCCTTGTCGTTCCAAATGCAGTCCAAGTTTGTGTGACACAGCCAATGTTTGAACAAACATGTCTGAAGTCCATTCATTTAATAATCTGTTGGGTTTTTTTTGCAAAGTTTGTAGACACAGCAGAGTGGGATCACTTGAGACAGAGCATTTTTTTTTATAGTTTATTTACCAACAGATAAGTGATAACTGGCTTAAAGGTACATTGTGTAACATTTTATGCTGTTTATTGGTCAAAATCAGTGTCTGCATTTAAATGCCTGTTATCATTGGTGTATCTTGACCCTTGCTAATAACCTGGCAGCTAACATGCATGCTAGCAAGTCAACTATACTGCTTAAGTTAGCCTCATGTTAACGTTCTTTGTTTGTTTTTGTTTTTTTTGGGTTTTTTTTTACCAAGTGCTGCTCCTTACCATAAGCAGTATAAACAGCAAATCCAGTAGCCATGGTGGCATCAAAGTGTAAGTGTGTGTGGTTGCAGTAGCTTTCAATGTGGCAGCAAACACCAGTTTTTTGTCACAGTAAATATTGGCTTATAAAGCCTTGCCCCTGGCCTTTAATCAGCCTTACCTCGAGTGAAAGCCAGTTTATATAGTATCGGGTAACATTGTTTCTTTCATATTATTGAGGTTTATTGATACACAGTGGCAGCAAATGATGCATTTGAATTTGATGCGAATTTTCAACATTAGATGGGAGTAAATTTTTAAACAATGTCCCAGTAAAGAAACAAAGAAAACTTTCTGTAAGTGGTCAGGCACAAGCACTGGAGAGAAAATGAGTTTTAAAAAAAAAACATTTGGTGTCCAACAAAAACTAAAACTGAAACAAAATTGCTTTAAAAGATTTACAAACTGTCTGATTGGAAGTAAAACACGAAGAAATGCAGGTTGGATCGAGACTTTGGCACAGCACTGCCGCGAGTATGAAAGATTTATTACTCAGACTCTATGTTGTCATCAAATTAATTTACAGCATCTTTTACACTTTAAGTACCTATGAGTGTCTTGAGCAATCAAGAAATCACACACCCCTCCCCCTCAGTTTCTCCTTCTCCTGCATCCTAGTGGCTTTGGTTATGTAACAGGGTTAGGGGAGTACTATAATGCCATCACTGTGACGCACAATACAATCAGCGCAATAATGTCACAATTCACCAGTCTTTAACTGTGTAACATTGCTTGTGATGGATAGTAAAACAAAAAAACAGAGGAGTGTGTTTACATCACCTGAATTATATTAAATTTAGCATTGCTGCAATGCTCCTTCAACTAAACGACATTCTAGCTTTGGTTTTAACCTCATGACCCTTTGTTTCGTGTCATCTTCTCCTTTATGTCTCAGTCTGGCTCTTCCACATTTATTGTATCTCTTCCTCATACATGATCTGATAAACAGCTCTGCGGTGCAGCAGACCCTCAACCTTGCACTTTTACATAATACAAAGGTTGTTATTAGAGCCATTAACCTGCTTTTTATTTAAGGTCTGGACCACAATGTCATCAGCCATTCATGACAGCTGCCGTAACATGTTGGAACAACTGAGCACCTTTAGCACAGGCTACAATATTTCCAGAGACGGGGAGTCACGTCTGGGACTCAGACTCAAGTCGATCTTGCGTTGCACTTCCAGTGGCTTCAGACTTGACTTGAGACTTGAGGCTTTAATTAAGGCTTGCTAGTTGCGACTCATGTACAATCTTTTATATGAAATAAATTTGCCACAATCCTCCTCTCTGATATTAAACATGTCTGATATCATGTTTAATGGATGTGACTTTTTTCCCCAGATGTAATCCTGACATAACGTCTAACAAATAAAGCACTGATACATCCGCACACACGTTCATAATAATTTGTGGGTATAAAAACTTTATACAAAGGACAATAAAAGAGTGGCAAGCTGTAATGACTGGCCTTAAAATTTTCCATTGCCACCCTAAAACATACCTGAAGAAGTTAGTTACTGTGATAAGCTTAATGTTAGCATTTATGCTAGCAACTAGCTTAGCACCACAGTAGCATAAATGTTAGCTTGTTACTACCTTTGTACTAAAATATTGTGTTTTATAATAAATATGATGGGAAGGGAAACACTGGATAAGTCTGAGTAAAGAGAAGATGTGGTTGGTGATGTTTGGAGACTTTGTGTACTCATGTTGCAAATACATTTCTATGTGTTATCACCAAGAGGAATGTTATTTATGATTGTTGCCTCTGTGAGGCACTGTTTTACAGGTCAAGGACTCATTTTGCGTCATCACGTTCACGTCTCCAGTTGCGCCCAGGGAAGTTACCTTTCCCTCCTTTTTAGTTGTGTTTGAGTTTCCCTCCGAGAGAGGATGTACATTTATGTTATGTAAAAATGAATAAGCCACAGAGGCTAAAAACGATCTTTGTCTCCATTATCTATTCCTTCCAGTTCATCGCTGGGGATGCTGCAACGCTCTACATGTGATGTTCTTGAGAGATGAATATGAATTTAAATAAATGTTAAGTTGATTGATCATGCCATGATGACACCATATGAATAATTTATTGATCTAGTTAGATCTAGCAGATGTTCAAGAGAAGTCTAGAGCTTTTAAATGATAATAAAAATGTGATTAAATTGTGTTTTCCAAAAAAAAAAAAAAAAAAAAAAAATCAATTAGATTTTGGAATGATGTCTGTTTTTGCAAGCTATTTGTCATATACTTTTTATACATTTTTTTTTTAATTTTTGGCTTTACCATCACTTTAAACAAAACCAACAGAAATATGTATTTACATGTACTTACAGTTGAGTTAATATTTTCTTTGCTAATTTTTAATGCTGAGCAAGTTAGCAAGTTGGATTTTAGAACCTCTTGGCCATCAGAGGACTGAAGAGGTATGAAAAAGATTAAAATAGGAGGTTATAAAAAAACAGAAAAAAATTGCAGCACATAAGACTGAATATTCACAGCACTGTTGCAGATAGGTGTCACATGTGACATCATAGAAACACATGACATTTAGCAAAAATAGGAAGCACAGATGTCATCTGTTCAGTAGTATGAATTATTAAAGGTATTTAAATAATTTTTTTTATCTATTTAAAGCACATTTGCTGTAGTAACATAAATCCAACTGACCTGCCAGTATAACACTGGTCTATCTGGGCCAAGATGGAGGCTTTTTACAATATTATTCAGCTTTATACTAGTTGCCAGAATACAGACTGTCTACCTTCCATATCTGCACATCGCAATGGTTATTTTGTTAAACAGCTATTTTAATGATCTTACTGTTGTTTGCGTAGAACTCCAGATGTGATCAGGCTGCAGGCTTCCTGAAGTCCTGCAGCATTATTATCCTCTCTAATTGTTGTGATGTAGACTGTAAATCTAATCTTCATTTATCTACTGTATGTCTGGTCAGGCATGCAATTTGAACCTGCCGTTTGCCTGCCAACAAATTGCATGAATGTATTTTTTAAAAATTCAATGATTAAATAAGCTTCTTACAAAAAAAAACGAGGTTTTTTAATGTAATAAATATTTAATCATACAGGTATGGTTAACGTTTTCTTCTTGAAAACCCCATGCATGTCCATGAAAGGCGTGCAGTACAAAAGACTTAACATGCTGGGGAGCATTGATTTAACATGTAGCTTACTAAAATCACAGGGACACCCTCCGTTAAAAGACAAACATTAGAATCCAAATGAAACACAATTTAATTCCCAAATAATTATGTACGTATGTTACAAAAACATGTGAACGGCGCTGTCCACTCTGCAGCTTCTACTAATTTCTGCACAAGCGACTCAGCAAACCGCACAGACAATTAGTCATATAAAAGCTGATTACAAAGATGTCTGTCTCATTACTGTGTGAGATAGCAGCCCAACAATAGCACAAAATGATAAGAAAAAAACACACTTAATCATGTGCCTTACTTTTACTGTTTTGTGGTCAAGTTTTATTCCAGCTCTAAAAAGCACTTCCTAAGATATTCAACTTGGGATTCACTTTGAATTTCCTGACAATGATGATGAAGAGAGGCATTGATAATATCTGCAGTGATATTTACTGGAGTAACATCTGCAGAACTATTCAGGTTGACTGTCTTAGTCTTCGTTTTTACATAGTTCCTCATCATGTATTACTTTACTAACAGGAGATCGGTTCGGCTGCTATCTTCGGGTTTTCGCTGAAGGACGTCACATTTAATTTTTCTAAATATTCCAGGTTCATTTACACTGACACAGTAACATACATCTTGTAGATTTATGCTGTTAACACACATCTGTGTATATTCTGACACTTCGGTGACACTTTTGACACTACGATTTGACATCCTGGTCAAAGAGGTTAAAAAGAGGCCTTGTCAAGAAGAGGTTAAGTCTCTCTTACAAGAGTTGGGCCGACACTGATATAAGTTGCAAAATAAAGCCAGAAAGACACTGTTATAGCAGACAAAAGATAGGGAATTAATTGTTCTGAATGGACAGCCAGTGTCTGTTATAGAAAGCACTCATTGTAAGTCCAATTTCTAATAGATTTTTAATCGAGATTCTTTAATTTGAGTGTATTTATTGTGAAAGTTCTGTCGCAATCATTATTTGTTAATGAAACACATACACACATAATATACATACACACATGACACATAATAAAACTTTATATTATATATATATATATATATATATATATATATATATATATATATATATATATATATATATGTATATATACATATATATATATTTATATCAAAGAAATTGGCAGCTTCTTCTTACATGTAGTCGAATGAGGGCTTTTTTTTTTTTAAATCTGTGGCAATTAGGATATAGAGTCAGTTTTTCATTTTAGACCGTGTACTCTTAGTCATGTTTTACACAGCAAGAAGTTATACATAATTCTTATTTTTTGACAAAAGCTCGTAAACACTTGGCTTGGTTCACATTTCAAGAAGTGAACTTGTGAGGATGAGGAGAAAGGCTGAAAGAAAGCAAAGGCAGATCAGTAATCCTTCCTCTTTATGGTTTGCTTGATCTGACTGTTTGCCACTAATTAGTGTTCCAGTCAAGTGAAACCACTGCTTTAAAAATGATAGAAAGCCACTTTCATACGGAGCAAAGTAACATGCACAATAAGTCCTCTATATCAGAATGAGGATAACGACTTCCTGGTTTCTACAGATCTCCTTTTATCTGTTTTCCACCTAATAAGCTATTATAAGACGACGCAACAGCTCATTAGGACCCGCTACTTTCACATACAGCAGTTTTACATCAAAATTACCACAAAGTCTTCTATCCATCCAGCAATATGGGCTCAGAGCAGGCAGCTGCTTGTGTGCGCATGTCCTCTGCCACTTCGTACATCGGCATGAACGTTTGAATGTGTGCAGAGCTGCTGCTATGTTTGTTCTGCCTAATCCAGGTCAGCTAGTTTGTAGTGGATCAATGCACTGATAGATGTCAACACAGCACCAGTTCGCCCAATGTTACACAGCAGGAAAAGGAAACACAATTAACCTTTTTTTTTTTTTATCATTAACAATTAGTTTTAAACACAGACCTGTCAAACCTTTATAACCGCTCAAAATGAGGCACAAATACAGAAAAAATAATACTAGTGCTATATTAAAATTAATTGCACTATAAAGAAAATGCCTCAAGATTATTTTTATTTAAGTAGAGCTGAAATATAGATAATGAGGGGATAAAAGCTTGAAACAACACAGAAATTCAATTCTCTACAAGCAAATACCAGCAAGTCAAAAAAGAAACACCTTATCGGGTTAACAAGAAATTGCTGGAGTTGTTAAAAACGTCTAAAACTACAAAGGTCAGACTAGAAACCTTCCCTGAGACAAAACAACCATCTGTCTTTAAGTACACCTTGTTGTACTTGAAGCTTTTTTTAATCATACTTGATCACCTGCATTGACTGAATCTACAATAAAATAACATCTTGACTTTCAGGTTTTGTAGTGTACGGATATAAAAATAAGACAGAAATAAGAATACAGAGCACCTGCTGCACACATGCACACACACGCTGGCTTGCCTTCATGGCTCCAGCATAATCCACATTTCTGAGAGCGGCGCTTTTGTTGGGTTAGCATTTGCTAAGCTGAATTATGAATGGATGAGTTATCAGGACAGGAAACGTCTTTTATCTGAATGAAAATAGCTAAACACCTCAGTCAAACGTTACACACATCAAGTGTGTTCATTCAGTCATTTATTTTCTATACTGCTTAGTCCAATTCAAGGTCGCGAGTGGGTGGAGCCTATTCCAGCTATTAGCAGGAGAAAAGCTGGATACACCCTGGACCAGTCACCAGTCCATCAAGTGTATATGTAAACTACAAACTCTCCAAGTAAAAAAAAATCTAACAAGTGACGCCATGGATAATTAGATGGAGAGCAACAGCATCAACAGGTTAAGAGTACAAACTCCTCCCACCTTCTTCCATTTTACCTCTCCCTGTACATGGGGCAACATAAGGTGCATGCAGTACATAATGTCTGTCTCCATGCAAGAAAAGGCCAATCTGAAAATGAAAATTGGCCAAAACTACTCTATCAAGCCTTGCCACCAAAATCAAACACAATTCCAACCCCAAGCGATGATGTGGGTCTGTAACAGAAACATTAGAGCAGCACTGTTGCTTTAGAGCTTCTGGTTGTTTCTGCTCTGGTATGCAAGTCAGCAGCGAGGTTTGGTGTCTGTCTTTTAAATCATGTTCGTGCATGAGGCTAATGGCACCTGCACTCAATGATTTAGTATTGATAATGCATATGCACACAGTTGTACAATTGTTTCTTTGCCTTATCATTATGTAACAACAGTTAACTAATGCAAAGAACCAAAGAACCTGAATGATTTTAGGCCACCTTTTTGCAATGTTAAATGTGAAGAAAGTGAAGGGACCAGGGCGTTATTTTAAAGCTCTGCAGCTCTGGTATTTGTCAAATACTTCCAGAAATTTCTGTGTGCAATGCCTCTGTTTGCGCAAGCAAATGGCGAGGACAAGCACATATAAACAAGAGCTGTGTTGTCAAGAGTGACGCCAGCAAACAGCCAATGGACAAATACAGAGAAACAAACACAAATGGCGAGCCTCTGCAGTCATGCTTTTACCCTTTTCATTCGCTTTTCCCCTTTCGTTTGATTCGCCTGCTTTGTTGTCCTGTTGAACTCTGACCTTTGTTGCCTCTCCCACATCAGTCCGTGTCCACCACTTCATACAGCCGCACATTACAAAACAGGAAACCGCAGTGACAATCACACGAGTTTTAACTCTGAATGCATGACAGCATCAATACTCACACTGAAGCAAATGAAGGAAGAGTGCAAATGGTTTAAAACATTTTTTTTTTTTTTTTTAATAAAAAATACATTTTTATCACATGTAGTTTATGTCAAAGACAATCATTCAGCACTTTTATTTCTGACCTGGCTGCAAACAAAGCTATATAGATTGTTTAGTATTGATTTACCATAAGTCGGTTACGGCATCAGGCTCTGTGCTCATCCAGTCAAAACACAATCACATGAGATCAATTTAATTTTGAGTCTGACAAAAGAGAAATATCATATGTCCACTAGCTGCTTCACAATTATTTACAAGTCATACATTTTTGAACTACATGATAATTAAACTATCTAACTGTGATACAAAAAAGGCTCAGTGACTAACAAGGACCTGCTGAGAAAAAGATTTCTGCACATACAACTTGTGTAGTATTTCTATTCCTAAAGGTTTTTTATATTACAGTGGCAGGGCTGCCTTTTTTTTTTTTTTTTAATTATTGTACAGCATCACATGCATGCACAAATATAGAATTTACATTATTGAAAAACAGAACAAAAAAGGACATATTCCATCTCCAGAAATCACACATAGGAGTTTGTAAGCCTACACATGTTTGCCTGAGGACATTGTTATATTTGCACAATAAAATCTAAGACAAAGGTGTTTTATTTGTACAATTTTGCATCAGATTGTACTTATCAACATAAAATACTTTCTTTAGGAAAAGAACATCTAAGAATTCTACCCTAAGTGTAAAGTTACCTCATCATTCTTAGTTTTGAACATCTTTCAGCTATTTTGTCAGAAACAACAGCTGTGTGTTTCCTGCTTGGATAATAGATGATGTGTCACTGGTGGCTTAGAAGTAGTTATTCATCAAAAATAAAAGCTTTCACATTTTCACTCAATTTTTCATGATTTCACTAGACTTTTGGAGCTGTAGTCTTAAAATGACATCCTAGGTTTGATTTTGGCTGCACAGAAGCCGTATTATATGCAGCTATCTTCATGTTCATTTTCCTTATTTCAAAACATACAGGCATGGTTGGTAACCCTGTTTTTTAAAGCAATGACTGGATGTTCAGCGCTACATGGTTGCCTCCTTGCATGCTGCACTTGCATAGCTGGGCTCTGTCTCCTGACAGCCTAAACCTCTTCCTGTCCTACTCATTATTTATCATTCTTATGATGGCAAGTCCTGCCTGGTGCATAATGTATCCTCCATATCTTAGTCATGTCATATTCTGTTTAGTCTGTTTCCATCTCTCTGGTATAAAATCATCTTCATGGATTTTTCTGTTCATGAGTCTTTATAAAAGAACCCACACAGATAAATCCCGGTGTGTAAACTTTCTCTCCAGCGAGGCTTTAGAAATGCTCAGGGAAGATTAAGTTTTTCAGAACAAATTAAAAAAAGAAAGGAGAGAGAAGAGGATAGTAAATATTGAGAGAGGACAGAAGCAAATGACTGCATACTGGCTGTCACCATCATCAAGTGTGATGAACGTTGCTATGGAAACAGCCCAAAGTTCAGGCTATGGCAAACACAGGTAAGTGTGTGCGCAAGCGAGAGGAAACAAGACTGAAAACAAAATGCTTCAATTTATTACCAATGATGTGGATACAATTACTAGGCATTCAGTTTAAATGATTCTTATTTAAAAATTATATCAAATGACAATAGAAGGGTATTTAGTGAACAGATGATACACATTATATGTATTTGTTTTAATAATGTTTTACATACAGTGTAGTTTTGCGTATCTTTTTTGGCACCTAACAAGTTGTGGGTACTTTAAATCTTTCTAACTTTCTCCCCCAATACGATGGCCCTGATGTCAAAGTTCCTTTTATACTGTAGTTATGATCTGGGAAAATATGGGGGCATCTGTCCTTGTTCTCTGTTTACTTGGGAAGGGGAAAATGCTCTTCTTTTCTGTGGGTGCCCTTTAACTTGTTAGATTTACTGCAAGGTAACTCTACAGGTAATTGACAGGCAAAATCTCCCAGCACTCAGTCAGTTGAGAAACAATTTAATATAATTTTGGATATATTGATATTCAGGGTGTTAAGCCAACATCATGGAACGACAACATGCGCTGAGGTATTAAACAGCTTCCTCCCTTTCACTTTTACATGTATATAAGCAACAGTGACCTAGATCTTGGGAAAGGAAACATTAAAAGTCTCATTTAGGTTAGCACAAATTTTTAAGCTCCAAGAGTTTAGTTTTTCATATTTGTGCAACAAACTCTCTTTAAGATAGCATAAAGTCATCTGTAGCTGCACACTTAACATAAAATTTAACCTGTTAATTTCAACCAAGTACATGACAATAAAATGTGTTTAAAAAATATTATGCTTTTAAATTCATAGTCCTTGCTCTGCTTTTTGCGGACTTGAATTCTGAAAGGCACGGTTGTCCACGCTTGTGGTATTCATGCTTCGCTAAGCTAGCTTCATAGACTACCTAGCACACATAGATACAAGGCTACCAAGTTTCTGACTCAACAACAAAGCTTATAAGCATTTTCTAATAGCCTGACTATTCCTTTAATTAAAAGCAAAATTGCTCCTGTTTATTAACTTTAGCCTTTCCAAGATTTACTAGCGCTGCAGGTAATTAGCACCAGTGGAGATATAAATGATATTTAGCTGCTGGACATATGTAGCAGTTTATTTACTATATTTCTTGAGTTGTCACCTGCATTTCCTCTCCACCCCAACCAGTCGAGGCAGATGGCTTCCCTCCTTGAGCCCGGTTCTGCCGGAGGTTTTCTTCCTGTTAAAAGGGAATTTTTTCCTTCCCACTGTCGCCGCATGCATGCTCAGGGTGAGGGATTGGATCAAAGTCATGACTTGATGCAATCAGTTGGTTTCTATTATAGGATATGTATGAATTGGCTTGAAATGATGTGTATGTTGATTTGTGTATGTAAAGTGCCCTGTGACAACATTGTTATGAAGTGGTGCTATACAAATAAATAAAGTTGAATTTACAACTAATGATTTTGTCAATGTGACAGTCTTTTTTTTAAAATCAATTTTATCTGATTCTTTAGCTCATATTATCAAGAGTAACAATCATGTACAGAGTTTTTGGCTGTTTGGAATAATCCTAACTTTCCCAAAATGTTGGAAAAGACCCCCTAAAGAGATCTTGATCTGGTTTAATCCCAATTAGTGAGCCCATTCACTTTAGAAATGTTGTGTTGTGTTGCAGTGTTGTATCCACACTCAGCTGAGACTCCTGAAGCACTACAGCAATTTAATTTTCATGTGCTTGCTTCATTTTCATTACAAATTTCCATATGGGACCCATAAAGTCATCTTGAATTATGAATCCTGGGATGCTCTGTAATCCTTGCAGGAAATTGCAGAGATGTTAATGGGAGTTGTGGGGGAAGGGCCCTTCAAATCACCAAGAGATTAATGGACTTGTATGCAGCAGAGAATGAATGCATTCATTAATTTCAATCTTTTTCATTTTATCTGTAATATTGCACGTTTTAGAAATAAGAACAGATGGGAAATTGTCAGCATTATGGATTTGAACCTTGCTTGTAACAATAGAGAAATGCTCCTCCAACAGTACATTTTAATGACTTAGATATTGTTTTCCTCGGCATATGCTGATGACAAAGCAGCATATGCATATCTGGAAACACAGTGTTTTCCTAACCTTAACCCTTAGATTCCTCATCTTAACCTGTTAACACCGTAATACAGTCATGGCGGAAATGATGTCAAAAGGCTGAAAAGAAGGCACAATGGAATTATATTATCTTATTTTTTTTCTAGCTATAGGGGGATAATTGGGAATAATTAGCAGCAAAGCATTTCCTGGTGTGTAGGAAAGTGGGAGAGAAGATGTATCGAAAGCAGGTGCAAATGGCTCATAATCAGTAACTTTATTTGAAAGTTGGGAATCTCAATGCAGTGTTTCAGGATGTCGGATTTTGTTGTTCCTCTTTTGGTTTTTCCCACTAAGAATCATCACTTCCAACTACCATAGTTTTTACACCAGATGTCCTTTCCAACACAACCCTCTGCATTAGTCAGATTTTGGGAACGGCCCTTAGAGAAAACTTTTGTCCTCCTTGGTGGTTCCCGCAAAGGGGGAGCAGGACTCGAACTGCCAACTTTCAAAACACAAGACACCAGGCAATCGGCTCTACTGGAAACCCAAAGATATTGACATCTCCCAGGATATTGATACGATAATTACACATCTGAGTACAAATTTCATTTCATGTATACATGCAAATGGCAATAAAATGAACTTTGAAAGTTGAACTTGGTTTAAAAGTCTCACCTTAATAAAACTGCAGCTGGAGTGCTGCAGAGTCTTCATGAACATGCTATGATTGCAATCTGTTGGGCACTTCTCAAAATAAACAGCAAGAAGGTTTGATCCTTGGCTGGGGCAAGGTTTGGACAGTGGCCTCTCTGTGTGGAGTTTGCATGTCCTCACCGTGTATGCATGGGTTCTCTCCGGGTTCTCCGGCTTCCTCCCACTGTCCAAAGACATGCATGTTAGGTTAATTGGGTTAATGTTAGGTTACTCTAAAATTGCCCCTAAGTGTGAGTGGTTGTTTGTCTCTGTGTGGCCCTGCGATGGACTGGTGCGTGTCCAGGGTGTACCCTGCCTTTTGCCCAAATACTGCTGGGATAGGCTCCAGTTTACCCGCGACCCTTAATCGGATTAAGCGGTTAGGATAATGAATGAATGAACATTGTTAACATAAATTTAATTAATAATGAATATAATTAATTAATTCATTAACAATATAAATTAACAATTGTAATTAATAACAAATATAAATAATAATAAGGAGAAATTATAATAAAATATAAGTTTTTAGAATATAAAGTTTCTTAATACCAACTTCAAATTTTGATCATTCTTAGACAGATCCTGAATGTTTCATGATTCATGAAGGAAATTAATGAACAGTCAGGTAGGCCACAACTGTCCCTCTAACATCCCATAAATCATTGTTAAGAATCACTTAAGCACTTCATACAAATTCAACCACAAAAAGTCACCAGCATTGGTTCACAAATCATCTTTAGAAGCATTAGCATCTCTCTTAGGTCACCAACACCTCAGTGTAATAATTAATGGAAATGATGGGACTGATTGTGGTCTGCCAGAGGGAAGATAAAAACGGTCAAAGGCCTTTAGCATACAAGCTGGGACTGTTTTAATATTTAGCTTAGGCTGTGCTTGTGCAGCTTTTTAGGCTACTGCATAATGTGTGGATTTCCCTTGTGGTCATGTGTACATGCTTGTGTCCTCAGCAAAAAAATATGTAAAGCCGTGGTTTATTAAATCATTGCAGTCTTGTGGCTGGAATTAGATATGAGAACAGAAGCATTCTCAAGATGACAGCATATCGTAAAGCACGCACTCAGCGTTTAGCCTAATTCTCTGTACAGCTGAAAGCTTGATTAGATGACTGACAGACCGATACTTGGCTTAAAGTCCAGATGGAGGTTCTCACTCACAGGTCTCTTTTTTATAGTAAAAGACAAAGGGATGATATTTAAAATAGTGGTCGTAAAAAGCATATCTAGGTAAATAAATTGTTTCTGTTTTGGTTAGTTTGTGTATTCATGTATTGTGAATCCCTCCATTTAACAAATTCACCATTTGCCCAACAGTTTTACCTTGAAATGGATTTTATTTAATGCCTTTGCCTCAAGGAGGATAAACATGGAAATGTGGCCTTAAATATCTTCAGGTTTGGCTGGCTCCAGTTGAATGCTTTGGATGACAGGCTGAAATACTCAGAGTTTATATAACATATAATCCTGTTGGTTGTGCCTGTGATTTACCGCCTGGTGCCCTGTATTTATCTTGGTCCCACATGATTGTTTGCATATGTGTTATATATAAGGTGCTGAGAGAGAGTGAGGCTGCAAGTGGTGCAGCTCACATTTTAATCACGTAGCAGCAGGCAGTTATATGTCTTTGGGTTAGTGAAATATATTTCTTAAATCTTCAGCTCTTCTGTCTCAAAAATGTCCTGAGTAATGTATCCACACACAAACTCAAGAGCTACATTTCCATATGTACACACCCCCGTCACCTCCATGTTCAACTACAGCTTGATAGAGAGCTAGTGAACTAGCATGAAATGGTACTAGTATGTACCAGCAGAGGTGTGACATTATTAGGAAACATTGAGATTATATCTCATCAAACATAGCAGACATATTAGCTTTAGCACTCATTCAGTCATATTTCTGTCTCCAGCTCCAGCAGGTTTATATATATTTTCAAAAATGCACCGTAATTTTAAACCGATTCAGCTTTTTTCATTATTTTAATCTAATTTGTGATTTTGTTGTGATTTTTTACTATTTGCTGTTGACTTTTATGCGTCTTTACACAACCTGTTTTAATGTTTTATGTAAAGCACTTTGAATTGTCTGGTACATGAACGGTGCTATACAAATTAGCTTGTTTCTTTTCTCGTCGGCTCGACTGTGCTAGCTTGAGTGCTGACTTGATATGTCTACTATTTGACCTTGAAGATGTTTATAAATCATAGTTGTGCCACATTTGAATGCTCTGAATCTTCCTTTTGTGACGTGCAGCATAAAATACATCCAAACATAGCCTGTATTTGGTGCAATTGCCCTTTCAATCATTCACAGCTAGCTTGCAGCTACTTCAGCTACTTTTTATAAATTATACACACCTAAGCCTTCCATAATTTTGTTCCTTTTTGTGTATCGCTCTGTGTCATGGGGGGGCTCCACAGGAGTGCGGTGGTTAGCACCGCTGCCTCACAGCAAGAAGGTCACAGCATGTTCTTTCCATGCATGTGAACTCCGGCTTCCTCCCACCGTTCAAAGACACGTGTGTTAGGTTAATTGGTAACTCTAAGTTCTCCTGAGGAGTGAGCGTGAGTGGTTTTTTGTCTCTTTGTGTTGGCCCTGTCCAGGGTGTACCTTGTCTTTCACAGTTTCAGACCTCTTAAGGCCATGTTGTCTTGATGCAACACACCTGACTTAAATGAATGGGTTATCAAAAGACGGGTGCAGAGTCTTGACACCAAGAACCATTTGAGTTGAATCGAGTGTGTTGCATCAGTGAAACATTTAAAACCTCAAGGACACTGACCCACAAGATTTGGAGTTGATTGTCTCTGCCATGAAATAAAAACTGGTTGCTAAGCTATGAGAATTACAGAAAACAAAACATTTAAAGCCAGTTTAAAGCTTCATTCTCATGTACATTTGTAAGGCCCAGTAGCAAGACATGCCTTCATGAACTTATAAAAAAGGCTCCTGCTATACTGTTTAGTTACATTCTCATCATAATATAAAACAACTGAGTGGGTTGAAGAATCAAAAAGCCACATACTATGCAAGTCACTCATACGATGTAAACAGACATCAGGCTGAAAGAACTGGGATTAATATTGCAGGTCTCAGCTGCACTTTATTATTGGTTTATCCTTGACATAGTTTTCTATAACTCTGTGTTGTGTGTCGAAAAACAACGAGGAAAAGATTTTAAAATGACTTTTAATCCTCTGGCATTCCTGCAATCTTGCAGGAACTCTCAAAGCATCCTGCCTGTGTCCCACTGGAATGCCAAAGGGTTAAATGCTTACACCAATTAGTCATGAGGTTTTTTTTTTTTTTAAATAGGTTTTTTTTTTTCCCTTTTTGGCTTTAGTTTCACAGGGTGCATCAAAGCAGTTCTAACAAAGCACTGTCTGTAGCCTGACGGGTTGTGGCCGAACAAAACCGGCTCCAGTTACATTTTGTCTCAGTTTCTTCCGATGACTGAGACTAAATCTGTTTTTACCAGGTAAATCAATACACCAGATGCACAAGTCGAATCTGTAATGTTGAATCTGAATCTTATATTCAGCCCAATAAAAAGGGAAAAAAAACAACATAAACTCATCACATGGGAGACCATAAATAGAAAAGACAATGTGGAGGAAGTTGAAAATTAAGTTGACATTCAGTGCAGACCACACAGCCCACCCAGCCTCCATGTCGTCTTTAACCTCATCACCACGCTAATTACCAAACAGAGCTGCCTCTCATCTGCATCCAACCCCCCACCACCTCACTCACAAGCACAGACGCCTTCATTGAGGTCAGAACATGGCCTGTAGTCCACGCAGGTAATGACAGACTGTGTATGTAGCTGCCACACATGCTCTCATTTTGCTCTCCCAGTTATCAGTGTACAGCCTTTTCTCTCCTCCATGCATTTATAAACCACATGGTTCAACTAAACCACATCTAACACACACACACACAGAGACATACACACATGCAGCTCCACCCAAATATTTCTTTCCAACCTCACACAAGTAGATTAGGGCCTCTGGGAAGGCGAGGGCACTCTTAGGCCAGACAGAGCGGCATCACAGCTCCAGCTGCAGCTACCATGACGCTTTGTTGTTCCCGCAGAATGGATAAGAATTGCGATGGATTATCAGTCAACACGGCTAAATCTCTGAATGATGTGGGAGTCTGTCATTTCATCAGTTAACAGCCATCATGACGGACAGTGCCCACTCATTTGCACAGTTTCCAAATATAAACGTCAGACTAAAAGATTAACCCACAAAACCTAAATCCGTCTCACTGCAACTTCTCAACAGAGGTAACCAGCGGTGGAAACATAATCTCTTCATGTTCCCAGCCAGTTCACACTGACCTGCCAACAGCAACAGGCAGACAACCAAGCCCCTTTATTGCCCCCACACACACACCCACTGCACAGCTGTCCACTCTAAATGATGCATCAGTGACATGCACATATTTCAACATATAAAGTATAATCCAGAGTAAACATCATTCAGCCAATCTCATTCAAATGGATTACAAAAAGGAACTGTTTCCTTTTTTTCTAAATCCTTCTTCTAAAAGACCCAATTTGAACATGTTGATGTGATCTAAATAATCTCTCAACTGGTCAGTTAGCATTAGCAAATGTGACGTTAGCAAAACCTGAGATGTAACAGACGTTAGCTTTGAAGAACACTTGGTGATAAAATCAAGACTTTACTGACTTGCCCCCAGAGTCTAAATCTTAATTTTACCTTTGTGAAAAAATGGTGTCTTTACTCACGACAACTGCATGAATTATTTCACTAACCAGTCATGCTAAATTACCGCTTCATTATGCTACAACGCCAATGTATTTCATACGAGCAACTATATCTCCATAATTATTGCTTCACTAATGAAGACTGGCAGTTTTGAAAGAAAAATAATTCAGACCAACTTTTTAAAAATGTTGCTAGGAAACAACAATTGCATTTTAAAAATATTTGGAAAGAGGCTAAATTATTTCACTTCAATTCAATTCAATTCAATTCAATTCTATTCAGCTTTATTTATATAGTGTCAAATCACGGCAATGCCATCTCAAGACGCTTTACAGACAGGAAACAAAAACAGAATGAAAGCCAATTCATAATAGCCTATATAAGGAAACCAACAGATTGAGTTGGAAGTTCCAACTCAATCTCCCATCCCGAGCTAGCTCCTGACATGCTGACATGCTGACATGCTGACGTTGCGGTAACGCATTGTGTCATTTCCTGTTTCCCTAGCGTGTATCTCAATAGAAAATTATTTTTCTATTGAAGCGCTTATCGTTAAAGTGAAACATTTCCCCAGTTTTACTCCTGAATGACTATGAATTCCTAACCGTGTTAAAGAAATTAACTGAAGTTAGCAAACTGAAATGATTAATGATTTTTTTCAGTCATTAAGACTAAATCCGATTCTCTTCAGGTAATATCTTTGTGCTTTAACACACCTGAATCATATTAAATGGGTCTAACAGGCCGTCAAATTCTTCTCAATGACTCATTAAAGGGATGTTGTGTAACCATTGACCCAAACATTAGCCTCATAATTTCTCGGGTCAGCAGTGTGTGACAAGTGTTGGCGCTCCGAGGGGCTTGACCTTTTCACAAACCAATGTGTCTGTGTCGTTTGACCTGTGGGAAGTTACAGAATCAGTGCCCCTAATGGCAAAAGTTGCCTTTCTCTCTTTCTTTTCATCTTGTCCCCAACAGCCAATGTGATTGATAACTGCTTGCTGATGTGGGACACTGTGATGTAAAGCAAGTTACGGCTATCCCATGATTCTCCAGGGTGAAGAAAATATCTTGTGAAGTTCAGTTTATCAGCTGGAGGATACTGCAGGGCAAGGATAAGCCCAAGACTGTGCATAATTAATAAAACTGTCCTATCAAAATGAGTCAGAAGCGCAAAGTTTTAAAGTCAGAAAGTTATGTGGCATTGCTGGGGTTTCTACCAAATAATAAACACAAAAATAGATGTTTGTATCATTTATAGTCCTCATAAAATAGCAAATTTCTTTCCAAATGTATGGAAAACAATTTATATTAGCTTTTTTGTCATTTACTTCATATTATCCTTTTGTACATTTTTCCATATGTAATATACTCATTTAAAAACACTGATTATATATATATATTTAATAAGATAATATTTCTGTATATGAAATATACTTTTGCTTCTTCATGTTGTCAGAAACAACAGTCTAAATACCAGCTTTTGGAGGAAACACATTGCTAAAGATGTTTAAGGGACAACATGACAGGGTGTGAAAAGGTAGCACAGAAACAAGCCACCGCTTCAGCCCACGGTCACAGTACAATTTCTGCTCTCCTCTTTGTTCCCAAATTGTATTTTGGACCATTTGTAATAAACACAAAGGAAAAGTGTGTGTGTGTGCGGTTCTATGTATGACGCATGAGTAGATTTATATAATCTCCTCTATGTGTCATAGAGCACAAGTGAGGTTAATGTGTATCTGTGATGGGAGTGTGTGCATGTGTGTGTATTAAGTCATCGTCCCTGCAGCACAGGGATGACCTTGAATAGGTTGTCTGGATTTTACTCTTCAGAGCCTGTAAATGCAATTTAAATGTCCCTTAATGATGTATATGATGGGATGTCAACCCCTCTGAGGTGTTTTCACATCGTTACATCTCTGGAGCTGTTGTAGCTCAATCTGTCCAATCTCATTCTGTCTGCGTCTATGTTTCATTTCTAAAAAGAAGCTGAAGACTAAATCAATCAGTGCATATTGTTGATTAATTGTCAAACAACTAATGGTCTGATTTAGAGATTGACCATTAACTTGATTTAACGTGATGACAGTCACATCGTAGGGCCCACAGGATGTTTTCTGAGCCTCAACTGGTCCAGGAGTCTTAGCCACTATCACACCAAAGTTCCTAGATTTTCTCTGAGGTTTACTGCTCTTTAATTTCAAAGACGCCTCCCATAACATCTAAAGCGCATAAAGACCCAGTAGCCTTGGATGTTCTTCCTGACCAGCAAGATAGTTATAAAAATGAGTTGATTTTCTCACTACATTTCATGTTCAGCTGTTTAAAGGTGGAGTAAGATTTTCAATATTTTCAAAATAAAATAACTAAAAAAATAACAATAATTGTAATTAGGCAGTTTTTTTTAAACATATAGGTTCCAGTCTGTCCATATTTGATGCATTAATAAATTACAAGTTTAATTAATGACAAAGACCCTTCTTAAAAGTTTGCCCACCAGAAAAAAAAAGAAGTGCTTTTTGTCATTTGTCATTAATTAAACTTGTAATTTAATAACGCACCAAATATGGACAGACTGGAACCTACATGTTTTAAAAAAAACTATCTAATAATGATTGTAGTTATTTTTTTAGTTCATTTATTTTGAAAATATTGAAAATCTTACATACTCCACCTTTAATGAACAAGCACCAGTTCAATGTTCCAGAGTCTGAAGCTGAGCGTCAACATCAGGTGACAAGCGAAGGTTTCGGATGTCTGGGTTGTGTTGACATTAAGTTCATGAACATATTTTAGTACAAACATCATGTGCACAAGGCCAGCAATGCCTGATGTAAATGCTTTTGTTAAATGAGCGAACAAAAGTATTTATTTGCTGCTTCTGCAACAACTCCTTCAAGCAACCATAGTCTGCATTTACCGACCTCCACATACACTTTAAATTGTGTGTACAGAGAAGTAAATAACAACTCAGCCCTCAGTTAACAATGGCAGTGGTTGGAGTTATTTCCTCTTTACCACATATCCCTCATCTGAACCTAATAACACAGGAGTCTACAGAAAACCTATATCGATTGAACTGAAAGATGACATCATCTATATGGTAGAAGAGCAGGCATAAAGTATTTTTTAAAAAACAGAGACATCCCCTGTTGCAGCCTTTGTTCTGCAGGTTTGTTGAGTCGTTCTGCATTTTATTTTTGTCTCAGATAAATGTGGCTGTATTTGAGGTGATGTTGCACATGAAAACAGTCTGTTGTTAGTTGAAAAAAAAATGTCTGAAGTAAATCTTAATGGAAAAACACTTCATTACAGGCAGAAGCACACCCAACATTTTACCACAGATCTACATCTAAGATCTCTCCAGTCTTGGTACAACTGACAGGTCATTAAATGACTCCTTCCTCTGCCTGAAGCAGACTGGTAGTGCACATTGGTGCAGCTCCTGGATGGATCACAGCTTTCTGAACTCCTGTCTTGCCATGGGGACATTTCAGTAAGACAACTCACGAGTTGATGAATAAAAGCTTATTGAGAGTTGTAGTTTGGTGGTTAGACTCTGATCCCGTCACTCAGTGCACACACATCATAACTTGATTGAATATCAGTGAATACTTAACAATAATTCCTTTTTTACTCAGCCTGTGTAGATACTGGAGGGGCTCCAAACAAAAAACAAGTAAAGAGCAAGGCAAGAAGTGTGCATCTTATAAAGACCTACCAGATTGGATCGGTACGTTTCATATGTAGCATGAATATTTGAAGCTGATCACATGGGATGCAGCTCGACTTGTCTGGGTAAACTAGCTCTGTTCATTATGAACACTCAACCTCTGAGATGCCGCTTGTCGTCTCTGTCTCCCGACATTTGCACCAGAAATAGATGCCCTGGCTCCTTTCTGAATGCTTCCACTAACACCAGACTTCAGGGTAATTTACTTGTGTGCATGCTATTCATTGAGCGGGATTCACCTTTTTATAATTTGTCACAAAAAAGCTTTAGATCAAATTTATTGATCTAAACATGCGTCCTGACCCAACTGGGTGGTTTTGTTGGTGGTTTTGTTGGAAACAGGGAAAGGAAACAGTGATTAGAAAATAAAGAGCAGATAAATGAAAGGGAAGAATTGAGAAATAGACATTCTGAGGATTGTTTTAATGCAAAAGCAAATTGAAAATCATGCAAAGCAAAGAATCAATTCTGTGAGAAAAGTGGAGCATTTGGCAGCTGAAGAGCGAAATGGAAAAAAAGAAAAAACAAAATCTACTTTTTTTCTTTGCAACTATTAATGGAAAAATCTTTGCTAATATACAAGCTATGATGTTCATACTTCGAGAATGCTGGTTGATGTATAATGCATCACAACCAAGATGCTGTATATGAAATATGAAAAAGAAATATAAAAAAACCCCAGAAATTCTGTTATCATTAATGTGGAAAAATCATCGTTAGAAGATCATAAGGAGAGAATTCTTGTCATCTATGTCTGTATTTTCAAATGTAAACATATTAAGAAGACATGAAACCGTCTTGTTGCTTCACAGTTTATTACTGTTCCGTAAAATCTTCTTAACGGGTGCCACCCAAAAGACATCAAAGCCTCTAAATCCATGTGCGTTTCATTTCTGAACTACTCACGACCCACATGGATCTTATCAAGCAAGTATCGTGTTATAATCACATTAAAAGCATATTCACGAATGAAATAGACTTGCTGAACTGATATTTTTCTATTTCAAAAGTGTTAAATCCTAATTAGATTAAGGAGCTCAACAATGTTTAATGAATGTTTTTTTTTAGGTTTCTATAGAAAGGAGCTGTATAGAAACTATTGCTTTCTTCAGGGGCATTTAGAACAAAATGAACTAGATCTTTTGCTTCCTTCTGGATAGTATACAAGCAAAAGCAGTGGAGTTTAGCAGACATCTGACCATGCTGCCATGCTGGCACACACACCTTCCAGCATGGATGTCAGGAACAGAAAGACAGATGGAGGATGGGCAGAAGAAGAGGGTGATGGCAAGCATACAAGAGTGATGGAGGGAAGAGAGACGAAGATGTAAAGAACATGAAGGCAGGGTGAACAGATGAAGACCATGAGCAGAGGGTGGAGGAAGGGCAGGTCTCTAATCAGCTCCACAGGGTCTAACTAGAGGCAACCATATAGATCCTTCTCATGTACTGTAAGTATCATGTATAGGCTGCCTGTTGAACACCACCTACATAATTTGGCTCAGGGTGGTTTTACTCATCGACCTTGAGGTTCACAGTATAAAGCCCTGAAGCTTTGGGCTATTTTTAAGATTTCTGCATGAAAAAACTATTTCAGTCAGAAACAGCTACAACTGTGAGGCCAAACAGAACAACCTTGAGCTGCATCAGAAATACACTCTTGGGGCTGTTTAAAATGCATTTAGTCTCTCTCACTAGAGCAAAAAGAAAGATCTCAAATGATCCAGCAAAAATGACTTTGACTTAAAACTGTTCTGTAAATTAAAATGACAAAAATTAGAATCGCGTCATATCTGAGTCAGTGACAATGATCTTAGATTTTCCAATTTATAACAGCAACATCAACTCAAACAGTAAGCTTAAGCAAACTGCAACCATCTCAGTCATTCTGTTACCTGACATAATTTAATGTCCTCATTTCTATTTACAAGTGAACAAACAGAAGCAATCCTTTGAAAAGATGCTGTATTGCAAAATGGTGTTGATATATTATTTGTGGTTGTAATTTATTAAGATAGTGTCTTTTCCAACCAGAACCAAACGTACAAGACAAAGTAGACTGGCATCATAGTCAACAACTGTGGTGGACATCCACAAGAAGAAAATAGAGATGGTCTTTATTCATCTTCAGGAATTACAGCACCCTCTGGGAATAGATATATAGCAGTTGACATTAGATGCACGTCGCTGTACTCAAACCCTAGCAGACACCATATTTAGTACCTTCATTGGTACTTGGTGCTACAGCGACTCATTCACGTTGTCGGATTTGCCGTCTATATTCTGTGCAGTTGGGTGTGACAACAAGAAAGGAGATGCAAGTATTTCTTTCCATCGGTTACCAAAAGAAGAAGGATATCGCCAGAAGGGCTTTCAGGGATCAGGAGGGAAAATTGCAGTCATCGTCTGCAGTTTATATTTCATATCAGGTGAGTTTCATTTCAAGGTAGGAGAGTAAATAGTCCAACAGTTTTGTGCAGAAATATAAATTTGGCCATGTGGTTTTATTGTTACCCCAAAACTGGGGTTAAAAATGCTGGTGGAGTGTAAAAGCAAACAAAACTTCAACAAAACTGAAAAAAAAAAACCACAAAGCCAAAAAAGTCAAAGTTAGGCAGCTGTGGGGAGGCAAAGACGAGAGATGCTGAAGCAACAGAATTAGCAGGATGGGAGTGACAGGAAGCAAATGAATTTATATGAGTGTTCAGCTTGCTAGATGTGAGTCAATAAGAAAACCAGTCTGAGACTGGATCAGTGTAACAAAGTGTAAATGACAACAACAACAACAACAACAAAAATCCAAGAACAGGACTCCCATAAAAAAAAATAAATAAAAAAAAAAATCTGGACAGAAAAGAAACCCCAAAACTAAAAAGCCTTTTCTGCACCTCGAATGTTTAACAAATGGGGCAAAAATGAAGAAACAGTCATGTTATGAAACATTCTCCATTTTGCAACCTGTCGTCTTTCATATGCCATTAACAACAGCATGCTGACCAGATGTGGCCTTAAGTAGGCCAACCTGACCAAATATACAGGATCAGCGTGACAATCCTATGACATAGCTAATCCTACAGGCTTTCAGTAGCTGGCTGGTTGATCTGCTGCAGGCTGGATTCTACAGACGCCATGTCACCAGTCAATCCTCGGTACATTCGGCAGGCAGTGACAGCCTGACCTCATAGAGCCTCCAGTTTGAAAAGCTGCTATATTTATTGCTCTCATCATAGGTTCATCTGCTGTCTGACATTTCTGACTCCGGACTTCCAAGAATGAGAAGCAAAGTGATGCTTCTCGTCCTATCTGTGGCTGAAAGACTAAATGGACAATAAAACACAACTCTATCTGGTTTCACCCACTCTCACTGGCACTGCTGGCCTGACTCATAGGTGTGTCTTTATGTATGTATGTTTGGACGTCTGCTGCTGAGCTGAAAGCTTTAGTCTGACTAAGAAGATGGTTTCATTTTAAGTCACAGATGAGGAAACTTAAAATGATTTTGTTTTTGCCGATGCTGCTGAAGCTTGACTTGACTGTTGAAACCTTGTAAAAATCCTGACAGTGATTACTGTCAGCCAGCAAGAGCTGAGCTCCAGAATAAAGACAGAGAGCGAGCGAGCTAGAGAGAGAGAGAGATAATATTTTTATTATTATTCTCTCAGGTGATGTTTTCCAATTCACTTTTCTGCTCTTCGTTGTGCATAAAGAGTTTGCTATGCAGGTTGCTACATTACTTATCTTTTAGTAATATTAAGTTGTCCTCTTGAGATTTTTCACAAATTATTGGTTTGTTTTTTTTTCAAATTCATTCATTGAAATTGCTTCAAACCATGTTCTACAGCCTTTCTGGAGGTCTTTTAAAGTTTGCATCTGGCCATTTTTGTAGGACTGTGTTTTAAGTTACTTAACACTGATCTATGAGTCATCTAAGCACAAATGAAAATAGCCTAACTCAAACGACAAACGAGTGTTGTGTCTACACACAACAGACAGCTTAACAAAGAAGACAAAGTATGTTTAGGTGCTTTGTAGCAATTAGCTTGTCACAAAAAAATACTCTAGTCCCACTTGTTTGGTTCCACTTTTAGTTCTGACAGAAATCAAAACATTTTTTGGCAGCAATTATGTGATTTCCACAGAATTATCAGCTAACGGTTTAGCGTACCAGTAGTGGCAACATGGTAGTGGGTCCTTAAAGCACTGAGGAAACTGGACAAGCGGAAGACAAAAGAAGAAGCAACAAGCCTATAAAGTATTATCAGTTGATTAACAAGATCTAAATATGGTGGCATATGTATCTGACCTTTAGTTGATTCATTTATTGTTGGCAAAAGGGAAACAAGGCTGAGGTTGAGGTATGCCAAATGATATAAGAGCTGGACTAAAACTCAATGGAGACAGGTCTGATGGAGCCGTTTTAGAAAAGAGGACAACACAGTAAATACATCTGAAGGTTTATTTTAAGGAGATCTTTGAACAGAACTTCCATTATTGTCTGTTGTTTTGCTATCAATAGGCTTCATTCATTTGACTGGGAGAATGTTGCAGAAACCAGATATCATCCAACATGCCTGGTTCCAGCTGTGTTCTCTGATCCTGAATCAGAACCAGGAGCAGAAAAATATCTCACTGGCTGTTAGGTAGGAAATACTCCTGCAGGGCTGCACAAATATCTACCTGCATGGTATTTAACCTCTGTCTTTTTTACCTGCAAAGCAGTGTTTTGGCCGGAGTCTCACCCTGTAGAGAAACAGTTGTTTTAACTGTGGGACATTGACCTGGCAGTTTGGTCTGCGTGAGTGAAGAGCACTTTGAACACAAACCAAACCAGTGCTCAGAAATCCCTGCTCAGTTGGACCAATTTCCTCAGGACTGTCCAGGTGTAAATGCTCCATAAGTTAAAAGAAAGTTGGTTCAGAACCTTAAAGGTTGGTTCACATACCAAAACAATCAACAATGAGTAAATTATAAATGTGTACATTTTTTGCATTTGGTCTGTTTATTTACTGCACAGATGTTTGGCTGAAAAGGGGCAGATAATATAAGACTTTACTTCTGCTGTTCCTTATTTTATTCAACTTTAAACTTGAAAATATGTTCAGATTTTAAAATGTTTTTATCTATTGAATGAAATGAATGAATAAAAAAAAAGCTGGGTGCACCCAAACACCCCGAGATTTTGCGAAAATTGGGACTTTTGCAAGGTTGCTCAAGTAGCGTTGTTTTGGGGTTTTACTTGCTACGGATTTTTGAAGATTTCTCCCCCCCCCCTTTTTTTTTTTCTAAAACTCTATAATTCGCTGTTTTTCTTTCCCAGAAATGAACTGGTCATGACCCCCCATGTCACGTCCAGGGGGGGACACGTAAATGCGAAAAAAGTGTTTCCATTACACTTTTATGTATATATATGTTTCTATATCAAAACGTCTTAAAAACCAACCTCATGAGAGTGTAAATACTTTTTAGTGAGATTTGAGACTTTTTTTTAAACGTAGGTGTTTCCATTAGCAATTTTTTTTATTGCATTATTTAGTTTTTGTACAATTCCAGGTGAAATGGAAACGCACCTAGTTATCATAAGAATTCAAGGAAGAAAATACAATTACTGTAAAAAAAAAAACAAAAGAAAAAAACAAAAAAAACAAATGTGGAGCTGGATGTGGAGTTACATGCCCATATCTCCCAAACTCAAATCAATAAGTCCAAATATTACTTGCAACATGTGTTCATACACAAGTGGGAAGAACTTACACTGGAAATCTTATGACTTATGCAGCAGCTTTTCAGGAAGTTGTAGTATCTCTCTCCTTTATTTTAAGTCAAACAGACACATTTCTGTATCACTGTTGGCCGTTTGTTATCAGATAATAAAATAGTGAATAACAATAATAGTAATGGCTTGGGTTGAATGCTTTTAACCCATTGGCTGCCAGGCATTGTTGTAGCATTTTGTAGCGTTTTGGCTGATCTGTCAGGACTGTGTAATGTGGGGGTCCGATTAGGCCGGGTGTGTGTGCTGGGGCGTCTGTGGGGTGTGCACTGGGAGTGCATTCACAACACATCGGGTGTGTGCTTGGAGGGCACATTTTGGAGGTGTTTGAAACACACCTGGACATATTAACTGAGGTCAAAAGACATCTTTGGCAGCCAATGAGTTTAATGCATCAAATTGCTTTTTTAAAAATACATAAAAAATGGACAAATACATAAAAAGAATCATTACTAAATTTGACATAAATTTTATGAGTTCTTTGTACCAAATGTTTTAAGGAAATGAGGTTTGTTTGATAGCAAGATTAAGAAAAATAACAGGAAAAGAAAATCAGCATGAAATAGATTTAAATGAACTGGATAAAGAAAGCTGCAAATGATTCCTAATGACAGATTCATTACAGCGTGGAATAGACTCTCCAATGGACAACGTATCTGTAGTGGAGCCAGTCAACTCTGTCTGTTTTCCAAATAGTCAGCCATGACAGTCATATTTCACACCATGTTTGTATCCTCATGGCTTGAAATTAACAACATAAGCCCACAGACATCACACATCCTTGAAGGTTTGCCGTTTCTGACTCAAATAACAGCAGGCCTCCACTCCACTGTCCACAACAAGCCTCTCATCTCTGCTGCAGACCAGTTGCTGCTGCGTGGCGCAGACACATGCTCAGATTCAGCTTTCAAATACAATTTTTCTTTAAAGAAAAGAAACTTTCCTTCAGCTTGAATTACCTTGTGTGGTTTCTTTGAATCAAGGATCTTGTGTGACTTCGACTCTGCTGTGGTTACGAGAATAAACAATTCAGCTTTATATGAGGGCAGTGACTGAAGGGAAGAGAAGATAAGAGCGATGCACTTCAGTGTGAAGTTTCAGCTTACAAACAAGGAAAAAATAGGATGAGAAAGAATTTTTACATAATGAAGAAGCAAAAGAGTGATGGGATACTTTTTCTTACTGGCAGTGATCTGAAACTGGGGGTTCACCCCACTGGAAAACCAGAAGAGAGTGAGAAGGACGGAGGATAACAGCTGAAACTAATTATTCTAATCACCAATTCATCTTTTGATTGATTTTTCAATCCACTGAACAAACAAAACAACATGTTTTTGCTCAGTAAAAGAAAAGAAAATCATTGGAAAATAAATTGACTCCTAAACCGAGGTGAAGCAGCGCTTTTCTCTTTCCAGTCACCGATCTGTTTGTTACGTCGTAAAATATCAACACTGTTCAGATTTATCGCCAACCACATTTACACTGACAAAAACCAGACGTAGCGACGACTACGTGAAGTATTTAGCTTAAAGAACCGTCTTTTCAAATCATGGCTCTTCATTTAGTTTGTTTTACCTTCTAAAATTTCTCTTTTTGCAGATGATGTCGGCCTGTTGGTTGGACCGAAGGCAGAACTTTAAAAGGTCCTGATGTGATTTGCAGCTGGGTGGGAGGCAGCCAGGATGGGTACCAATGCATCAAAGTCGGAACACAACTTCCTTTTCTTTGGTTTATTGCAGAAGCAGAAATTAGGTGTTGTGGATGAACCAGAGATGACGGTTTTTTAGGCTTGAGTGGCCGTGCTTCATTGTTAAACTGGGGATAGCCCCTTTACATTGTAACATTTGTCTGTGCTTTTTTATTTTTAGTACCCCTCTTAAACCCCAGTTGGTGTATTTGTGTTTTTTTTCTGTATAATTTCCCTTTTTTTTTTTTTTTTTAATATATAGTGACTTTAATAAAAAATAAAGTGTGAAAAAAAGGTAAGGTATAATCTGCTGCATCAAGTGAAGTAGATCATCTTCAGTGATACAGACGTTGCACGGGTCTGTCATGCTGGAAAAAAAAAAGCTGTTACTCCAACTCTCAGCTGTGGTCGCGAGCTGTGAGTGCTGACCAAAGCGGAGAGTCTAAATAAAAAATAGAGGAAACAAGCTTCCTCTGAAGATTGTCAGGGCTGACCCTGAAGGAAACAAAGAGTTTAGATTCACTGCTCATTCACATTAACGGAGACCAGGTGAACAGGTTCAGGCATCAACCTCATGGAGTTGAGGACTCACACAGCTTCTAGCTCAATCCTAAATCCTCACGTGGTCCTGAGCCTGTTTTTCAGACATAAAGTTCCCTTTTTATTTTGGTAATCAAAAGACTGGGAGTTTAAGAGTGGCGCAGAGTTCCTCTGGAAGAGCTGAAGGGGATGAGGGAGATGGGAGGTCTGGAAACTACTGTTGCTTCTGCATCTGGTTCTGGATAAGCAGCAGAAAGGCGATGGATGGACGTGTTCACCTCGCTGCAACTACCCAGCCTGGGTCCAAGCACCAGTAATGGCAAACATTCATCTTACTGAAGCCTCCTCCTCCACTCTGAGCTCCTCCTACAGAGCAGAACAACAGAATATCGCTTTTGGGAACAAATATAAAAAGAAGCACGTGAAATGAGCTTTCATCAGAAATGTGTCAGGGTGTTTTGTGCCAGATAGATGAGAGGACCGTTAAATATCGCTGTGAGAGGAACAACTTCATGTAAACATTTCTCCACATTATACACAGTTCATTTTACCGACATCTCTCCACCTGTTTACCAGACCAGAGAAACCAGATCCGCTGCTATCAGGTGTCACCTGAGTTGCACAGCAGCCCCCACCTGCTCGCCCTACCGACCTGCCAGCTCCACTCCACCACACTGCCTGCTCTGTCTGCTGGACACCTCGAGCCTCCATTAGTGGATTGAAGCTAGCATGAAGGAGGAGGAGAAAGATTGGAGTTGACCTTCTCCCATTACTTTTTTTCCACAACAGAAAGGCCAGTTAAAAGTGTGTGTGGAGGCGGGACAGGGAGGGGGGGGGGGGGGGGGGGGGGTTCCTGGTAGTCAGGGTATAAAATAAATAAAGTTTTCTCGTATAATTTTGAACCAACAGCATGACAACAAGTCAAAGCAGCCAATCACCAGCATGCTTTCTGCCTCCAGGCTCATTCTGAGATATTAATCACCAAACCTTTCAGCATCCGCTGCGTTTAATGAAACCACTCTCTTGAAAAATTACACATTTAAGAGTCCCAATTAAAAAGCATAAGCAAACTCCAACACTGAAAGGCACTCAGCACAGAGGCTTCTGACTAACAGCTTTCATTTAAAACACTATCGAACAGAAGGCGGTTTAGGTAATCAAACTGTTAAAGGAGGACACGTCATACCAGCCAGCCTGAAGAGGTTCATCTTAAGATTCTGTTTAAGGATGTCGGCATATTGTGGAGACTTCTGCTGCCTTGAGAAGCTGGTCGAAAGCCAAGAATTATGCTAAATAAGTCACAGAATCAACTTGTTTGTTTTTTTTTCTCAAAATAAGCAGGAATACTGTATTTCACAAAAGAGATAAGTGGGATAATATGAGTATAGTTGGGTTACAGGGCTGTTTTCTGTCCAAACTATAGCATATTTACAGCAGATCCTGCGTACAGTCCTCTGCAGCTCTGCCATAATGTCAGTTATTATTTATCATGATGCTGGTTTCTACAGTGCTGCCACAGTAACGGCTTACAGAATCATAAGACATTTTGATTATAAGGAGAACAGCTGATGGGGTGGCGGGAGGACTTAACCTATTCCACACTGACCATATGTGCATGAACAGAAAATCCCTTGAATATTTTTTTTTTTTTTTTCAGTGAAAGCTACAGAGGCAGATTCTACCTCTTTCCTTCCATGTCGATGCCAAGAAAGTGCTGTTAATCAAAACAACTGATTTTCATGAAAGAAGCATAAAATATGTCAGGCAGAATCATGCTACAGTAATGCTTCATTACAGCAAATGCACAATAATTCAGCTGTACGCCGAGTGGTCAGCACTGTCCCCTTACAGCAAGAAGGCCACTGGTTCGAGCCTCTGATGGGAGAGGCTCAAATGGTGGCCTTTCTGTGTGGAGTTTGCATGGTCTCCCCAGCTTCTTTCCGTGTACTCCAGCCTCCTCCCACCATCCAATGACATGCATGTTAAGTTAATTGGTTACTCTAAATTGTCCTGAGGAGTGAGCCGAGCGTAAATGGCTGCTTGTCTCTCTGTGTTTGCCCCGAAATGGACTGGTGACCTGTCCAGGGTGTACCCTGCCTCTTGCCTAATGAGTGCTGGGATAGGCTCCAGCTTCCTGTGACCCTTTAATTGGACGAAGAAGTTAAGAAAACGTATGAATTACGAATGAGAAGACTAATTTGGGTTATATTTAACAAGAACAAAATCTTACTAATTAACTGATTAACTATGAGGGAAAGGGAAAAAAAAGGTAAAGAAAGGGGTTGTAGGTGTTTCTTTTAATGGGGAGGAGGTCTTTAAGAGCAAAGCATCAGCACATCCAGTTACAGTTTCTTTTATTTCTTCATATATGCATGATTTAGATGAGAAAAGGGGTAAAAAAAAAAAAAAAAGGAACAAGAAGAAGACAATAGTGAGACGAGTGAAAAGAACTTAGGACATCACTTTAACATCAGTGGCTGTCCATCTTCACTGTGTTCGTATAAAATCACAGAGACAGGAAAAAATGCTTACCAGTTGCTTTGCTTTACATGCAGACGGAAGGAAAAGTGAGACAGTTTTACAACTCAGGCTGGACTCTGTTTCACAACATCAGCCAAAGCAATAAAAACTGAGTCCAGAAGGGAGAGGGGGAGCAGGAAGCAGGAGAGCATTCGGAAAGAAGTAGCAACAGAGAGCGGCGATGAAGTGATGAGGAGGAAACTAGATGAGGGGAAAGGTGAGAAATAAGATGGACAGAAGAAGGGGAAACAAGATCAGAAAATGAAGAAAAAATTAAGGCACATGAGAGGAAAGGAAAGCAAAAGCAGTAAAAACAATAAATAAATAAATAAAAAAGGAAGACAGAGGAAGAAAGAGGTTTCAGGATGAGCAAGAAGAGAGGAGAAGAAGAGGAAGGAAGAGAGGAGAGGAGAAGCCAGCAGGGCCACACCTAAATGTGCAAAAGAAACAGGAAGAAAACACTTCTTTACAGATTCACGTGCACTTTCTGCCACAAACTCTCATTTTACTTCAGCTGCCAGGAATCCTGCCCACTATAACAAACCAGTTCTCCCAGTATGTTTCATGATCCCACCTAGTTTATACCAACAAAACCAAAGAGCCACTACATGAAAGAGAGGGTTCACCACACTAAAACATGTTAAAGTAGATACATTTTTAGTCTCATTCGCTTTTATTGCCTCAATTCAGGCACAGTTTGTTTGCCAGTGTGTGTGCGCGCGCGCGCGTTTGAGAGAGAGAGAGAGAGAGAGAGAGAGAGAGAGAGAGAGCGAGCGAGAGGAAGAAAGAGAGGGGGAGAGAGTGAGCATGTCAGACCATTGGATCATGCAAATATGAGTCAAATGTTTTACCCCAGCAGGCACAAGGTAAGGTTTAGGCGCGGCTGCAGGACACACATGTGGTGCTGGAGACTGGAGAGGAACTACACACACATATGTGGCTGCTTTTACACAACCGAGAGGAATCCAACCAGGAGAAAAAAACAGGGGAAACATCAATTCTTATTTACTCCCGTTTCTAATCCAGTTATGCTGTAGATTACCCCTCCATGCTGCTGATTTCCAGACGCGTAACACCGAGAGGTGGCGAGAAAAGGCGCGACTTACTTTTTGGAAATCTCTCCCGCATGGGCTTCCTCGGTGTCCTCCGGTGCTGAGCGCTAATAAACCGCCTTCAGGGCGGTGAAATCCAGCGTTCACGGAGCAGCTGGCGGCCGCGGAGCAACCGAGGCGAACCACCGAGCGAGCCGC
This sequence comes from Telmatherina bonti, assembly GCF_933228915.1. NCBI lineage: Eukaryota > Metazoa > Chordata > Actinopteri > Atheriniformes > Telmatherinidae > Telmatherina > Telmatherina bonti. The sequence continues at coordinate 14,057,323 of NC_136620.1, read as the reverse complement.
TGGCTGTCTGACTGAGCGGCGGCGGAGTTGTCTCTTCAGCACCACCGCACTTTGAACAGCTCCCACTGACGTCACTGCCTAGCTACGACACCACGCCCACTTCCCCTAGCGACCACCTCTGAGAAAGGAGGAGGCTGGCGTCCACATATTCTAGCTTAGTTTCAGCCATTAAAATGGGGTTTTAAGACGATTCTGCCTCGTCTTTTTATTAAACACATCAACTAAAAAAAGGGTTCCTTCTTCCTGTTAAGTGAGGATTCGTACATGTACTGTTTCACATCAGACTACACAGAGGCGTCACACTTTGCTCAAAATGCAGTGAAAACAAATCTTTGAAAAGTGCATTAAACAGCATTAAGTGAAATAATACTTATCACACCATGGTCAGTTGGAATTTTAATGCCATCTGGCAGGCATTATTTCTGTTTATACGCAGTTTTACATGTTAGATAACTGTTGTATCAATTGTGGGTGTCACCATAGCGACGCATTAATCAACTTGTTCAGATTAGCTGGCTTTTAAATAAAAGAGAGTTGCTGTAGTTAGACAATGGCTGATTAACATGAAAAAGTGCATGGAGTCCAACATAAAATAGTTCCTTTAGCATATTTAGTAAACAGTAACAGTAAGTAAACATTTGTTAGAAAATATTTATTGCGGGACCATGGTATAAGCGGATTCAACAGCTCGGACCCGTGCATTAGACGGTTTTAATGCACTTTACAGAGGAACACCTCCGCTACGCATTCTGATATGTGTATTAAAACCATGCAATGCACGGCTTGTACTCGATGCTATGGTGGCAGTGGCCGACAGTTACCACTGTTTATGTGCAATATTTTCAAAAAATCTAAATGTGGTAAACTTTGGAACCATATAAGTGAAGCTATTTGGATGCCTTCAAGATATATATATATATATTTTTTTTTTCATATTTTGCCCCAACCTCTGCTGATGGGAAACCACATTTTATCAACAGTGTTACTACAGTAAATCATTGTGATTACACTATGAAGTGCTAAAGTGGACATTTTGAAGTGGACTGAAAGTTGCCTTGTCTTTTAAAAACAATTTTTTCTCAGCTCCCTGGTTCTCTTGCCTTCAATATATATCAAAATAATTTATTCTTTAATTTAGGTGATTTGGATATTAACGGTGAGTGTTAATTAAACCCTCATTTTAAGATGTATTTTGGGTTTTAAAAGTGTTTGCTAACAATTAATATGTTTATGAAGTCCTCATGTAAGGCCAGTGGTGTGATTTGCAGTTTGCACATAAATGCTAAAAAAATGCAGTTATTTTCAGATGTTTTCTTTCTTTGGGATATTTTCCAGTCTTATTTCATTTGAACATTTAAGCCAAATTGGACCCTGATCTCCATCCTTGATAAATTAGTGGCGCTTTAAAGCATTAAATGCAGTATCTGATGTAAACACTTACAGAAGGAAGTCAGTTCCTACTACAGACTTCTAAAAGTGTAAAAGCAGCAGTGAGGAGTATTGATTCAGACAAAACAGCAATGGAAAGCTCTCCTGCAAAGACTATGAAAGTATCTTTTTTTATTCGCGTCTTTTTTATCCAGATTAATGTATTTTCCTGTTTCATTTTGTCCAGGATCATTTTTAAAGTTGTCTCCTTGAACTGGATCTTCCTTTTGTCTGTTCGGTCTACATCTTGTTTCAGAGACAATGAAGAAAGACAAGAACAGCAGCCAACAATTGCTCCTTAGCTCTTGTTTTCCACTCCAGTGTGGCTGCACTCCTCCTGCTGATCGGGAGGCAGAGTTCACCATCCATCAGGCTGGTATCAATGCTCCTCCTACAGGTGTCCTGCTGGGTTCAGCTGCACCTACTTATGACTCTCCCATTGCTTGACAAAAATTGCTTTCTATTAAAGGTGCAAAACTGTTTTCTTTCTGCAGCACATGGTGTGAAAGCGGGGGAAAATACAACTCGGAAGATTTCAAGCTATATGTCAGAACATTTAGTCATAGGCTCAAATGCCTACTTATGCATTTTTTGAACTATTTTTCTTACTGCATGATTTCTTCCATCAATATCGGGAATATATTCTGATGAAATAATGCTTCATGTGTAGACACACTCCCAACACCCCTGCACACACACACACACACACACACACACACACACACACACACACACACACACACACACACAGGCTGCTGCTCTGTTCTTAGTTGTTCATGTTCGTTTTTTTTTGTTTTTTTTTAGTTTTTCTTCCAGATGATGTCTGCTTTGTTTTCTCAGAAGCTTTGACATATTTGTTTCTTTACAGCGGTAGCAGATGTTCAGTTTGTCTGTTGAGGATTTGTTGCAGTTGCAGCGGTTCGTTTTCTACCTTTTGTTTTGCTCCCCCCTCTTTCTCTTCTTTTTCTCCATTTTTACTATTTTTGTCTTTTTGCACCCTTTTCATCCACTGTTTCTCTCTGGTCTCTGGTCCATAAGCAGAAATGGACAAAAATGTATTTATAGTATAAATATTCAGATAAAGAATAAAATTTGAGAAGATTTGAGCCTCATATCCAGACGGCTGTCATGACGCTGGACAAGACAGGTTTAAAAATAAAAACAAACCAACTGAAGACCCTGTGCGTTGCAGTTTTTCAGAGGGACTCTTGCCTCTTCTTCCTGAACATGAGATTTTAAGCTGTTGATGGCTGTTGTGTGACCCTCCGCTTCATTAAGCTTCAGACATTTTCAACACAAGACAGAGCTGTGAGTTGCCTGGTCAGGGACATTCCCCATAGGTCCATTAAGTCATGCTGGGTTTTAAAACAATTTACAACAATTTACTTTAAAAAAAATCCAGCCTTTTGAAGATTTTTTGCATTCTTCCCTTTGGTGGTTTTGTTTTTCAGGATAAAATGTAAATTCAATGTCAAACTCTAGATTCATACAGGGATGTAAGATATATAAAAGTAGAAGGATTTATACCATCAGCTCTGGTTTTATCCATGCATGAGGAAAACAAGTTTAATTTAGGTGAAAACAATGTTAAGAGGCAAAGAAATACTTTTAATCTTTTAATGAATTAGTACACCACACTAAACATTTGCTACATTCCTACAAAAACATCACAGAACCAAAAATGTTGGATATGTACTTAAGTACTTTCATTACCCACAATGCAACTTCCTACTTGAACATTTGGCCATGATTCCAGACATGTTCATATGAAGATGACTACAAAAATTTGCCCAGAGAAGGTTAAAAAAAAAAGTGTAAAGAAAAAAAAAAAGTTATTTTTGGATTGGAAAGAATTTAGAAGAAAGTCTAAAATGAATGAATTAGAAGTAAGACGAGGAGAAGGATGAGAATGAAGCTTATTAAATGAAACTATTTCCTTGGAAGCTATATTTCTTGATAAACATGACCTGTCCAGGGTCTATCCTGCCTCTCTACTGCTACTTCAAGCAAAATTCTGCATCTTCCCTGAGATCCTGAACTGGAATAAGCAGTGTAGAAAATGAATGGATTTCAAACTATTAAAATCCTCTCCAGCAGACAAAACACCTCCAGTATCTGCACATTTTTCATTCACCTCTCACAAATACACCCTTACAATTATTTTCACTTGAAAATTCTTCTAGTGTTTGTTAATTGGGCCAGTATGTCGGAAAGAGAATTACATTTTGCTGCATGTACCTACCTGAAAGCTTTCATCTAATCGCCCCAGATGTTTCCTCTTACTTTCATTTAGAAATAATCCTTCCAGTTATCCTCTTGGTAATTGTTCTCCCTACAGTCCTGAAAAACAAGGTTTAAATGAAAATACGAAGTACAGTGACTCAGTTCAGTAGTAAACAGCAGATGGACGATGCCTGTATCTCAGAAACTCCAGCTTGTTCGTCATATTTGGGTGTCCGGATGGATCTATATGAACTTGTCATACTGGGTGTGTTTGATTTATTTTTATTTAAGTGCTTGCTGGGTGGTGCATTACAGCCATTATTAATGAATCACTTATGTGTGGTTTTAATTTAAGGAGAGAAGGGAGAGATGACATGCAGAAAAGATCCCTGCATGCAACTGGGACAATTACAGCATTTGTTTCTACAACATGAGCACCTCAACGTTGTTGCTCAGCAACTGATCCTAATTAGTCTATTGATAAAAACCTGACTTATGCAAATATTGACTAGTGTGGAGATACCTCCCTATAACAATGAGATAATGGTGTATTTGTATGGATGGTAAAAAGGTGGTAACAAAGCTTTGTGGTGTTGTCATGAACGACAGATATCTTGGAATAACACTGACTGTAAATCATAGTTGTGGAAGTTGTGTTTTGGCTGCAACAACCATAGAGCACTTTCAGCTTGTTTGATAAGGCAAAGGCGCTGTCGCTCATTTCACCTGGAAGTGTTTTTCTTTGCCTGTCTGTGGGACCGGGCACAATATTTAAATGCCGGCACAATACAAGATTCTTCAGCTTCAGGAAGAGCAAGAGACGTACAGCCAACTCCCCGTCAAAACATTTATTATAAAGTTCCGGCACACAGTTTGGCAACGGTATGTAAGGAATAGAGAAATTAGGCAGGGTGCTTACCACGGGGAGATACTATCACAGATCCCAAATAATTTCCACCACGTGAATACACTGATCACACACACAGCACTCCACGCTGCAACTCACACTAGATATCAAACAAACTATTCACATGACCCCTCTTTCTTATATCTACCACCCAGCATGCAACAGGTGAGGGTCCCACATTTACTCCCCGCAGTTTGCTCCACTGCCTAAAACGAAAAATAAGTAAGTCTCACTGGGTTCAGTTTACAATGAGAACATAAAACAATACATAAACAGAATCTTCATAAAGGCCTCTACTGGACAGTCCTTCCAATCCAACTTAAATTCCACCCTCTGGAGTAGGTCAAAGTGGATTGATGATACAGATGAACTGGTCCTGGCAAAACAGCACTCTGGCACTAAATCTGCAATGAGGGGAGCATGGTTAACAGTGTTGACATCAACTGTCAAAAATACTTCAGGGACTAACCCTCCTACATTTCCAGTTTGAGTTACCTTGCTCTCTTTCAGGCCCTGATTAAAACAAAGGAGACTGCCGGAACAGTCGGCTGACAAATGGCTCCACTATATAACCAGGATTACTTCCCTTTTAAACATGGGGTTACACACACATCAGCCAGGATAAAATCAGAATATAAAATTGCAATTTATCACTCCAAGAAGTCCTACCACAGTGTCCACCCGAATCCAAACAAACAATACTAATTGCCCTCACCTGTTCTCATAAAGAGGCAGGAGGCTGACTCCTCCCTAAAGAGGGCAGTGCTTATCACCATGCCTGTCAACCCTCACATCTGCATACAAAATGAGTTCAGTTTGCAGATGAATCAGGACAGAGAAGGCCTCTGGCATAGAAGTGACTGTTATCAGACAAGTCAGGAGGACCAAGAGGTTTTAAAGCCTAAACCTAAGCAGGTAGTTTAGGCACCTGAGTCTAACCAGGACTACAAACAGACAACTCACATGTTTAGTGACAGGAGGAGAATGAAGCTTGGTGTCTGGCTCTGATCACCTCCCTCCTTGTGCAAAGGATTTGTCAGTGCCTGAGACATATTCCAACCTCTACAGGTTAGAATATGTTACAATATGTGTTTTGTTTGGTTTTAATGCTTTGTGTCTCCATGAGTTTCCTCTGGTGGGGCTCTGGGGTTTCACGGTGAGGCTTCAACTCACCTGCTGTCGATCATCTACATTAAGCTCCAGTCTGCCAGATAGCCGTCTTACCTGAGTGATACAACTTACAACAGTTTTTTTGTCTAGTTTTGCAAAATCTTGTTCAGTGTTTTAAAATTTCGTTTCCTTTTGCTAATATTTTCGGAGAAAGCTGTAGCAAGTTGTACATGCACCTAATCCCGCTGACCTGTTTGTTGGAGAGATCATTACAGCCACAGAGAATCAAACGTTTTTGTCACAGCTCGTCACTTAGATTTTCTAGATTTGCTGGCATGTTAGGCATTTCCAGCCGATAAAAACCTTTTTTTTTTGTAAACTTTCTGTTGCCTCTGGTCCACTTGTACAGCTTTTACAGCTGGATGCTGTGGTAGGGGAGGCGCTGAAGGAAAAGAGAAGAAACAAAAGCATGCAGTTTTCTGTTGTGAGACAGCAGCATAAAGTATGAAGCACGAGGCAAGTTGCATAAACAAGCAGCAGACCAACTCATGTTGCCTGCCTGAACTTCATCACAGGTGTTCCTGCAATTACAGTGAAAACCTACAAAATGTGATTCTGTGATTTTTTTTTTTTTTGTACGTCTTGTTTCTTACAACTAAACCACAGGACATGTTTATCTGGCATCTTTCATTCTTTTTTTCCATACAAATAATTAGCCAATCACGCTGCAGCATCTCAAAATGAATGCAGATGTGCTCAAACTACGTTACTTGCTGGAGCTCAGACTGAGCATCAGAATAAGGATGAAAGGAGATTCTCATCATGGATTTACAGCTGATAAATCAGAATGTTCATATGGACCAAAATCCTTTTTAATTTAACCTTCATTTAACCAGGAAAAACATGATCAAGATGAAAAATCTTGTTTTCATGAGTGTCCTAGTTAAGACAACAGCAGTAAAAACAATCAGCACACATACAAACTTACTTTGTATCAAAATCATAAAATCTGTAAATCAGGCAGGATTTCTACAAACAGCCTCCGAGTCATCCAGGGTTCTCTTATAAACATCCAGTGAGACCATGTCAGGAAGTTTCAGATCATTTTGTAGTTCAGTCAAGGCAACGGTTCATCTCGGCTCTTTTTACAGTCTCAGGGCTGATTATAAAAAAATATTAATAATATTAAAGTGCAAATGAAGATGGACTCTGAGCTGTTCTGATGGAGGAAACTGAGTGAATGGAAGGAAGTAATAAACTAGAATAGGCCATTGTCTTAGCCTTCATATTGACAGTGAGGACCATCCAGCAAGCTCATAAAACAAACAATGATGGTTGAGATCTGACATTAATGATGAACCTCAGAGCCCTGCGATACACAGTATCCAGAGCATGTAGACTCTGAGACGAGGCATGCATGTGCAAAACATCAACATCATTTAAAACCGACGGGAAGGTGGCGGCAAGCAGCTTCTTTCTGGATTCAAACGGCAAAAAAAAAAAACTTCAGAGCAAAAGTGTTTCTCTGATGTGACTGTGCAAAAAACCTTCATGAAAAATATCTAATAAAATCTAGTAAAGCTATTTATTTACAGGCGAGATGAATCTAAAGTCTTCAGTTTAGTAAACCTGGAAGTGAAATCAGCATGTCTGAGCTTGTCACTGTTGGCTTTTGAAGAAAACCCAAATAAACCAATTAAAAAAGATCTGTTACAAATATCCTGAGGTCCGACTGAAACGCTTTGCTCATATGTTACGTTCCCTTATATCAGATGCGGACTGAAAAGTTTCTGTCTGACAGTTTATTCAACATCTTGTGAAATATTTATTGGCTGATTTAAATGATTCATCGTGGCTGGTTTAATAATCCAATACTGCTAATATGCAATTCAAATACGGGAAACAGAGATAAATAAATGAATCTCACAGAATGATGTGAGTCACTTCTCCAGTTGATAGTTCATATTTGTAGCAAATCTAATGTGACATGACTGTGGCATAATGACCTTCCCCATGGACCAGAGCGGGAAATGAGCATGCCTTCATCAAAATGTTCTGACTGGCCGACTCTCATATTTATTACAAATTGAAATGATCTGAACTTAACCTGAAGCATAATTGCCACAGATGTTTGACTCTTTGGTTGATATTAAAGAGAAGGCAGAGGAATTGCAAGCATTTTTCTGTCCGATATTTCAGCTACATTCCCAGTGTCTGACATGCAGACAGAAGCAGGAGGAGATTACTGAAGGCAGACGAAGAGAGCTGGAACGATGAATTTAGGACACAAGGAATTGTAGGGTCCTACATCCTCAGTTTGGTGATCTGTCACTCAGATAGTGTCTAAGGTGACTCACCATACAGTGTGTCAGCTCTAGATGGGAGGTGGGATAGTAATCCTTTGCAATGAATCTACTTAGTCAGAGAAAATTCTCAGACTTCCTGAAAATTCTGTTTAGGATCAACAGAAGTGCAATCATGAGTAATCTGTTGAAATCATTAAAGAAAAGTTGCAGCTGGTTCATAAAACAGATGATTAAAGCAGATTTCCACAAGGTTTTTAATTTTTTAATTGTTTTGTCCAGCATTTAAGCAAGCAGACTGATGTTCTGGATGCTGTGTTCTGCTGAGCAAATTTATTTTGCCAAGGGGAGCTTTTATAGATATAATGATCCCCTTGTATTTCTGGATTCTTATTTCAATTTTCCTATTTGTTTTGGATACTTATTCGTATTACCGAGTTTATGCTGCTGGACCAGACCGGAGAGGACAGAAGAGAGACAGAAAGAAAACAGAGAAGAAAACAGAGAACACAAGAGAAGAGATAAATGCATGCACGTACATACACATACATATCCCCCTACATACATATGCACGTACACACACACACAAGGTGTTTACTTTACACATTTCACATCTATTTTACAAATTCAAGCTACAGGCATGTGGAAAAAATAATTTCAAACACATCCTTACAGCTTAATAAATAATTTAAAAAACAACTGACTACAGCATATATTTATACCAAGGAGGGTTAGTGGCTCCCAGCTTGCACGTTTGGGGCCGATGCTCCACTGTCCCCGGTGCCTTGGGGCCTGTTCTTTGTGGCCATGGTGGTCTGCCAGCTGTCTGCTCCTCGTCCTCGGAGGAGGTGCAGTTGCACGGAAGCTTATCATAACTCTTCCTTATATATCTTGCACTCTTGTTTTTATGTTGTTCATGATTTTAAGTTTGTCTTCCTGCAGGTGCTCCTAATGATTGTCTGCTGTCTTTTCTTATTGAGGCTGCATGATGTTTTCTGTTCTTGTAAAGGTGTGGTCGCTACTTGTCTCATATTTTGTTTATAGTTGTTCTCTCTTCATCTCCTTTTTTCTCTATTCACTCCATCCCTTTCTCTTCTGCTCAGTCTATACTTTCTTCCTTTATGTCAGGCCCAACATCAATGTGTAAATTCTGCATTTAAAAAATGGAAAACATACAAATAACATTTAAATATCAAGAGGAGCTTTTATATCCACAAAGGCACTCTTGGCAAAGAACATTTGTTGTACACAACACAGCAGCCAGATCATCATTCTGCTTGTTATGATGCTGGAGGAGCAAGGTAAAAAATAAAATAAAATAAAATGTACCTCTTTCGAGCCTTGTCTATCTGATACAGCAAGTGGATGATGAAACAGAAAGCGAGTAAACCTTTGGGTTCAGGATTTTTTTCACCAATCACCAAAGTGAAGCAAAATACCAACAAAACAAAAACAAACAGAAGAAATCCCAGCTGTTGAAGTAAATTCCAACCAAAAAGGGTGAAACTTTTTATTTTTCTGATTATACTGTGTACTGGACTCAGTCTCAAAAACCCATACATGGTATGTTCCATTTATTTTTCTTAATAGATTAAATGGTCTCTCTTTTCTCATTTTAGGCAAGTTATTTTAATTACTGAATATGAAAAAACATCAGTGACTTGCCCGCTGAACTCATTGACAGCTTTTGTTGCAAATCTGCAACAAACCCCTTTTAAAACATTTATTTTGTACCAACTAATTAGTTTAATCTTTATTAATTTTATTCACTTATTGAGATTTATTTGTTCATTCATTATCCTAACCACTTAGTCCAATGAAGGGTCTTGGGGAAGTTGGAGCCTATCACAGCAGTCTTTGGGTGAAAGGCAGGGTACACTCTGGACAGCTCGCCAGTCCATCCAGGGCCACTTATTTAGATATTTTATATTATTCTTTTTTTATTTTATTGTTGTTATGTGATAATAAAACATTTAGAAGATTATAATTTAAGCAGTGCAGCTGCAAAATAAGCGATGTAAATCAGCAACATACAAGTGAGGAAACAAAATAAAAACTGATAATAAAAATAAAACCAGTAAGTGCAACGGAGATGTTGTGATATGATGCTGAGGTGAAAACATTTCTCAGAACCAGGCCATGAAACATGATTTAAAAGTGACAGGAAGTCAGTTCATGTCCCAAAAGGGTTGTGGATGCCAACAAACCTGGTCAGTCATTCAAACTTTAATCCTAATGAACTGTCACCTGCCAAACCAGCAAGACTTCTTCCTGCTTATAGAAGTTCTTCAGTCCCCGGGGCAGCTAGAAGAGGCAGGGACACTAGTTTGTCTGTGTCAAGTCAAATCTGGAACAGCTTTCTTTATGAAACCACAATCCAGCTGGAAATTTGGATTACAGCAACAGAGTTTATAGATACAAAAGTCAATGCTGTTGTTGAGGTTGAGATTTACACCCTTTTGATTAAGCCTGTATCCTGTATTTAGCCTGCGAAACCTGGGTTACAAAACAAAAGAATAATAACAGTCACTTGTTGATGGATGGATGTCAGTCTTTTTTCAGACCCACATTTTCTTCCATTTACAAATTTTACCATATATCAAAACGTAGACAGTCTTCTCTTGTTTTACCCAATGACACCATCATTGTGCTAAGGCAGCAGGTTCATGGTTTAGTCTCAAAACAGTCTTGTTCATACACCACTGGAATTATACAAAATTTTAACACTACTTCATTTTCTGAGGCGTATGTTGTCCTTGAAAATGTCCCATATTTATTTACATTTGTCTAATCACTTCTTAAATCAGTCCTGCATCAATTTCCATCCATAAAACTTTATTCCTGGAGTTTTAAGGTTTAAGGCACAGCATAACTGTGTTAGCCCTCAGCATCATGCAGTAGTTGCATTTTGTTTTACAGCACAGTGTCCCACGCCAGCAACTGGTTATCAACACTGGGCATTTTAGACATGCACCATGGCTGATGCAGCTAAAACACACAAGGAGAATTGTATTGGACTGATAGACAGGCAAACAGAGCAAGAGTTAATGGTCACCATTAGATTGACTTTTACAGGCTGGAAGGATCTCAGAAAACAGACAGGATGAAGATGGGTGCTGTGTTATTCTTTGTTTGTGGACACCAAAGTGTAAAATATTGCCAAAGTTTAGTAGAGCTGGTTTAAAAGGGTGTGGTGTGTAAGAATTGTTGACATGTCTTGGAATAGAAGGACACAAAAATAACTTTACATACCAAGCGGTAAGAATGAACAGTCGTTGTCAGCAGCCATAATTCTTCCAAACACAAGCATGTTTGAATCTGTGGGTCATTTCATTGGACCCAGGTGCAACAATTACTGTATTATAGGTACTAAGGCACTACTTATCCCTGCTGGTACTGCAGTTTTAAACCTTAGAGGATTCACCACAGTAGAAATGGTGGCACACATACGGCAACTGCCCAGAGCAAGTAGACATAAATGAGTCATTCTAAAAGAGTAAAAACATGAAAGCTATTTTTTTAAATGATCACACACCAAAAGAAACTGTATTTAAACTTTTCTGTCACTGACCACTGACTTTGTTTCACCATGCATCTGTAAGTTCTGGAAACAAGCAAGACACTGCTTGCCCAATAGGTCCGTTGTTCTGATTATGCTAAAAGATATAATAAAGAAGGTAATATTAGCTTATTTCCTTAGAATTTAAAGTGTTCAACCAACCATTATCATGGCTGCTGGAAAATACATCTGGGTAGTTTCACTCAGTTAGGAAGAGTACTAGCATAAAACTGACCTATTTGCATTATTCACGCTGATGGAAAATCAAAGAACAGAATAAAAACTAAAACATACAGAATGTAACTTAACAAACTGCTGAACAGGAACTCAGTAAAGCCATATGTAAAAAAACAACAACAGTATAATACAGAATATATAGAATATATAGAAATAGAATAAAAACACATAGACCAAGACAAATTGTTGGCTAGTTTTAAAGTTCCCACTTGGAAACGTAAAAGTCCTGCTTACAACTCATTACTGCAGATTGCAGGTATCTGCACTCTGTGAATCATCTGCCTGTGTCATTCTCAGCTGTATACAAAAGTTAATGAAACAAATTAGCCTCAAGTTGTGTTCTGGCAAACAGTCTAGGTTGAGCGTGGAGATAAATACGTCCAGAACCATACAGTCCATAGTTTCCTAGTCAGCTATCTCCTTTACAAACTGCTTTGAATTCACCTTGAACTATATTCCTTGTAGGTGGACTACATTGCTTTAGGTGCAACAAGCAGAAATAATTTATGCGAGGAGTTTCAGTCAGGATTTAGAGCTCATCATAGCACTGAGACAGCATTGGTGAAAGTTGCTAATGACCTTCTTATGGCCTCAGACAAAGGACTTGTGTCCGTACTTATCTTGCTTGATCTTAGTGCTGCATTTGATACAGTCAATCATAACATTCTGTTACAAAGACTAGAACAGGTGATTGGAATTACAGGTACAGCGTTAAGCTGGTTTAAATCATATTTATCTGATAGACTTCAGTTCGTTCATGTAAATGACAAGTCCTCCTCCCAAACTACAGTAAGTCATGGAATTCCTCAAGGTTCTGTACTTGGACCAATACTCTTCACGCTATATATGCTCCCTTTAGGCAAAATTATTAGACAGCATGGAATAAACTTTCATTGTTATGCAGATGATACTCAACTATACTTATCCTTTAAACCAGATGAAACAAATCAGCCCAATAGGCTACAAAATTGTCTCATAGACATAAAGACTTGGATGTCTAGAAATTTTCTCCTCTTAAACTCAGATAAGACTGAAGTAATTCTCGTTGGATCTGAAAAACTCAGAGCTAAATTTTCCGGTTTTGTAATGAACCTGGATGGCATTACTTTAGCTTCCAGTGCTACAGTGAGAAACCTTGGAGTAATATTTGACCCTGACCTGTCCTTTGGCCCACATATTAAGCAGGTTACTAAAACAGCCTTCTTTCATTTACGTAATATAGCCAAAATTAGGGACATTCTGTCTCAGAGTGATGCAGAAAAACTGGTTCACGCTTTTGTTACTTCGAGACTAGATTACTGTAACTCTCTATTACTGGGCTGTCCTAAATATGCCCTAAAAAGCCTTCAGCTGATCCAGAATTCTGCAGCCAGAGTCCTGACCAGAACCAGCATGAGAGATCATATTTCTCCAGTTTTAGCCTCTCTTCATTGGCTGCCTGTTGAATCTAGAATATAATTTAAAATCCTTCTCCTTACATATAAAGCCCTCCACAACCAGGCACCACTATATATCAAAGACCTCATTGTTCCTTATATACCAACCAGAGTACTTTGTTCGCAGACTGCAGGCTTACTTGTGGTTCCTAGAGTCTCAAAGAGCCGAGCAGGAGGCAGAGCCTTTGGTTATCAGGCCCCTCTCTTATGGAATAAGCTCCCAGTTAGTGTTAGGGAAGCAGACACCCTCCCCACCTTTAAGACTAGGCTGAAGACTTATCTTTTTGATAAGTCCTATAGCTAGGGATGGTTAGCATCCCTTAGTTATGCTGCTATAGGTTTAGACTGCTGAGGGACATTTCCTGATACACTGAGCTTCTTTCTTTTTCTCTTTATCTCTTTCTTTTACCCCCCCCCCCCCCCCCCCCCCCCCCACACACACACACACACACACACACACAACAGTGTTGCATCATTAACATGTATGTCTCCTGTCTCAGCAGGTCTCCCTTGCCGGGAGTAGCAGTCCCTGTTGTCTGTTGTCTTTCTGTCCTCTTCCCCCCACACAGCAGAGGCAGATGGCTGCCTGTCCTGAGCCGGGTTCTGCCGGAGGTTTCCTTCCTGTTAAAAGGGAGTTTTTTCCTTCCCACTGTTGCCAGTGGGCTTGCTCAGGATGGGAGATTGAGTTGGACTCAACTCAATCTGTTGGTTTCCTTATATAGGCTATTATGAATTGGCCTTCATTATGTTTTCCCCTCTGTCTGTAAAGCGTCTTGAGATGGCATTGCCGTGATTTGACGCTATATAAATAAAGTTGAATTGAATTGAATTGAACAACATGTGGATTTAAACGTGAAGCTTCACATACTTGATAGGGAAAACGTCTGAAGGGTTATGGGGGTTCAACACTACATATTCTCTTCTATGGTGTTGCCATTCTGTCAGCTTTCTGATTTTCGTTATTATGCCTCTACTTCTCTGCAGCCTGTATTGATGTTTTTTTTTTTTTTTGGTTTTTTTTTTGGTTCAGGCTCTGCAGTGATAAGTCAAAAGACCTTGCTCCAGTTTTTACAATATCAAACTGATTCCGCATCCTTGAAAAACGAAATGTATTTTTACATACATCTAACCATGAGCTCAACATAAAGTAAACCATAAAGCCACATATTTAGCCTCAAATGGTATTGAACTGTTTCTTTGGTGCCAGAATATTCTTACCTTTCAATGTGTAAAGCACTGACCCTCTCAATGCCAGCACCTTAAGGACATGCACGCACCAACATAATGAAGTATGCTCCCAAGGCGGCCAGATCTGACTCCTTCATTATGATTCCGCCATGCAGTTCTTCTGATGATCATTCAGAAGTGTTTGCCAACTTTGCCTTCCAGACATAAACACATAAACATATGCAAACGCTAACGCACACACCGTGAACCATCACTTCATCTTGACAGAAACAAGAAATTACTGTCATGGTAGGCTGCTTTTGGGCTACTTAAGTGTATAATTAATCTAAAAGACTTTTAACATTATTCCACCTGTACCCAAGCTTGTATGTGGTCACATTTGTGTGTGAGTGTGTTTGTCACAGCCTCCTCTAAGGATGTTTGCACTTGAAGAGCCTTTAAAAAACATCTAAAAGCACTTCACTGTGCTTTCAGGGACTGTGCATTGCGTGAATTCAGCAGCATTTGCTGTTCTCAGCTCCTGTGTGATGGATGTAAAAAATGAGCAGGAAGCTCAGGTTTGACTCTCAGCCAGATTGATCCTTCAGACAGTAAAGAGCTTCCTGCTATCAAACAACCGAACCCTGATCAGTCACAAAGAATGGACTTGCGGCTGATGTTTAATGCACATCCAAACACATAGATTTACATTCATAGCTCTGCACCCACAGTCGTTCTTTCCCATCCTGTAAACTGCTTGCATGTTACTCGTTGTTCATGCGTACAGATACTTACTGGCCACTTTAAGTACTCAGCCAATACTTTAGAACTATCTTTAATTTTTCATGACGTAAATTCCTCAGAGATTTTGCTTTATATTGACATGGTCGCATCACACAGTTGCTGCAGATTTGCTGCACATTCATGATGAGAATCTCCCGTCTAGAGTCCAGTGGAGTGCAGCGAACTCATTGTCATGTTCATGAGATCTACATTTATTTCATGTATCTGTTAGGATTCTTATGGCTGAGGACTAGGAACTGTCTTGCATTCTTTTCTTACGAGCCGTGACAGTCCTGCACCTCCTGCCAGAGGGAAGCAATTCAAAGAGGTAGTGTCCTGGGTGGTAGCTGCCTGATGAAATCATCCTTGCTCCTCTTAGGTAATGCGTTGTGGCAATGTCCTCCAGAGGTGGCAGCTGGCAGCCGATGATCTTTTCCGCAGACCTCCCCACTCTCTGGAATCTTCTGTTTATCTGGAGCAGAGTATCTTGAGTGACACACCATCAAACCATGAACGCGGACTGACCCAACTGTGGCCTAGCAGTCTTTTCTCCATGATGGTCCTCCTGGGTACTGTGGGTATGTGAAGTTTCTGACGTGCCCTCCCTACTACGGCTGTGGTGTTCATTGAGCAGGAAAGATAGTCAGACATGATGACCAAGAGGATCTTAGAATCATCTCTCTCTCTACACACATCTTGTTCATGTAGAGTGGATTGGTCTGAGTAACACCATCTCCTTGGTTTTACTGGGATTCAGACTACCAATCATCTCAGCAACAGACTGACAGTTCTTGGATTTCATCCCTGCGTGTTGACCACAGCTGTGTTATCAGCAAGCTTGCTAACGGTATGAATGGAGAAGTCAATTCTTTGACAGACAGGAGGCCAGTGTAAAGCTTGGAGAACTGCAGTTATATGATCCACTTTCTTTGTCTTAGTGACGACTCCAGCAGCAGCGTTGTGGACTAACAGCGGCTGTCTGATGGACTTTTTGTGGAGACCTGTGAAGACGGTGTTAGAACAGTCTACTAAAGAGAACTGCATGGGTAAGACTAGTGCATGGACTATTTTTCCTTGTTCATGCATTCAGAACATCCTCAGTACGTTTTAAAGGATAAAAGTATGGTGGCTAACTGGCGCAAACTTACTTCACATACAGAAACCACGAAAAACCAAGAAAACGCTGTCTGCCCAACTCTCACAATGGAAGTTCTCAGACTGTCAAAGTTTCTACAATAATTTAAAACAGTTTAAATCTGTCAAATATTAAGGCCAAATGTAAAAGTTAAACAAATAAATTAAACATACCTCGATGTAGTTTCTCCCCATTCCCACTTGTACTCTTGTTCTTCTTCTCATCTTCTCACCGTTGTACTTCTGCTGTCAGGAGAGCAGGTGTCATGCTGAAAAAAGCACCCCTGTTGTAAACATCACCCCGTCTCAAGGAGCGCAGTAACAGGATCTCACTTGTACGTGGCATGTTTTCATTATTACCATTAATAACTTACCAAAAGCCTGTTGGATCCTGCTGATAAAAAGAAAATATTAGAGTAACGAAAAGTTAAACACCCTCCTACCATAGATAGATAGATAGATAGATAGATAGATAGAGTAAAACTGCAGACTTAATATAAAGCTTAAAATCACATCGCGTGTACTTATGAAGACATGACTCGTGACTGCATTTTGAAGTGTAGTAGTGGCATCATCACACTATGCTATAAATAAACATAACATATTCTAGTGAACCTTGTAAAATGTAGGGAAATTTCCCAGATGGGGGACTATTTAAACTGTATTAAATATGCAGCATCCAAATTACTGTTGACCACATGGCCTTCTTTGCCAAAGGCCTTTCAACCAGCTATGTGTGATAAGCTGGAGCAGGCAGAGAAGTGAAAGTACTTGGGGAGTAGATCAGCTCAAAGCCTCTTTAATCACATAATCTTTAATAGAGCAGCTCTTGTTAGCTGGTTTTGGCCCCAGAGGAGAAGTCCATGCTGCCTCTGCTCCTCTGTTCCTGCCTTTTACAATCACATCAGCATGCATGGGCACAGGCATTGACAACAACACACACATTTTCTGTTTACACATACAGATGCTGCAGGCTACTAAAATTAGCCAAGTAACAACTAGCAAACTCCAGCTGCATAGCAGATCTAAAAAGAAGAGTTGGATTTAATTGCATCATTTGGACAGCTAGAGGACATGTTTTCTGTTGTTTCTCTCTTGTGTCATTACAGTTAATCACCGGCTCTTTCTCCGATAAGAACTGTTAACCATAACCCCCCCCCCCCCTTTCCATCATAACACACCTTCCTGTCTAGTCACCAGGCCAAAGCCATCCTTCATTCTTGTTTAATTTCTTCAGCTTTCCTGCGGTCAGCGCTGTATCATTCATCTCACTGATGAGGACTTCCATCAGCGGAAAGCTGACAGCAGATTTCCTCGGATGCATTATTCATTTACACACTGAGTTTCACTGACAGACAGCAAAGACCTGCTTGGAGAGGGAGCTCTGGCAACACAAACTGATGTTTATTTCTATGTTGTTTGTTTTCAAGTAATTTGCACATATAAAATGGCAAGTCGACATAAAAATGTTCATTTACTTGACATAAAATCTATAGCACAATATCTTGAAGAAATTTTTATCTTAAACACTGATTTGTTTTAATTTTGGTGCAATTCTTTACATTTCTCACATGATGCATCAAATCTGGGAGTAAGAAAGTGCTTGTTCACAACAGAACAAACACAGAACGTGAAACGTGCACATTTTTAGACACAGCAAGTATCAGACGACGTACATGCAAATAATCATCTGTGCTCTGTCTCTTATTCTTGGAATAAACAAAACTTTTTTTTTTCCTACACAAATCTTGCAGCTATTTTTCAACCACTTGCTATCAAATAAACCTTTTGAACTTTTATGGTCAGACGAGCACATAAGTGGTGCGTAGGTGCTCGTGCACGTGAAAACAAGTGTGTCAGAATAAATGTTGATGCAATAATTAGCAGGCTACTGTCAGAAGGGTTCAGTCGACTTCCAAAATGTTAAAGTCAGAACAGCTTAAAATTGTTCATTAATGAGCATCTGGCGGCAGGTTGGTCGTGCTACTGAGCTACTGGTTATGACTGAGTTATTGTTTTAGAAAACCATCAAAATGTCAAAAAAACCAGTTGCATTAAACAATTACTCTTGTGTTTGTCCATCTTCAGAGAAATGCCAGACTGAGTCTGAACCGCAAAAGAACTGCTTGTTCTTGGTAAAAGTATTTGTAGGAAGTCAGCTGGCATCAAGTGAATGATGAACGCAGAGAGATGCTGTGAAAATCCCACTCTGGTGGACAGAATGGCCCTTCTTATACTGGTGCTCAAAACCTCACTCATCCAGCTTTTGATGGCTTGCCAGAAACAGAGAGCACCAGAAAGTAGTTCAAACAATGGATGATGAAAACAGATGAAGAAACAGTCAGTACCAGAAAGTTACAAGGCTTCACACGTCAGACATTCTGTCGTGCTGCTTTTCCTGATTTTCAGTTCAAATTAAAAGAAAATCTCACGTATACCATTTTGATCCTCCGACAAGGAGGACTGAGGAAAAAAATGGATTTAAAAATGTGAGGACCAAGCAGCCAGCTTGGGTTCTCATGTGAAAATAGGCCTGAAAGTGTTTTGTGCACCGAAAATTATGCTGCTTTAAGAAGCAACACGTAGCAACTGACCTCTTATGTCCGAATGTACCACCATGTCTCACGAATTTAAATCCAGGTTAAAAACATTTCTTTTCTCATGCACCTATGCATGAAATCTGAACTGTAACTTTTTTAATTTTTAATTAATCCTGCTTTTAATTACTTTAATATAATTTATGATTTTGTTCTTACTTTTTGGGTGTCTTTTATGCTTTTTTTCTGTTATGCTTTTAATGTTTTATATAAAGCACTTTGGATTGTCTTGTACATGAAAGGTTCTGAACAAATAAACTTGCCTTGCCTTGGCTTATGAGCTTCTGCTACTGCGGGACTTTAACACAATAGCTGGAATTTTAAAGACAAGTGTTTTTTCAAGGCAACTACCCTGCATGATTTACATTTTTCTTTGCTTCAGCACACCTGATTCAAATGAAATGAATCTCCTCAGCGAATTCGATATATGTGACCAGGGCATCTTCTTTTGGTTTCTTCTCAGGAAATGAAGCGGCAAAATTTAAGACACAACTGTGATCCTCATAAGGTATGTCAGAAAATACAGCCTGGTAAATTCCTTCTCGCTAATTGTTCTTGACCTCCAAAACCCATCTACTCGATCTGTTTTGCAGGAGAATTACTTGACTGGTCATAAGTAGGCTTGCTTAGTTTACATGTCAACAGCTGGTTAAGTGTAGTTTGTCACATTCGCCAGCTAATACTAACTACTTTACTACCACTGACCTTTGTCTTCCTGTCAACATTTCCACCTGGGCATTTGTTGTTGTTTGATTTTTTTTATTTTATTTTTTTTATTTTTAATTTACAACAAACTCATTTTATTCACATGTTACAACAAGAGGTCAATGGCACCTCAAGAAGCATTTAACAACAGGCTGAATTTATAGATACACACTACCCCATCAGAAAAAATAAAAAAATAAAAAATATCCACAGTTTCAGTGATATTTTTCTCAGTATGTACTACATCAAAGCATGTTGTACATCGCTGCCATCTTCCTCTCTACCGTGGCTGACGGCCACCATAAGCTCAGCTGCTGCTGGAGGACGTCAGTCACTCATTTTTAGAAGATAACACTAATTTTCTCCAGCTCAACAGTTTGCAACGATATTAATAGAAACATCTGTAACTTTTTATAGTGACAACTCATCGCCAATACTTACTATCAACAAGACAACTAGCATTGGCTAGCATTAGCATACACTCTTGCATGGTCTTTCTTGCTTTCTCTTTTTAATGGTTACCAAACATCTTGCTGCTTCAAGCCTTTTATTGGTGTTTTTCATTTATATTGAATCTGATAAGATAAAAAAAAAAAAAAAAAAAAAAAGATGCAGATAGCGCAGCAGGTACACAATCACTAATGTGCTCCATTGTCATTTTTGCATCGCATGCAAATGACATCACAGGACATCCGAGAAGCTTTGCACCACAAACCCCTCCAACATATACTAAATGAACATATTAATGGTGGACAAGAGGGTTGTGAAATAAAGAAAGGAGAATAAACAGGAAATATAGAGAAAGTGAAGAGAAAGAAAAAAGGGAAACAAGGACAAGTGGGAAAAAAATTAACAGTAGGACGTTCAATCTAAACAATCAACCTGCTGCAACACCTGCAAGGAAACAAAACACCACCTGCAATGTCTCTAAGGAAACAAAACTGACGGTTATCAGGGGAACAAAAAAAAAAATACAGATAACCGTAAGAAGAAAAGAATGACTTAAATGCAAAAATGTTCAAACATAATATTTAGATTTATTTATTGCCTATATTCTTCAGAAAATAAGACTATTATGGGATTGGCTGATTACCACTTAGTAATATGTGAAAATAATCTCAATTAAAGAGACACTGCTATAAGTGTCCTCTTGTAGGTGCTGACTGATGCATATTTTTGAAGCTTTCTGTTTTTATACAATGATTTTGTTTTCATCTTGGACCTCAATTCTGTAATAGAGACTTAATTGAATTTAACTAAATCCTGAATCCCCTTCCAATGGGGGGTTAAGATTTAGTCAGTGTTAGTTTATATCTCTGTTGATTAAAACCATAGACATTAAAACCATAGACTGTATATAAAAAGATTGACATAGCCTCCGTGATGTCACCCGTAGGTTTCTGAAGAGCTGAATTGAAGCTCGGTGGGCGGTTCCTACCATCGCCATCTTGGAAGGGACATGCGTGTCATCTCGCCTGGAAAATACATATATGGGCAAAGAGGTGGAGCTGAGAGGGGGGCTGTGAGCATCTTGGTGGATGATTGACATCAAGCAAACTCCGAGCTTTCTGTAGTTAAGAGCTAACTGAGCTAACCCGGATATAACGGGAGATAGCGGGAGCTAACAGAGGTAAGCGTCACATTGTTAACCGTCTAAAAACTGCGGTTGTTCTACGTTCTTCTGACTTGAAGTGGGATATCAGGTACCTGTCAATCAAAAGGAAACACCCCTAAATATGCTGAACTTTGAGATTAAATTACTTTTAAATGGGCAAGTTAGAAAAAAATTCACTCCCCCCACAGTTGTCATGAAGGTAAACCTGACCTTTTAAACCTAAAATGGATTTTTGAACCAGGCTGTACATGTTTATTTCTGCTGTGAAGTTGGTCTTTTTAACATGGGAGTCTATGGGGATTTGCTTTCTTTTGCAGCTCCTTGTGGATGAAGGGGGAACTGCAGTTTTATACACTTCCACATAGGCTTCACTTTTAACTGCCGGAGGCTCTGTCCATCTGTCACATACGGTCTAAGCCTCTTCTTCACCAAGGATGCTTTGAAGATTTTGGCTTGAAAATGACATTCAAATACAATTGCATATTTTTTCTGTGATTATAAACGCTACTCAAACTATCTCGGTATCAAATTAAAGCTAACACTTCTGGGATTTTATCTGAAGTGGAATCACCACCACAAATGTTACTGTTTCAAAGTTATTGAAGATAGAACATGAGAAAATTTTCATATTTTTTTCAAATAAATCTAAACATCTTTTGCATTTCAAAGTATATAAAAGCTTTAAAAGTTTTGGATGAACTCTAGCAGACTGTTATGGCTACGTGGCTACCTGCCATTTTGCCTAATTTCTCTTTGTTTTGAATGCAAATGCCTGTGTGCCATCACCCACCAGGGACTGGTTCTGCTCACCACACCCTGTTTCCTGTTTGCTGAGGGTTGGTTCTGCTCGCCATTCCTGTTCGCTGCCAGCTGGTTGGATGGTTGCCTGGCCTATCGTCGATGTTGCAGCCACAGTGTGGGGAAATATAAACCGTCTGCAGTTGTGAACTCGTTGGCAACTGTTTGCTCAGACGGTCTGCCTTGGCTTGCAACTGCTGGTGTTTGATTGTGTGCTTTGGCAGCTAATTTGTTTAGTTTGTATTTTTTTTTGCAACAGTGTTTAGTTTTTTGTGTTCTCTCTGTTTCTTTACTGGGAAACAGTCTTTGTTTTGTTTCATGGTAAAAAGTAAAGCCCTTTTGGCTCCTCTTAAGCTTACATTTATGGACAGTTTTTAGTTGAAGTTGTGTTGGACTAGATAGGTTCTTTTTGTTGGTTGTAAATAGTATTTTGTGTTATGCGTTGCTATTGCAGCTCCTTTCTTTTCTGTTTGATATTTTAACTTTGCAAATCAGTTTTTGTTTCACACATTTTCTACTTGTTAATTTTCCATTTTGTACTGGCTCGTTCAGAGTTTGTTTATCTATAGCCATCATATTTCTTTAAGCAGCTTCGCTATCCCTAACACGTGTGTGTGTGTGTGTGTGTGTGTGTGTGTGTGTGTGTTTTCTCTTGTCTTGTCCAGCATTTAAGCAAGCAGAGTAACGGATATAATGATCCCTTGATGTTCTTGATTTTTATTTTATTTTTCTAATTATTTTGCATAATTGTTCATATTACAGAGTTTGTACTGCTGAGAGAGACAGAGGGAGAACCGAAAAAAAGGAAAACAAAGAAAACACATCTCAGCGAGAGAAAGAAAGAGAGATAAAGAGAGAGAAAAACATACAGACATACACACATATACACACATATGCACCCGCCTATATATACACATACACACATATATACACATACAAGCCAACGGTAGACTGTCAGGAGCACTGAAAACTAACAAGTTAAATCAGAAATATAGAAAGAAAACTAGCTGCTGTTAGTAAATAACCTGCAAACAACACAGTGACTGTGTCACATGCAGAACATACAGAGTGGAACATGTTCAGAGAAGAGTGATCATGCCAATGTGACCCCGCCCACACAATGGAAAGAGGCAGGCCAGGAGAACCTGGACAACTGGCAGCCACCCACAAGCACAGACCCCAACCATCCCACTCCGGGGCCAGCTATGCATCTGCCCAGGAGGTGGCGGAGGGGTGTGTGTGTGTGTATGTTTGAGTGTGTGCGTTTGAGCTGATGGGCTATT
Source organism: Telmatherina bonti (assembly GCF_933228915.1). Classification (NCBI taxonomy): domain Eukaryota; kingdom Metazoa; phylum Chordata; class Actinopteri; order Atheriniformes; family Telmatherinidae; genus Telmatherina; species Telmatherina bonti. The sequence continues at coordinate 14,034,038 of NC_136620.1, read as the reverse complement.
GTTGTAGTGCTTTGATAATGTGTAAAGGACTTTTATGATGCATTTTATTGTATGAAAAGTGCTGTGTAAATAAAGTTTCATTTGATTTCATTTGATCTTTACTGTTTTTAAAAAGTGTTATTTGTACATCCAGATATAGAAAAACACTAAAGGTGTGAATTGTTTATCACTTACAATCTCATCAAACTCAAGCAAAGAAAGTTGCTGTGGAGCTGCAAGATAAACTTCACGGAATGTACCCAGTTTAATCATTAAGACTTAAAAAGAAAAAACAATCCTTAAACTGGTTTTATTAATACATACTAACTTTTATTTAATTATTAGATAAATGATTTTGTATCTGATTATTTTTTTGTCCTACTTTTAGTCTGTAGACCTCCAGAGAGCAAGCCGGTCAGATTAACTCATCTTAGTGGTTTTTGATAATCAATTCTGAACTGCCAGATTAGAGAGATGAGTCGGAATTGGGCGACAGTGGCGAGGAAAAACTCCCTAACAGGAAGAAACCTCGGGAGGAACCAGGCTCTCTGGGGTAAACCCCTCCTCCTGAGGGCATACGTACCTAGGCGTCCTCTTGCTGCTCCAGTCTCCAGGACAATCTGCTGCTCTGCATCCAGCTTCCCCATCTGCAACAAAAAATCCCAGACAGAGCAGCAACACACTATCTTTTCTTTGTTTTCACAATTAAAAATGCACAAATTGGAAATAGCTGCCACTGTGTTACGCTGTGAAAAAAGAAAAACCCTTAGTAGCTTCAAGCTTGTAAAACAGGGGTCCCAACCAGTGCTTTAAGTGGAACAAAATAAGTGTTGGTACTACCTTAATGACTTGCTGTCAGTTTGTCATGCAAATATGGGACAAAACATGGCTGATACTTATATGTAGATCTATAAATTTATCTGTAGAATTATAGTTTTATCACACAGAAATGACAAAAAATAGACACAGCAAGTTCTAAAACAAATCCACATTTGCCAAATTCAAAGTGCCATGGAGACACTTTCATGAACTTCAAGCCTCATTACATGGACATTAAAAATAACACTGAAAAGTAAATACATAAACTTAAAGTTCCTTAGCGCTTTCATGTATGAATTAATAAGAAAATAATGCAACATTTTTTCACATTTATGTAAAAAAACAAAAAAAAAAAAACACTGAAGTGGTTTATTTACAAACATACCCTCCTCATTCATGAATATACAAGAAAAGCTTGTACATAGGTGCCCACTACAGGGCCACTATGTATGAAAGAGTTCAAAATAAAAAAGTTAAACATTTAGACTTATTTAGCTTATTACCAGACTAATTTAACAGTAACAACTATTACACTTTTCCTTTGTATAATATGTTTTTCACAGCATTAGGCCTGGTCCATGCCACTTAGCAATATTATCATATCTTTAATCTAGAAATAATGTTCAAAAACTCAAAATACTGACCAGCCATTCACTTAGTTTGCAGCATCTGACCTTCATTGTCTGATGTAGAAAATGACTGTTAAGTGGTACTACTGCCATCACTCAACTCTGCTCCAGTTTGTAAAATTACAGCCGCGATAGTTTTTTTCCTCCACCTTTCCTCTCATTTAAAGCACGTCCACTTCAATGTAAACACAGAAACGAGTGAACAACGTGACGAGCAGCGTGACGTTGTGGGCTACAGCAAGCGTTGTGCGTCTAAACCGGTCTTAACAATACATTTCTTTTGAGGCAACTTTTTTTTTAAAACATTTTTTGAATAAAAATCAACAAATATAAGTTGTAATATATGGTGAAGTCATAGGAGGGTATACTGATTGCTGAAGAAAGCCGGTAAAAGTCACGGTGTGCGTCATACGCTGTAAAAAGTAGCCCTGGTATGCACTATATGCTGAAAAAAGTAGTCCTGCTGTGCACTACACTGTAAAAAAAAAAGTCCCAGTACGCAAAGGGATTAAATTTAAACGTGCCGGTACTGCGTACCGCTGTGTACCAGCCCACTTATAGCACTGGTCCCAACACATCCACCCCCTGACACAACAGCAGCTTGACCATCCCATGGGCAGTGGAAGCGACATTTGACAGGTGTGTGAGTCAGAGGACTCTCGAATCCAACTTCAATCAGAGCAGTCACATCCCCATGTGCAGATGAATAAATGAGACACACAGATCTTCATTTTTTAGCATGGTCCAAGCAAATATATATATACCAACAATGTAATACATACAACAAAAACAATAAACTATTTTCTACATGAACGTCATAATATGTCATTTTTACCTTTATACCCTCACTTGATCCATGTACAAAGAAAAACTGTTACAGCCTTTAAAAGTATCTAAGCTGTAAATCTATCAGACGAATAAAACTCCAATAGTTTACTTAAATACAGAAAATGTGACAGATTGTTTTATATTGCTTTCCAACTCATTCCATACTTGCGAACCTTCCATACCTTATCCTGAAACCAGTATAGTTCAGTTTTCTGCATTTATTTTCTCACAGCAACCTATTCCTTGTATTTTGTTGGTGATAAAATGAATATAATGAAATGGGTTTACACAATCGAGTATTTAACCTGCAAACAACATTCTTGTGCATGCAGTTTGATGGAGATTACATTCAGGATGCTTTAGGAGAGCATGTCCATGGAAGAGAGCATCAAGGATGATGTGCTCCTGACAGTGATGTTTTTCTCCTCTCTTTTAGGTGGGGCTGAGCAGGCTTTCTGGAGGCTCAGGGTGGAGTCTGGAGTGCTGATGAAACACACCTGCAGCTCATATGGTACTGGCTATTTAAGGACCTGCAGGAGCTCCAGTTTTTGGCCAGATTACCTCACAGTATCTAAATCAACTGATTCAGATCAGCTGGCTTTTGACAGTTGACTAAGAGAAACGCGCTTGTCTAGCATAAAACGCATGTGGAGGCCAACATAAAATTGTTCCCATACTTTAACATATTTATTAAGTTTTGTAAATAAGAAAAAAAAGCATTTGTATTAAAATGTTGACTGTGTGGGACCATGGTATAAGCAGATTAAACAACTCAGATCTGTGCATCAGGTGGTAAACATTGTGGTGCTCTAGACTCCACGTCCACTCTGGCCTGCTACTTCTTCCTGTCTGTCTCAGAGACTCTCTGTACATCTCTTGTTTCTGAAAATTTCTACATCATGGACCTGATTGGGTAGTCTCTCAGCGCAATCGATCAAATTTTTTCATCCCGGAGATCGGGCAAAGGGGAGCCCGCAAGTCCTGAGAGGACGCTTCTGGCTGGATGCGTTCCGGACTCTTGGGCCAGGTGGAGACCAATGTGTCTGGCGGTTTTTTCTACTGAGGATGTGTCGACATCTTTGGACTATTGATGGTTGGGATTCTGCTGATTGGTGCTGGTGGAGTTCTGATCTACCTGAAGACCCGTGAGATTCTGGCAGCAACTGGCAAGTTGCTTGAATTCTGCAATGGAATGTGCCGAGCAAGCAGTGCACTCTTGCATTGACCGGACTCAACTGTAAGGGGGATGCCAGCCTGGCCAAAACTGGCAATTTGCTCTCGGTTCCGGAGCTGGTATGCAGAATTGATGCCAACGTGGAGCGGATGTCTGCTAGGAGTTGTGGAAACTGACCCCCCCCTCCCCCCTCCCCCGTCAATTCAGCTAATTGGAGCTGCCAGTGAGGCCAGTTATGGACTCAAGGCAGAGGGCAAAACATTTTCCTTGCAACAAACAACAATCTTTTCTGGATTAGGCCTCCCAGCCGCCTTGGATCTCCCTCACCATTTACCTGGACTGTGTGTGTCTTTGTTTGAATTTGTACTTAAGTGTATATGAGTATATATGACATTTATAGCCCTCATAAATCTTAAATGTCTGTCTGTCAAACCTTGGACGAGCTATCTTGAACTTTTAATTTCCCCTCAGAGATGAAAAAGCATCTTTGATTGATTGATTATTGTCTACCGTCTTTTTTTAACAATTGCATTGTTAAAATGATAATAATAAAGATTAAATATTAAAATAGTTTGCTGATGTTGGCGATCTGGCCAGTTGACATTAGAATTATCACTGACCATGCGGCAAATTAATGTGATGATTAATGTGATTGTGAATGAATAAGACGATTACTTGAATACTTATTACCAATGAGGTGGAATTCACCTGGAGCTCTATAGCAGAAAACAAGTGCCTGACCGACTTGACCATTTGACAACAGCAAGCGCTGCTGATATAGAATGGTAAATACAGTTTATATATTAAAATTAGTAGGATATGTATTATTCCAGATAATGTTTTAATGAACTAAATAGAGCTTGAACAGGGGTCTATATAATGATAATAATGCTTCCAGTGGAAAGAATTGTCTCACTCTGAAACATAATCTACCGGTTTTGACTTTTTTTTTTTTTTTTTAAATCTTGTTAATGTATTTTTTAAATGTATAAATTTGTCATTACATATCTCCAGAAAGGTTCTGAGATCAACAATCTAAAAGGTTTTGCAAATATTTAAATACAATTTGTCACATTTAGACCATATTTACTTTTTGCTAATTGCTCATTTTTGGGCTTATTAAGCAGGTTCATATGTTTATGTGACACAAATAAATTTTTGCGATCTGTGAAAAGTATTTTATGAATATCAGCCTCACAAAATCATTATATTATGAACAATAAAGAAAAGGGGAACCAAAATGGATCCTTGAGGGACCCCATGATCTTTGTTTGCCACCTTTACCCCATTTATCTTAACTATACTGCTGTCATTCAATAACATAGTACCTGAACGTCTGGAGTACCATGCTCCTGACACCATGATGACACAACTTTCCCAGTAAAACTGTATGATCGATTGTATTAAATGCCTTTGTAAGAATAAAAAAGACAGCAAAACACCCTTTACTTTCTCAACCAGATCTAAAATGGTCGTACACATGCTGCCATGTTCCCTAAAGCCACATGCTGAAGATACCAGTGTAATATGTCAAGTAAATATTAGGGCTGGGACTTTGACATGTTAATTACGATTGATTAAGTACAGAAAAATGAATGCATTAAAAGAGCCGCATTTGTTCGCAGAACTTTTGGGGTTTTTTGAGGACAGTGGATGAATTCTGTGTGGTTGGGTAAGGATTGGGGCTGGGAGGGTTGTCTTTTTTTTGGGGGGTGGATAGGATGGCTGGGTGGGGAGGGGAGGACTAACGGTTGCAATGAAAATAATTATAAAACTATCTGTAATATCAAGTGCAGCCATATGATGTGTCTTCCTTGGTAGAACAAACCTGTCTGGCAAAATATGGTAGACAGACTGCCATTCTGTGTCTTATGATGCTGGACAGGACAGGGTTAAAGAAAAAAGTATTTGAAATGACATTTTAACTTTGGGTGTGTCTTGGACAGAGACATTTTCTATTTTATTCTACCATTTCAAAATTAAATCCATTTTTCCAGACGATGACACAGAAATTCCAGACATAGAGCTTAAGCTTACATTATTCATTCATTCATTCAGTCATTATCCTGACTGCATAGTCCGAGGAAGGGTTGCAGGGAAGCTGGAGCCTATCCTAGCAGTCTGCGGGCGAAAGGCAGGGTACACCTGGACAGCTCGCCAGTCCGTCGCACTGACTAACGATGTTAATTACTTTTTTTATTATTTCATTTAATCGTCCCCTAAAGTCCATCCATCCATTGTCCTCACAACTTTCCAACTGTCTAATTAAGGGTCATGGAGAATCTGGAGCCTTTCTCAGCAATCATTGGATGATTGGCAGGGTGAACCCTGGACACCCTGGACCTAAAATCCAGTTAAATAAAAAGGAATTGTCATTTTTAGTCGCAAATATTTTAAGTAAAGATTAAAAAAATGAGAAGCTTTGCTGAAGCTACAGCACGTTTCTGTCATTCACTTGTCAAAAGCCAGCTGATCTGAATCGATTGATTAAAGTGTTGCTATGGTGATGCCTGGAACAAAGTTATGTTACAATGATTTAACTTGCTGAACTACTTGTGCGAATACACAAAAATAATGCACACCAGTTGGCATTAGAAATATCATTAGCTGTGTTTCCAATTTTTTGGTTTTTTTTAAATAAAAGCGATATTTATATGTTTTTACAAACTATTGCAAAATGCTGGTTTTTCTATTGAACAGTGTTGAGTGCATAAGCTTCAGTTCTCTTAGAATACCAACGGGATGAGATCTTACAAGAGTTGTGGCTTATGCAACGTAGCCACATTGCACTATTTTTGAGTTTCTACTTGCTTTGGAGAACTTGCTGCGGCTTTTCAAATCTTTTCTTTCTTCTCTGAAATTTGCTGTTGTTTGTTCCATACCATGCTATCTTTACCAGAAATGAACTGGTCAGAATCCCTCACATCACATCCTTGACATGTAAATGTGAAAAAGATGTTTTCATTACACCTTTGCAATATATTTTTATCTTGAAATATCTGAAAAAAACACTTCATGAGAGCATTAAAAAAATTTAGGCGATATTTGAGACTTTTTTCCGAAATGTAGGTGTTTCCATTGGCGCTTTTCATTGCCATATTTAGTTTTTCATTCATTCATTCATTCATTCAGTCATTATCCTGACTGCATAGTCCGAGGAAGGGTTGCAGGGAAGCTGGAGCCTATCCCAGCAGTCTGCGGGCGAAAGGCAGAGTACATCTGGACAGCTCGCCAGTCCGTCGCAGGGACTTACGATGTTAATTACTTTTTTTATTATTTCATTTAATCGTCCCCTAAAGTCCATCCATCCATTGTCCTCACAACTTTCCAACTGTCTAATTAAGGGTCATGGAGAATCTGGAGCCTATCTCAGCAATCATTGGATGATTGGCAGGGTGAACCCTGGACACCCTGGACCTAAAGTCCATTTAAATAAAATGGATACACAAAAATAATGCACACCAGTTGGCATTAGAAATATCATTAGCTGTGTTTCCAATTTTTTTTTTTTTTTCAAATAAAAGCGATATCTATATGTTTTGACAAACAGCTATTGCAAAATGCTGGTTTTTCTGTTGAACAGTGTTGAGTGCATAAGCTTCAGTTCTCTTAGAATACCAACGGGATGAGATCTTACAAGAGTTGTGGCTTATGCAATGTAGCCACATTGCACTATTTTTGAGTTTCTACTTGCTTTGGAGAACTTGCTGCGGCTTTTCAAATCTTTCCTTTCTTCTCTGAAATTTGCTGTTGTTTGTTCCATACCATGCTATCTTTACCAGAAATGAACTGGTCAGAATCCCTCACATCACATCCTGGACATGTAAATGCGAAATAGATGTTTCCATTACACATGTGTGATATATTTCTATCTTGAAATGTATGAAAAAAAAACTCAAAAACATTTAGGCGATATTTGAGACTTTTTTCCTAAATGTAGGTGTTTCCATTGGTGCTTTTCATTGCCATATTTAGTTTTTTGCACATTTCTATTTGTCTTTTCTATCCTTACAAGGCCTGTTATTACGATGATCTTTTTTTTAATTGAATCCCATCCCTAGTAAATATTCCACCAGTCTTGAATAGATAACTCTTTCTAGCATTAAATTGTTTAAATTGTGATGGGTCTCTCATTTTCAACATCATTTTGTCCCCAGACTTACATGCTTGTACTATTTTTGCCACCTTTGTGTGTTTTGGAACAATACCAGGCTGTAACAACGGGTTAATTATATGGGCAAGTAGCTCAGCTACGTTCACTATGACTTTAACCATCTTCCTACAAATTCCATTTCATCTGGTTTATGACATTAGTTACGTCCACTTTGCAGGTAGGTTTGACATAGAAAGAGTTTGGATAAGGATTTGAAGAGAAGATCCCCTGGTCGACATATTTGTTGAGACGTTACTTTTCACATCACCTACCTGTTTCCACGGCTACTAACCCGTTTGCTCTACATCTGGAAACAGACAGAAACTCTGAGTCAGTTCAGTGTGGAGAAGATATTTCAACTGTGTCGTCGTTGCGTGACGTGTGTTTGACCTGACAGCACATGATCTTCCCGTGTTGGTGTCTTACCCTTCTCTGGTAGAAGAGGACGTATGACGTGTTCTTACACGCCCTTCTGACTTCCGCTCCTGTTGTTTTGTAGACAAACTCGTCGTTGTAGCGAAGCCAGTTTTCAGCTTTGCTGTCCAGGTTCTCATCCGGGTGTAATCCGTCGCTTACGTAGTGTCCTGACAGGAGGAAAAGCAAAGTGAACAGGAAGTTGATAGAAATATTGTATATCTATGTGTTTAGTATGTTAATGTGACAGCAGTTTGGATTCTCCTCGCGTGTTAACTCACCACCATCGTATGCTGATCCCAGATGGCTGATGACGCTGACCAGGTTGTACCAACCCTCCTCCTGAGAAGAATCACAGACAATAACAGTCAGCTTCACACTCACAATCCTGACGACAACACATCTGAATGTTTCCTCTTTGTCTGATTGTTTCACCTGGTGGGAGGTCACCATCAGATCCCTGAGGAGGATGATGGGGTCATGCAGCTTCATCATCTTCAGGTTCTCAGTGAACTTAAACCTCTTCAGGTGTAATATGAGGAATCTGTTTCCAAGAAAGAGGACAGCAGCTAAAGAAAATGGCTGCAGGTGCGAACAAACTCAGCAGACATTTCAAATGCTCTTTTCACTCACTTTGGGAGGGTCAGAAATGTGGTCTTTCGTCTTGATGTCAATCCACCACAGCTGCACCTGTACTCCAGCTGTGTCTCCTGCAGGGACACCATGCTGTCAGTTATGTACAGCGAAACAAGCTGACTAAACATCAACACACACACACACACACACACACACACACGGTCAATGTTTGAATGACTGGAGCCAATAAAAACACAAGGTTTTTACCATTTGGTAAATCTGGAGCAGCTGCTCCACTGAAAGCTCAGGAATCAGGTTCAGAGAGAGATTTGTAAAGTTCTCCTGTGTGACGGACCGGTCGCCACATCTGCACATTAAAAGAGCGATACACATAAATATACATGTACACAAAAGGTTTCCTGCTGGAAGCAAAGCCGCGACGACAGGAAGGATTGAGATGAGAGCAGACAACAGTCTACTTAGACACATGAATCAAAGAGAAATGTGTATCCAGATGTGGATCACTGTCTGTGTTTGTGTGTGTTTTTTACCTTTTACATGTCCTGGTGTTCTGCATGGTGAATACAAAGTTTCTTGCAATAGGGCATTTGTAGCTTCCTCCTAAAATAGCCGCCGTCTGACGCAGCGGTAAAGCCAGGCTCTCCATGTGTACCAGGACAGCTACCAGGAACTCGTGGGCATCCTGAACACACAGAAACACACAGATTTTATTTCACGCACAGACGTAAACTTTGCAGGCCAGAGAACATCCAGCCATAAAAATCTGCTGACTCACTTTGTTTCCATCGTCTCTAAATTCTGGAGCCTCCTGAGAAACGACCTCCTTTAACCTGCTGAGGGCCTGAAGCTTTAAGAGGACATCGTCTGAACTGTGGCATCTTATAATGTCCACGAAACATCTGGAGAGGATGAAGGAGAATAAACGGAGGTTAGTTTTTCATTTTCTTCTCAAGCGTTGCTGAAAAACCACAACAATAACTGGCTGGTGTGTATCTGTGTGTGTGTCATCACTGTACTTCATCAGTTCAGCCTCGTGACACTGTGCCAACAAGTCCTCCTGGGAGCGGACATCTTCCACAAAGTCTCTGAGCGTCAGCAGACTCTGGAGGCTGGAGTTCATGTAGCAGATGCGGGCTGTGTTGGGGAAGCTGACGTACAAAACAACAAGCAGCATCACACGTTAGCATCATGATCTTCAATGACAAGTCACAGAAAGCTGAAACATTTATCAGCTTGTGTGTTTCTGTGTGTGTGACTGTGTGTGTAGATGTCCTTACCCATGATAGAAGACCTGCTGAGACCTGGAGCTGCTTGCTCCATGAGTGGGCTGGACGTCGGTCTTCTTTCTGCTACAGAGACACACACACACAATCCATATAACAGAGATCAGTGTGTGTGTGATCAATTTACAGTATGTAGACATTAATCTGATGATTATTAGTTATCATTTTGTATGTTTCTGTGTGTGTGACTGTGTGTGTAGATGTCCTTACCGCTGGAAGTGGACATGCTGAGGCTTGGAGCTTCTTGCTCCATCAGTGGGCTGGACGTCGGTCTTCTTTCTGCTACAGAGACACACACACACAATCCATATAACAGATGTCTGCATGTGTGTGTGTGTGTTTGTGTGTGTGTAATCAATTTACAGTATGAGGACATTGATCTACCCAGAAATCCCATTTCATTTGTATTTTAGGCAATAACAGCAAAACCCAATAAAAGGGTGAAATGAGTCTTTATTTGCACCAAAGAGCCGAATTAGTCATCTGGTTCGCTGAGGATGTGAACTGAGGACTGCAGATGATCTAACTGCTGCTTGTGATCAGGAGGAAACAGAAAACACATCAGTCCAGTGAGATGAGGCTGCTTACCTTCTGCCATCTGTCTGAACATCATCATCACAAGTCGGAGCAACTCGGCGTTTTCTCTGTCGGATAGAAACAAACTTGTTGGAATATTTCACAACAGCAACTAGATGAACCAGCATGAAGTCCTAATGAGACAACAAGTCCAGAACAGAGAAGAAGACGTCCTGAAAGCTGTTAAACATACTCTGAAGCAGCTAAACAGGCTCCACCAAGTGGTCTTTTTCTTCTTCTCCTCAGGTCGGGGTGCTGTGGTGCTAGTTCCCCCATCTGAGGACTTCTTCTCAGTATTTATAGCGTGTCCATCTTTTCTCTAGGAATTCAAAAGGAAAATATATCAGAGAGAAATTTGTGCCAAACTTGAATGTTTGAGTCCAAATACAAATCTTACAAACTTCCACAACAACCATGTAAAACAGAGACGCTTGGAAACATACCGGGAGCCGACCGAACAGCCTGGACAGCCAAGTGGTCTTCTGTTTGGACTTGTCTGTGCAGGTCTTTGCTGCTGGATCTTCTGAAACAACAAGTCTGGAGATAAACACAAACACAGCTGGTTAAACTTTGTCGGCTTCATCTGTAGAATAAATCTTTCATCCATCGGTTTGGGGAATTGTTTAAAGCTACAGTTGGTAATGTTGCTCAGAGACATTTATTTTACTCTGGGTGAAGTGTTTCCTCGTCCTGACAGCAGTCTGTACATTATGTAATCATGAACAATAAGAAATATAGTTAGACCCCTCAGTTTACTGTAAATCTGTAAAAACTGTACAATGAAGACGGGAGAGGAGCCAAGACAGGGCGCCACTTTCCCATCTTGCTAGCTCCCCAACATGAGCTACCCCAGCTTTAAAAGAAATCATCAGAATGTTCCAGGAAGAGGTGAAAAACCATTTTCATGACATCTTTATCATTTTCTTTTGTTCATCACAGTTTATATTTTTTTACTTTGTCAGATTTATCCAAGCATTGAAACGAACAAACAAATCATTTTGTGTTCCTGGTCTTTAAACTTTATCTCAAATCTTTCATTCAGAAGAATCAATCAGTCTTTTAAACCAGATATGAATCGTCTCTCTTCAGGGCCAGAAAGAATCGTCTGTTAATAAACTCTAAACAATAGAAACGTCTGAAACTCGGTGCATTTTCCCTGTTAGAAATCATTGTTTTATTAATGTTTCTCTTCATCATCAGAGCTGATTTAATCTGCGCTCATTTTCAGGCTGGAGTTTTCATCTGTGTCCACAAATAACTTTCTTACCTCGTCTGTGAGCTCCGATCTCTATCAGCTGCTTTATGGTTTGTATTTTTCTGTAACAAATAAGGAAACATGGAAAAGTAAACATGTTAATTAAACAGGTATTGTTTTAACATCTATAAACACATCTGCAGAAAGACCAAATCTATAAGCACACATCAGCAGCTCCAACACTGTTGTCAAAGAAGACAAAGTTTCAGAGACTGAAGTCTAAACAGTGTTTCATCAGAACATCATTTACCTTTGAATAAACCTTGGGTCGCCCGCTTAACACGGTTATAAGTCTTTCCATGGTGAATTAGGTGTGAAATGTACCAAAACGTGTTCAAACTGAGTGCGTCTCCAAGTAAAACCTTTTCAGAATATTCCGGAGAGACTTTGATTCATCACAACATGTCAGTTCTGGAACATGACAGTTCCACCATCTGACAGACAACAAACATGTACATGAAATGAAATGAAAAATATTTCCTGATCATGAAATATTTGATATTTAAATATTTAATTTTTTAAATAAAATTGAAATATCAAATAATATTTAAATAAATATTTCATATTTCACTTTAAAAACATGAACATTAAACAGACAAAAGGATGAAATCAGCTGGTCTCCATACAACCTCTGTAAACTGAATAAGTACATTTTTAACATGATCTGCACCAAAACATTGGTAAAATTACACCCCTCCCCCCAAAAACATGATGGACCAACCTAATATGAAGCACACATTCACTGTAACATGGTTTAGATCAGGGTTTCTCCTCCCAGGTCTTCAGGACCCACTGCCCTGCTGGTTTTACTGCTATTCTGACCTTAACACACCTAAATAAAATGAATGGCTGATCTGAGAGGATTGATACAAATTTATTGAAATAGTTTTTAAAAATAATGCTTGACTATTATTTACCCTTCTGGACTTACATATTAAAGTAAATGAGACTGAAATGTGTGGAACAGAACCACTTTAAAACACCTGAATGAAACAAATGGCTTGTTAACATGCCTGCACAGAACTTGATGAAGATGTTCAACAATCTGTTGGAGCAGGAACACATCTAAAACATGCAGGCCGGCAGGTCCTGAAGAACTGGACTGAGAAACGCTGGTCTAGATGAGATTATTCCACAACATCCACTGTGTTCCAGAGTTGCATTTATCTTCCATCAAGATCTTTTATTGATCTGGGGAAAAGGCGATGACTGGCAGGGATCAGCAGCGCTGTTCCTGAAGACCAGAGTCCTGCAGGATTAAATGTTTCCCTGCTGAAACACACCTGATTCCAGTAAAATGCTTCTCCAACACCTTGTTGTCCAGCTCTGCACAGCTGCATTAAAGACCCATTAACTGAGGACCCCTGAGGGCCCGAGTTGCTGATCTGTGGAGTAAAGTCTGCTCCAGCATTATCTCGTTATTTCAGCAAAACAGAGTTTTCTTTTGGTTTCCATGTAAATGCAGTTTGCTTCTGTAATCAGAAAGGCAGTTGCTTTATTATTAATAACAACATGATCAGCTTGTTTACAGGAAAACAGACAGTTTTCAGGGTGTGGGAGGGGCCCAGGTGCCCCCCGTTTATTATCCAGGTTCCCTGCCAGCTCCCACCACTAATGTTATGTTCACACAGCTGACATCTAACTTGTTTTATCATGGTTGTTCACATTTTAATGTAAACGTCACCTCCATCAGACTCCAGTGTGAACAGCGTATAACCCTGAAGTGACCTGCATACACAGAAGGAGACGTGATGTCACACACAGCACGCTGTGTGAGAACGTAACACATGTCAACAGGTGTAAATCAATTTGAAAGTTCTTGTGGAAGCCACCTTGGATAGTTTTTTTTTTCTCTTCATGAATAAATTCACCATTTAAAAACTACATTTTATATGTATTCAGTCTTTTTTGTCTCATATTAATATTTCTGTGATTCGATTTGCAAATTGGTAAGAAATCAGGAAGGAGGCAAATACTTTGTCACAACACCGTGTACATACATGTGAAGGGTTGAACTTTAACATGTTAATATTAACTAATTGCATTCAATATTAATATGAACATATTAATTAATATTAATATTAACAAATGCATTCAACAAATGAAGGCATTTAATCTCAGCTTGCATTCTAAGCAACGCAGAACGTTTGTCCATCCATCCGTTTTCTTCACCGCTTGTTCTAATTAACCGTCACAGGGAAGCTGGAGTCGATCCCAGCAATGATTTGGTGAGAGGCCAGAACGTTTAGATGTGCAAGATTTCCCAGTACACTCTCAAGCTTCACAAATAACTTACCAGCTTTGGCACAATATTTAGGTCTCAGACCCCTCACTTTATGTTTTAAAAAGTAACCAGCAACAAATTTAGAGACTTTTACTGGCTGAGAAGGAAGCACATATCGATTGCAGCTTACTCTTTTCAGTAAGCTGCAGGTTCTAGTAGTACCAGTGTCTTACAGCCTGCGTAGTACTGTACCACGCAGGCTGTAAGACACTGAGAGGAAACCTGAAGCCCAGCACCCAGCAAGCTGCCTTCAGAGCAGGAGATGATCACCGCTGCTCCATAATAAACCTGAAAATGAAACGTGCAAGTTGCCACTGGTTGATCCCGCTTCAACGTACTTATTAATGCCTGTTATTGAAGAGTGTGGATGAAAATATAAAGAAAGGTAACAGTAAAGTAACATGTTGTAAACTCTTAATTGGAGAACAGATTGAGATGTACAATTATTTAGAATAAAATAACATTTTTTGGGGATGTTTTCTGTTTCTTTTCTACATTTTTTTTTTTCAAATTTTATTTTTTTATTGAGAAGACACAATAATATTCGTAGTTTGAACATAGACAGTCTTAATCTTCTCTTTTTACATTAAAGACAATTTTAAATAATTAGAACAAAAGGGGTGGGGAGAGGGGTACCTTTCTTTTTTTGAATGTTATGCATAATGTATGTGTACAAAGTATACAGTTACACAAAATCTGTTCGTACCGGCTTGACATACTCTGTCCATTTTGACCACATCTTATAAAATGAGTCCAGATGCAGTTTCAGTCGAAATGAAAGCTTTTCCATTGTATATATGTCCTGTATTATATTTAGCCAGTCCTCAGTTTTTGGAGATTCAGGTTGAAGCCATTTTCTGGTGATCGCCTTTTTACTTGCTGCTAATAAAATGTAGAGTAGTTTCTTTTCTCTGTAGGGAAACCCTTCAACTTCAATGTTACACAGGTACATTGTTTCAAAAGACAAAGGAAAAGTTAGTGAAAACACCATTTGAACATGTTGATGTATTTCTACCCAATATCTCTGAATAACTTGGCAATTCCAGAAAACATGGAAATGATTAGCCCCTTGGCTGCCACACCTCCAACATGCATCACCAATACCCTGATATCTTTTTTGAGTTGGTGTAAAGAAAAATCTCATGGCATTTTTCCAACAAAATTCCCGCCAAATATTTGATCCAGTTGTGACCCATTGTATTTGGCAAATATGCTCCCATTTCTCCTCAGTAATTATAAAATTTCCTTCTCTTTCCCACTTTTCTTTTATATAGTATGTGCTCTCCCCTTTACTCCGCCGTATGCTATTATATATCTTAGAAACTAATTTGGAGGGGGACGTTGACTTAGTAAGTGATATAAACGTGTGTAAGAATCCTTGGTCTGATGGGGGTATTGTAATCTTCTGGTTAAAATAGTTCCTGACTTGCAGGTACCTAAAGAAATCTTCAGAGCCCAGCCCATATTTTTGCTTCAGTGTATCAAACGACTGAAGAGCCCCCTTGTGGACAAGTGAATTATAGTTAGTTATTCCTTTCAAATTCCAGGTTTTAAATCTTTCATCATATTTGTTAGGGGTGAATTCTGAATCATATGAACACCATCGCAGAATTTTTGATTCTTTTTCCAAGCCACACATTTTAATAGTTTCATTCCAGGCGGTAATTGTCGTATATGTTATTTGCACCATTGTAAGGTTGATTTCAGATTGTAATTTAGTGTCTGCTATTAAAGCTTTGATTGGTATCCGTTTTATTGTTGTCCCCTCAACATCCTTCCAACCCGCAGTGTAAATCGGAGAGCACAAACAGACTAAGGGTCTCAACTGGGCAGCATAAAAGTAATCTTGTAAACATGGGAGACTCATACCACCTTTTTCCTTCTTTATTTGCAATGTTTTAAATTTCACTCTGGGTTTTTTACCTTTCCAAATAAACCTAGATAACAATTTGTCCCACTCTATAAATTGTTTTTGAGGTATAGAAAAAGGCAAACACTGAAACAAGTACAACATTCTAGGAAGGATATTCATTCTAATAGTTTCAATCCGTGAGTGTAGGTCTAGAAAGGGTATAATATTCCACCTTTCTAAATCCGATTTTAGTTTTGTATTTAGAGGTCCATAATTAACTTCAGTCATCTTATTGAAATCCCTGTGTAATAAAATTCCTAGATATTTTATTGATTGTGAGTCCCATCTCCATTGATAAAGATTTTTAATGTATTGAGGGGGGTCATAATTTAAAGTTAAAATTTGAGTTTTGTTTACATTAATTTTATATCCTGAGAATATGCCATATTCGTCAAACATCTGCATAGTTTTTGGTAATGTCTGTGTTGGATTTGTAATGGTCAACAACAAATCATCAGCATATAAGGCTAATTTCTGTTCTTTTCCTGCAACGTTTATCCCAACAATATCTTGTCTTTGTCTAATCCATTGGCCTAGTGGCTCAATGTATAAAACAAAAAGCAATGCAGATAAATTACAGCCTTGCCTTACTCCTCTTTCCAGGGCTATTGACTCGGTGAGGTCACCATTAATTTTAATTCTTGCTAAAGGTGTTTGATATATTCCTGCAATCATTTCAATGAATGGTTTATGAAAATTAAATTTACAGAGGACTTTAAATAAAAAGGACCACCTCACCGAGTCAAACGCCTTTTCTGCGTCCAAGCTCATCACCAAAGTTTCTTGTTTGTTCTGTATTGCCTGTTGCATTATATGTAACACTCTACGGATATTATCTTGTGTCTGTCTTTGTTTGATAAATCCAGTTTGGTCCTTATGTATCAACAGTGGTAAAATGGATTCCATTCTCCTAGCTATAATTGATGCAAACAGTTTGTAATCTATGTTTAAGACGCTAATTGGTTGATAATTACCACACTGTAGTCTGTCCTTTCCTTCTTTTGGAATGACGGATATTATAGCTTCGTTCCATGAAGGAGGAACTATTTTGCTTTGCATAACCCAGTTGAAAGTCTTTAGTAAAGTCGGGATTAAATGAACCTCCATAATTTTATACCACTCGGGGCCAAATCCATCTGCTCCAGCCATCTTTCCATTTTTCAATTTTTTAATTGCCAGATGGATTTCTTCTTTTGTTATTGGAGAAATTAGTATTTTATTCTGTTCATCTGTCAGTGAAGGTAAATTTAGCTGTGAAAGAAATACTTCTGTATCTTGATCATTGTCCATACGAACTTGGGAGTAAAGTTTTAGATAATAATTTTGAAAACACTGCTTAATCATCTCTTGTTCATTTTCTATTTTGTCATTTAATGGATTCTTAATTTGATGAATTGTTCGCTCTGCCTGCTGTTTCCTGAGTTTGTAGGAGAGGAGTTTTAGAGATTTTCCACCTGCTTCATAATACTGTTGTTTAATAAAGGTTAATTTTTTCTGTACATCCATTGTAGTAATATCATCGATTTCTTTTTTCAATTGTCTCATTTCAGATTTTATTTCATCTTTCATGTTTGTGAAATGTTCTTTTTGGAGTTTTAATAATTTATCTTCTAAGCCAGCAAGTTTTTGAAGATTATATTTTTTTTGGTGGGAGGAAATACTTATTATTTTCCCTCTAATTACGGCCTTGAAAGCGTCCCATAGTATTCCTGGATTGACTTCATTGTTGTCATTATGTTCAAAATATTCCCTCATTGCT
Source organism: Telmatherina bonti (assembly GCF_933228915.1). Lineage (NCBI taxonomy): Eukaryota > Metazoa > Chordata > Actinopteri > Atheriniformes > Telmatherinidae > Telmatherina > Telmatherina bonti. Next base: position 14,016,376 of record NC_136620.1, on the reverse strand, counting down.
ATTTTCAAGCTTTCTTTATTCTTTGTAGAGTTTAAAATGTTTGTGTTTAATCTCCATAAGGTGGACTTTCTATTTTTTGTGAGTAAAACATCAAGATAAACAGGGTTATGATCAGAAATTGTACAGGGCCCAATTTCACATTGCTGTACCCTAAACAAATCGTGTTTGAACATAAAAAGATAGTCTAAGCGTGAGTAAACTTTATGTACATGGGAGTAATGGGTATATTCTTTTTTAATAGGATTAATCTCTCTCCAAATGTCAGAGACCCCTATGTCCTCCATAAAAAGCTTTATTTTTTTCCCTATATTTCTTGAGACGCCTTTCTCATTTGAGGAGTCTAATTTTGCATTTAGTATAACATTAAAATCTCCACCACATATTAAGGTTCCCTGAGTTTTGGTTGTCATCAATTCCATTATTTTTCTATAAAAAGGCCAATCACTGCCAGGAGGAATATATACATTGAGTAAAGTTGTAAGAGTGCCTTCAATCTTTCCGGTTATCATTACATATCTACCTTCTCGGTCTTTCAATTTGGATAAAAGTTCGTAATTTAATGCCCCAGATATGAGAATTGCCACTCCTCTCCGTCTTCCTGAACTGTGAGAAGAATAAAATACATGTTTAAAACCTGATTTGTTCAATTTTATGTGTTCTTCATCTGAAAGATGTGTTTCCTGCATCAGAGCAATTTGGACTTTGTCTCTTTTTAGCTTAGCAAGTGTTTTCCATCTTTTAACTGGGTTATGCAAGCCATTGATATTAATGGTCACCAATTTCACATGTTTGCCACACATTTTTATGTACTTTAAAATGCAAAAAATATTTGGGTTGGTACCCCTCTCCCCGTGGTGAATACAGAACAAGGAACAAAAACTTAACATTTGAAAAACAATGAATTAACTTAAATAAAATGAATTTCCAAGGTTGGGGTCTTTTGAACAGACCCTGAAAAGCCACTATGGGCAAATTCCACATCAGTTCAATGAAGGGGGCCCTAACTGGCTGAGGCCGTACTGTGAGAAAAAATCCACCAGGACCATATTAAAGACTTAAAAATCTACACTCAATATAAAAACAGTCTTATTGTGTAGTGACAAATAAGATTAAACATATAAACCTCAAGATAATGTGAAAACCTCAGTTTCCCGTGGAAGTGGTCATTCTTCTGAAGGTGCGGAGCTTTTCCTTGTAGCCTGGATCTCGTCCTGAATTTGCTGCCCGGCTCCCGCCTCCTCTGGTGACTCTCGTCCAAGTTAGGTGTTTAAGTTGCTCCAGGATTGTATCAGGTGCCTTGATGATCTTGACGGGGTAGCCTCTTTTGGACATATCTTCGGTCGCTTCCGCTGCAGTGATGTAGGTCTTATCTCCATCTGGGAATTTCACTTTCAGTCTGGCTGGGTAGAGGGTTTGAAACTTCAGTTGGTTCTCTTTCAAGATTTTACGGACCTCTGCGTAGTCTTTTCGTTTCTTAAGCACAAGAGGGGGGTAATCGTTGTCTAGGGTTATTTGTTTACCATTCCAGGTGAATCCTCTGTTCTGCCATGCCTTGCGGAGAATCTGTTCTTTAACTTTAAAGCTGAGAAATTTCACCACGATAGAACGTGGAGGGGCATCTTTGGGAGGAGGAGGACCTAAAGACCGATGAGCTCGTTCGATATTAGCATTTACACCGTCAACTTCCAGGCCCTCCTGCAGTAGTGTCTCAACAAAAGCATTTACTGAGGGGGAATCGCGCTCGGCGGATTCTGGGACTCCATAAATCCTGACGTTCTCTCTTCTACTGCGACTCTCAATATCCATTACTTTCTCCTCCATTGCCATATGTAGCTGCACAAGTTCAGTCATAGCTTCCTCCACGTTTTGAATTCTGTCCTCCGTTTTCTCAATCCGCTCTTCTGCCTCTTCAAGCCTGTTATTAACTTTTATCAGCTCCTCCTTAATGCTGTCCAGTTGGTCTTTATTTTCCCGTCTAAAGTCTCTTAGTTCTTGTAGAATTTCATCGTTTGCCAGGATTTATAGATTTAGTTTGACGACAGCTTAGCTCTTTTCGGCTACGTGTTAGCATTAGCAACTGATGCTAGCGCGAAGTTTCCAACGGACTGAGTCTCTCGATTTACTTACTTCTTGTTCAGTCTTCGCTTGTAGATTTTATTGTACTTCTTGTCCCCCGCTTCTTAGTTAATACTGGTTTATTTTTGCATCGTTTAAACGGGGTTAATTCCCAATTGTGTTTGTCCTTTCAGGAGCTCCCTCACCGCACAGCCATTAGGGATGGTGGTTGGCCGGAAACTCCCTTTTCTACATTTTTAACGTAGAAACTATGGGTCTAGGGGTCTAGGGTTCTAGGGTTTGTCTGTGGGGTATGGGATCAGTGGCTTGGTTGGTTGGTGGGGGTGCTTTTGTGTGCTTTACCTGAGTATGTGTAGGACAATAATTGGATGTGTGTGGCTGATTTTTGATATTTAGTTGTTATTGCAGTTGTCTGAAGCACTTCATGCTGCTCTTTTGTATGAAAGATGTTGTATAAATAACATTTTGACTGATTAAAGAGAAAAGACCCAGATCTTGGCTGAGACAAGTCCCGGTCCCAGTGTCAGCAGACCTGGCAGCTCCCAGTGTGGAGCTAGCATTGCAAGTCATAATGGTCAGACCCAAGGATCCAGTCTACCTCCACCACCACACAGTCGGCCAGAACATCCACCTACCATCAGAAGTTCACTCCAAAAATCCAGCTTACCTTTTCATTAACCTTTTTTAACTTGGTTAAAGTATGTCCACCCCATCCTCCACACACACACACACACACACACACACACACATACATAACCTGCATACAAGTGTATCTCCACCACCACCTTAGAAGAAATCAGATTGTTACACACTGCCCTGTTGGAGTGTTTGATACTTCACAATGTGCAGCCAAAGCCAGCTGCCTGCTAACACAAACAATTAATCAGTCTTTTCTGTTTGTAAATCATCTAATCTGCACTCATAGAATGTGTTCATGCATTTGTTGTGTAGTGGTGGCGAGACAAAGCCATCTGTCCCATCGTTAACAGGAGACCAGGGATTATATTTAGTGGAGGACGAAAGCTTCTCTGTTCGGCTGGCCTGCTAGAAAAACACTGAGGCTGATCCAGCTGCGCTGCCACACTGTTGCAGCTTAACACCGGGGTGCACTCCATGCCCCGAAGCATTCAGAGAGGAAAAGAAGATGCAGGACACTGTGTCGATGAGAATAACAAATGTTGGTCCGTCTTCATTTGTGTGTTGATAAGAAATAAAACCCTGTAATTCCTTCTTTGGTACTAAACTGTGGAAAAGGCATTTCTAGTCTATTACACTTCACCTCAAACTCCTGCAGGTTTGGTGATTCCAAGGTTGCATTTTTCTTCTTTAAAAAAAATGGGAAAAATGCAAATAAATAAATAAAACCTTACTTCACAAATCAGAATGTGATGGATCATGGCAGCGACTCGTAGACATGCTGAAGACGACTTGCTGAAGTTCAAAGTGAGCATCAGAATGAGCAGGAAAGAGGAGTTAAATGACTTTGGTCCATTTCAGAAACAGCTGATCGAATTTTCACAGACATTGTCAGACTTTTTTTTTTTTTTTTTTTTTTTTTTTTTAGGGTTTACGAAGATGGTCTGAAAAAGAGAAAATATCTGGAGAGCCACAGTTGTCTGGAACTGAATGCTTTGTTCATGTCAGAGAAGAATGGACAGACTGGCTGGCAATGACAGAAAGGCAACAAGAAGTCAAACAAGCACTGGTTCTAACCAAGGTGCAGAGCAGCATCTCTGACACACAACATGTCCAGCTTTGAAGCAGGTATCAGCAGAAGACAGGTGTCGCTCCTGTCAGCCGAGAACAGCAAACTGAGGCTACAGTTTGCACAACCTGCCTTGTAGTAACTCTTCAGACTTCTGCTCATGGTGTAAAGTTGTTGGAGCTCATTCTGGGCTGCTTTGTACAAATTAAGCATCATTTAAATTCAATATTGTTGCAGACCACGTGCACCGTGTCCATCCCTTCATGAGCACAGTGTAGCGTCTTCTGATGGACACTTCCAGCAGGATGATGTCACAAAGCTCAAATCATCACCAACTGCTTTCTTCCACATGATGATGAGTTCACTGTACTCCAACGGCCTCCACTGTCACCAGATCTCAGCCCAACAGAGCAGCCTTGGGATGCAACGTTTCATGTCAATATGGAGCAAAATATGGAGCAAAATCTCTGAAGACTGTTTCCAAAACTGTTGAATGCTGTGAAGAATGAAGCCATCTCTGAGAGCAGAAGGATTTGTGCCAGAAAAAAAAAGAGAAGTAGCAAATAAATAAATAAATAAAATAAACTGAGGGTCTTTTGTGCAACAACCAAGAGTAAGAACAAGAAAAAAAAAAGTTGTTTGCTGAAGGAAGTTTGGTTTTGCCAAAGAGTAAAATGAAGGACTTGTGTCTCAGTAAAAGAGTTCTTTCATGTGAAAGTGGTTTGTTATTTTACCAGCTCGCTGTAGGCCTTCACCAGCCTTGTGTCAACATGAGGCCAACAGCTGGTCAGCACAGAAACCCGACTCTGCTTTACAAGCTGCAGTCAGCCGCTGAGACGTCGGTACCTCATGACACATTTTACATCTAAATCCTTCCCAATTATCCAGTGCAGGAAAGTGATTTGCATGTCAAGCTCGGCATCTGTGACACAGCAAATTAATACAGTAAGAATCAAAAGTGAAGCTATTCAGCCACTGTGTGTGAACTGCCTGAAGGACGTGCATACTGTACACACACCTCCACCCTCCACATCCACCCTGTCATTTTAAGCAGATTTTCCCCGAACCAGCTTTTTTAAAAGAAAGTATTTATATCTTAAAACTCTGAGACGCCTTGTCATTAGAAGGCCTCTTATAGCAGCGAGGATGGTTCCACCCATCACTCCCACAGCCCTTCCTCACACTCTCTCATCAAGGCCACCACCTCTGTGGTTTCGCTAAACCATGAAGTTTAGCTGCCAGCGTGAAGTCCTGTGACTTCTCTCACTGTGCCATCATTAATCTGAAACCCCTGTTTCTCCATTTTACTCCCACCAACTTCTCTGTCTACAGTGGTAAAAATAAAAGAGGGAGGAATTTTCAAGACATATTGAAAACCTATGAGCTGCCATTTGCAGGCAATATAGCAGTGGATTATTGCTTTGAGGTGGTACTTAAAAATCTTAAGACCTTAAATTTTAAACTTTGAACACTGGAAATTACATAATCTATATATTTATTCAACTGAAAAGTCAAGGGGGACTTGATACATGCAAATATTTGTACTTCAATAAACTCTTTGTTCATAAAACCTTCTTTAAATGACATAAATGTGCAGATAAATACCATTGGCACTATAAAAACACAGTTATTACCATGTTATTACCAGTGTCACAACGATTTTATCTCAGAGTTTTGAGTTATTTTTGTATTTTTCTGTTCTGTCTGCATCAGTTTTTTTCTCATTGAATAAACTTGGCTAGTTAATATAACTTTCTATGTACTGTAATATAAATGTAATTATATAAAATAATGATTTTGTAGAAGTAAAATCTTAAAAAAACAAGTATGGAAGAAGGTGTAGTGTGGGAAGGGAGGCGATGCCTGGATAAGCAGGGTGGAGAGAGGAGCCTGGGAGGAGTCGCAGTTGTCAAAGGAGGAGGTGGAAGTAAAAACGGTGTGTAATTACTCGTGAATTATAGGGAGGACATCACTGTCGACCCCCCACTGGTGCCTGATGTCTACACCAGCATCCCTCCTATCATGACTTCAATGCCTCCTCTTCCTCCTTTATGGTGTCACAAGGAGTTTTGTGAGCGTCTGCAGGGATGCTGTGCAGATTCGTCCATCCTCCTCATCACATGCTGAAACTGGATATGAGCCTAATTGATCTGACATCTGTTTCCTTTGGAATGCACATCGCTTTAACAGGATAGAAGCTGAGTTGGAATTGATTTTAATGTGTTTTATTGACCTATAAGTGAGAGTGACAAGAGAAGATAAAGGTCTTGCAATTCCTTTAAAGCCTCGAAGTCAGTTAAGCTCCGAATTACACAAATTCAGTGAATAAAGCATAAACTTTATCTTCTTTACTCTTATACACATGACACCAAAATTATTAAACTTATTCAATTAGAACTTTTTAAGTCCAGTAACTTTGAAAATATCATGTTAATTGTTGATCTTTCATATAATAAAGGGAAATCAGTTTTAACATTATGTTCAGGTTCACAGGTCCTTTTGACAAAAGTTTCTTATTCATAAACACAATTGACACAATTCTAATTACATCTACAAGGAGTTTGAAAGTGGACTGTCCTAGAAACATGGGACAGAAATTAATCTATAACCTGTAGATTTTTCCTTTTCCACAAAAGCTGAAATTACATGTTACCAAATATATGTGATATTTATGAAATTTTGACAAACTGCAGTTGCAATTTGCACATAAAACTTGCATTACATCTCGTCAACTGGATGAGATTTTGCAAGAATTGTTGCTTCTGCACGGTCATGTGGCATTATTTATGTGAGAGATTTTAAACATTTGCCGTGACTTTTTTAAGCCTTGCACTTTTATAATTACTTAAAATAAGAAATGAAACTCAGTATTTTGCTGTTGTTTGTGTCACCGCACCATCTCTACCTGACATGAACAGGTCACATGACCCCTTACGTCACATCTGCGGACGCAACAATGCAGAAAAAAGTGTTTCTGTTACACTTTTGCATTATACCTTATACTATATTGAAACATCTGACAAAATACCTTATTAGTGTGTAAACTTCTTATATCTGAGTGTTTTGTTTTTTCCCAGCTGACCTACCAGAAAAAGCAGAGCTAAAACAACAAACAGTTTAAATGGCTGAAAACTGTTGCCATACTGTGGAGAGTTGGACATCTACACAGTTATTCATTTTGCACATGTGTTAATTTTTAATGTAAATGGCAAGCAACCTTTTTTTGTTGTTGTTTGTTTGGGTTTTTTGTGGTTATTATATTCTCTTCAGCTTGTTTCCGTTCTGTTTACCTGCTTCGTCTGTTGCTTCCAGATAAAAGTGGAGGTGTGGTGATTCACAGACAGAGTTCTGGTTCTGGTTTGGCACTTGTTGCAGTCTCCGTTCTCAAGTCCCCAAACTTTTCTAAAAAAAAGAAAAAAAGCTTTCTAATAAACCAGTGTTTTACCAGTGTCACACCAGCTTAACCAGAAACAAAGGGGACAGATTGTACTACGTGGAAGTTGACATAAACAGTTTGGCGATTTGGTCCTGAAAGTAGATGGTTGTCAGGCTCCAATATAACAAAAAAACCCAAAAATAAATTCTAGGCTGTATTCAGATCAATGAGGGAATTTGGGAAGATGGATATTGGGATATTAGGATATTAACACAAACTTGCTGAAACTGTCTACTGTCATTTTGATCATTTCATCATGTTCTTTGTGTTTGATCTGAAATAAGTTCATATTGGCACCTAAAGAGCATTGGTGGTTTGATTTCTAGCTTCCACATGTTAAGGTGTTTTAGGGCAAGACACCAAATCTCACCTTTCCCTCAATGAATTCATGGCTGTTCAATAAATCCCTGTTCATTAGATTTCACCATTATTTAATGATGGTTTCAAGGTTCAGGTGTATTTCTCAGTCTATTGACTTTGTAGCACATGAATCTACATCATTAGTCCATGAAGCAAGATGGGAATACATGATAGATCCTGCCCTGATTAATGCAATGGTTGATCATTTCTTACGTATTAGTTTGGTATATGGTGTGTTGTACCACAAGCAGGGAAGGCTAAGATGATTGGGATATGTAGAGGCAGTCCTTGATGGAATTTGCTTCTCTGTTTTTGCTAAACTGAATATTTTAGCTACATGAATATTTCTTTGGAGAAGAGTTTCTGTGGAGGCAGAGGAAATATCTAGCTGCTTAATTAAAGTTTTTAGCGCAGCCAAAGAAACCTACTTGGCAGGAAAATGATTTATGAGGAAAGAAAAGTCTGTGTTTGGAGAGTTTTACATTCTGCAGTACTTGTTATGTTCTGTTACATAAACAGAGAAGTATTTACACAGTATTCTGGAGGGAAAACATGTCTTCAACTTCACAAGTAGCTAGTAAATATGATGTGGAAAGTCACATTCATGGTTATCACTTTACAGAAATGATTTTAGTATGATCTTTGTTAAAGAAACACACTTCTGATTTTTCTTATTTTGTCATTTTTATTTGCTCCTTTATGATACAAATCCTTAGAAAATGCTCCAAAAGCAATATTAAACAGGGACTAATAACTTGTGTCACAAAAGATTACATTGTCTTTACATCATATTTAGCACTCAGGGAGGGATAAATTGTTGATCCTTTGTAGATTGTTAAACAGGTAGTCCGCCAACACACACAATCATTGGAAATTTGATAAACACGTATGTTTCTACATGCCTGCATGTATCATCTGCATGGAGATACAGTTTTTAAGCACTGAAACCAAATATTTTTATTGATTCTGATAGCAAATATCAGGCATGGGCTGGAAAAATTGGGTTTCATTAGATTCGCAACATCAGCACATCAGTGGAAACACTTTGTTTCCATAGAAATGGTAAACATAGTGAAGGTGGCACCAGTGCTAACCTTGCTAAATAAGTTAGACTTTGTCCCAATCCTTGAATTGAATTATTATTATTATTTTTTTTTTTTGTAACTGGGTCCCTCAGGGCTCTGTGCAATTATAAGCTCTTATGGATTCTCCAACCACTGCTAAGCAGATGACACTCAGCTTTTCCTTTCCTTTCTACCTGATTTCTGTCCTATTCTGCTTGATTTCTTGCTTGTGTTGTTCTCACTCTCAGATGGAAGTTGCTTTGGAGAAAAATCTCTGCTAACTGACTGTAGAAAAGAACTGATAAACATTTTTAAATTGTTTTTTGTTTTTTTATCAGCGTATGTGACATGAAGAGTCCCTCATGTGCATCTCTGCATGCACATGATGGACTCTTATGTTCAAAATAGACCATTCATTCATTCTTTATTTAAAACACGTCTAGTTGTTTTTTTTTGTTTTTTTTTTTTACACAAAATGTGCTAAACAAATGAAACAGCCTTACAAGAGGATCATTGGAACTTCTTATGGAGTATACTGCCACAAGAAAAAAAGAAAAAAAAACCAATCCAAAACCACAGAAAACACCACACCAACATTAGTGCTTTTGTGAAATAATTTATTTTTCCAGTGTAGCTTTGAGATTTTTCTCTGTTCAGCGTGCGCCGGTGCTGGAACAACATGGGGCAGAAACCTTAAAACCTGTTTTAAATTTAAGAGAAATTCAACTGTGGAACGAAATGGGAGGGCTTACTTTAAAGTGGGCAGATCATGAAACCAGCTAAATCACACAGAAACCCCACAGTCATGTCCCCTCCTGGATTGATTACATTCCCTTTTGTTTGGTCTTAGTCGGAAATCCCTGCGTGAGCTTCATCTTGTTCATAATTCTGCAGCTTACATTAGAACCAGAAGCTCATCCATTAGCCTTATTCCACAGCAGCTCCACTCGCCTGTGGGTAAACATTACATCAACTTCAAAATCCTTCTGTCCACATTCAAGGTGACATACCAAGGTCCAGATCAACACTTCATCCTCCTCTTCTCTTCATTTCCTGTCCTTTCCCCTCCGCATGGTGTTCGGTTGTTCTGCTCTCCAGCTCTGGAACTCCTTACCACTATCTACACCACCACACCATACAACTTCCTTTACTCTTTACAACCCCCCATGCATGTTTATCTTTTACTTTGTCATGCTTTGTTTTCATATCTTATTCATATTGCTCTTTATTATTGTACTGTGTACTTGTGATTTTAAAAGAACTTTAAGTTGATTATTATTATTATTATTATTATTATTATTATTATTAATAATAATAATAATAAACTTGAATTGATATCTTGTTAGGATTTCTAAGGAATCAATCAGCTATAATGCAGTTTGTTTAATATATCTTTAGACAGTTTGATGACTGAAAAATAAATATTTTGGTTATGTGTGATTTACTATAAGCAGATCTGATCCAATGGCAGTTTTGAGACATTATACTCTTAAAGTAAGCATTTATATTGAAAAGTTAAGAAATATCAATATAGTCTGCTCACTGTCACCGCAAACACACATTTATTCTGAATTCTGTGACGTTTTAATGAACCCATCGTCTGTTTATAAGAAAAAGGGAAAAAAAGCATTTCTTTTATCAGGTCAGAACAAAGCGATTCTCATTGTGTCCTGGGGCTGTGCAGCAGAGAGGATGCTTTATATTTCTGGCTTTAAAACCTGCAGCCACCTTTTCTCCATCTGCTTACCATAGCCTACACTGCATGGCATCAAAGTGATCCAAAATGCAGTTGGATGGAAATCGAAGCAACATGAATTTCACTGCATCTCACCATTCAAGTCTCTGCCAGAGCCGAGGACTGATTTAGCTGCCGATCGCAGAAGGTGGTAAGTGATGCTTGTGAGGATCATTTCTCATTGCCTTCCACAAAAAAATCAAACCCCAGCAACCCACTGACAACACGAGCAACCAGAGGCAAGTCATTTACATTACTGATCATTTATAACATCATGCAGAGATGCACATGATGGACTCTTCACGTCACATACACTGATAACAATAAATGACATTCTGCATATGGAGTTTATTGATAAACACAATAGGTGTTGGGCTGCACAGTGGCGTGGTGGTTAGTATTGCAGCCTCACAGCAAAAAGGTCACTGGTTTGAACAACCACCTTTCTGTGTGGAGTTTGCACGTTTTCCCCATGTGAGCATGGGTTCTCTGGATACTCCGACTTCCTCCCACCCGCTAGACGTGTGTGTTAAGTTAATTACTTTGGTTAATTGATCATGCTTCTTTTCATGAATCTTATAGTTAGTATATGAGCATCTTCTCAATTGGAGTCTGCATGTTTGGGGCCCACTGTCCAGGTTATGCTTATTGCTCTTATAGTTATGTGGAGTCTAACCATCCATTACGTAGCAATGGGGATGTTACCTGATGCACTGAGAAGTACCTTGCTCCATTTCTCTAATGTACTAATGTATACACATATGACAATATTACCATCTCCCACATATTTCTCCTTTTTCCGCAGGTCTTCCTGAATAAGTCTTTCCTGTCCTCTCCACCCCAACCAGTCGAGACAGATGGCTGCCCTCCCTAAGCCGGGTTCTGACTGAGGTTTTATTCCTGTTAAAAGGGAGGTTTTTCCTTCCCACTGTCGCCTCGTGCATGCTCAGGATGGGGGATTGGATCGAAGACATAACTCGATGCAATCAGTTGGTTTCTATTATAGAATATGTATGAATTGACTTGAAATGATGTGTGTGTAAAGTCCCCTTTGACAACAGTGTTGTGAAGTGGCGCTATACAAACAAAGCTGAACTGAGTTGAATGGAAGTTGCTTTGGAAAAAAAAGTGTCTGCCAAATGGCTGTAGAGCTGAGTGCTCAGGTATGGACTCAGACCATGAAAAAATAAATTCTAAATGAGGCAGATTGATTGGATGGAAGCTGTATGTTAACACCTGCCAGTCTCAGCACCCACAACCCTCCATGCCCAGAGCACACACCCATGTATACACATACACACACATCTCAAGCACCCTTCATTCACACAGGCTAAGCCTGTGTGTAGCATTGTTCAACCTTTATTATTCCCTAATGGCCTCTCTGCACTCCCATCTACTCTCCAGCTGCCTGACATACATTAATAACATGGTGACAGTGTTATAATTCCTCTTTCAGCACTTCAAAGTTTGAATTAGGACAAGTGTTTTAGCTAATTAACTCCTAATATTTCCCATAACTGTGGTTAATGCAGAATGTGTACAGATTATATAACAGGAGAGCAGTGCTTCTGATCCTGGGGTCGGGGTGATGGAGAGAAGGTGATGGAGAGGATTAATGCTCCAGAGAAATCATGTACTGCAATGTCGAAACTGGAATTCAACAGGTCAGCCTACTGACCTTAAACAGTGCATAGCATTTAGCCTGTGCCCAGTGAGCTCCATCATGGCGGTAGCAAGTCGCTATTCTTCCATTGACTAACAGATGCTGTAGTAGCGGCTCTCCTTTACCTTATGTGAAGCTTAAACAGAGAAGCATTCAGAAGCGGCTGTCTAACTATGATTATGTGAATTTTCACCAGCCTCATCATTACACTAAAATTAATCTTTTAACAATTCCACCCATAAAATACAAAATTGCATCTTTCCATAAAAATATTTCTGAGTGACCCACCTGTCAGACCCTTCTGTAGTCCATACCTAATATTACTTAAGTGTATTTCACTGGTAATTAAATAAAGGCAATTCCTCTAAATATCATGTCACTTGGACAGAGAGGGATTTGTTAGGAGCAGGGAATGGACCCAAAAGCAGCACCAGAGACTTAGTCGGATAACAGTTCCTGAAACACACGAGATCCATGGAGATTTACAGACTTTATTTGAATTAGTTTGAATCACAGGTTTAGTGTTAGAATCAAACTCTGATCTTCAGCGTGTTAAGCAGAGTAATATCCTCCAGCCCAACTGCACAGGGAGCAAGCAAAAGTGGTGTTAGAGAGGAAAACCACTAACTCACAAGCGCTGTTCCTCCAGGACAGAAATTAAGAAGAATGTAGGGTGCAGATTGCAGGGGCTAAGCAGAAGGTGGTAGTCAGGGGCAGGTCAGGTCAGAGGCAGGCAGGCAGTTCATGATAGAGCAATGCAATGCCAATCTGGCAATGAGTGAGTGGTGGAGGCTGCATATATACAGGCTGAACTGATGATGAACAGGTGGCAGTGGCAGGTGAGGGGTGTGGTTTAGCAGCAAAGCAGAAAGAAGCAGGGCTAATTGTGACAGGGATTTAGGCGTTAAAAGGATTAGAATAATTTGAAACAGGTACAGTAGCATAAGAGTATATTGAACCATCGAACCAAGTCTTCTGTAATCCTGAAAATAAGTCGTACTAAAGTTGCTTTATACAGACCAGAAACTGAAGGAGTGATGTTAAGTCCCAACTACACATCTCCAGATGGTGACCAATGGAAGAGAGCAGAGGAAATGGGAGGCCAGGACAAATGAGGGGCCAATAACATTGCCTCTGATATGGAAAATTTATCTTATAACCTGAGAAATGTCAAGAGGTTATTTCCACCAGTCTGACCATCAGAATTTCAGACTTATTGAGTTATAAATGCTAGAACCCAAACAGAAAGAAATTATGTGATGTATAGGACCCATCTCTACAGACTAATCCAGACAAACACCGGAAGTAAAGTCTCCGCTCTCGCTGAGGGGGCATTTCTGTGTATGCTAAAGCACTACAGATGGGAATCACACTGTTTTCTCAACAATGCCAAGGTAATCTGGAAGGACTTGATTATTTGTTGGCTGTTCGAACAGCAGTGGAAAAGACGGAGCTTTACTTCATGAAGATTGCTGCTGTCTGTGTGACTCTGAAAGGGGGACGCCAGTTGATGTTTGCATTGGGACAGGACGCCGGACATACAGAGTGAAGGATAAATCACATGCTGTCATCAAGATGTCGTCAAGTCATCAATCTTACGCTAAATTCTACATTTCCATGTTGCTGTCCAGTTTAATGTGGTGCAACAGGTAACATTTGTTATGCTAGTTAATGCTAGCTAACTAAGCTACATGCCGCAGTGTTGTTGAGAGTTAACGTCTGAACTGGGAGATAGTGTGAAATGCAACATTATTCACTCATATCAAAGTAATGTTAACATTATGTTTACACAAGTAGCACAAATGTTATAACAAGCTATTGTAAGGCAGATCACTGGTAATTTAGTCAGGCCCTCTTTTAGTTCCCACTGTTGCTAAGTATAGCCTGTTGATTGGTTAGCGAGAGTAACGTGCCCATGCATAGTGTGTGTAGCGAGGTCCTCTCACTGAAGTTAGGCCGTTTTTAGTTGAATGTTGAATGGTTCTCGTGGCTCACTGCATGGACATGCTAGTTGCTGTTCTGTGTCCGAGCCAGAGACCACAGTCCAACACAACATCGTATAACAATGTAAACAGCTGTAAATTATTTACTTACAATCGAAGTTCAGTAAAGTTCCGAAACGTATATTTCTTGTTGTGTGAAGTATTTTCCACCCACGCATGTCTGGACAAAAAATAACACTCACTGCAGTGGTCGAAACACAACACTACTGCAAATTTCAGACAAAAGAGAAAATGAACCCCCTTTGCAGCAGTTAGAAACTGTTTTTTTAAACCAACTTTTCATAACATACAACCAGATTTGAATGTTATATTCCAGTGTGGATTCCCATTAATTATGTTGAGTTTATTTCGATGCACAGATGTCTATGAAAAGCAGAATAACTTGGAGATCTCCAGATAAGACGCCCTTGGCGGTAAATGTAGACCATTGTCTGGCATTGTCTTCCAGTTATTCATGCAGCGGTCCTGTTGACAGATATGTGGCAGTTTGGACTGGTCAGCTCAAGATGGCACAATAAACCAAACAGCAGCCAAATTATTCTATAGCTGACATTAACAGCTCACTGCTAATGGCTTCAACTAAATACCCGATTGCAGGGTAAGCGGCCATGTTTCTCTGTGAAAGCAGAGGATCTGGAACCATTTGGGATGACGGATGCGCACGAGGCTCCATAGAGGAGAAATCCATTTAATAAATTTGTCACCTAAGTTGAATTTAGTACCCACTGTAAATAGGACAGCTCAGTTCTGTCAAAGGTCTTCTCTGCATCAAGGGAAATCACAAGTGATTTAGCTTTTGGCTGTGAACACAGCTGTGTAAGATTAGTCTCCTTACATTACTGCTAGAGTTGCACCTTATTATGACACTGATCTGGTCCACTGAGTTAACCAGGAAGGATACCTTCGTGCGTTATGACTAAAATTTTACAAACATATTTCTGTATCAAACAGAGCTATATGTCTCTAAGAGGCACAGCCATAAGCAGGTTCAGTACCCCAACAATGGGAAAGGTTGTTTTTGGTGGTGTTGTTCTGTCTGTCTGTCTGTCTGTGAGCAACATCATTTAAAAACAAATACACAGATTTTGATTTCATTTTCAGCCAATTTCAGGAATGGAATAAGTAAACCGAAAATTACATTTTGGGTATAATTCCATGATTTGGATCATCGTATGGATCTGGAAATCGTTATTTTAAAGATGCTTTACTTTTGGAAAAAATTGATCATTTTGCAGCTTCTAATTCAACAGGTAATCCCCAGAATCATTGGTGAAAATCGCCCAAAATTGCAAGAAGACATTTCAGGGATGTAAACTACACTAACAGCCAACCCAGACTGCTGCTACCCTACATAATTGTCGCCACTTGCTTCATTTTGTTGTTTAAGGATGTGTTTCCAGGGTAGATCCATATTATTTTAAATAATATGGATCTATCCCATTCTGTGACAGACGAGTGATGGACTAGAGATGGACTAGCGAGCTGTCCAGGGTGTATCCTGCCTTTCGCCCAAAGACTGCTGGGATAGGCTCCAGCTCCCCCGCGACCCTTAATCGGTTTGTATAATGAATGAATGAATGAATGAATGTATCCATCCCAATGCTGGAAATAGATCGTAATATTACATAAGAGTATTGGCATGGGGTAGTTAACTGTAGGTCTTATTGTTTCCTAACACGTTGAGAGCCTCTTTCACTTTGTGTGTTGGCCTGTTGAGCTGCTCTCTAAACATCTGGAACATTGTTTAAAAAAAAAAAAATAAAAAAAAAAAAAAAGGAAATTTGTGCTTCAATGAATCAAAATGGGACTGTTTCTGGGTTGTGCTGGCATTCATTAGATCCTATGAATGAAGTATTTTCATCTTTATTGTTAAGAACTCTTTTGCCAGTTTTGTGTTTGGATCAGGATGCCCTTATCTCTTCTTTGAGATGTGAAGGAGGAGTAATTTACTGAGCCTAGTCTCTTCTCAATGTAGTGCACACTGATCTGTATGCGGGTCTCTTGAATCGATACTGTATTTTCTTCTTTTATTGAAATAGTTTATTATTTCCTGGCATTTAATAGAATTCTGAATTATGTGCGTATGTTAGTAACATAATTTAATTCCTGGGTTATCCACCATTTCATTAATAGTATAGTATAGACATAGTATTTGTAACATAGCATAGACAGCAAATCAATGACTTAATCTCAGTGTAGTAGACCTTACAACCAGAAATAAC
This sequence comes from Telmatherina bonti, assembly GCF_933228915.1. NCBI lineage: Eukaryota > Metazoa > Chordata > Actinopteri > Atheriniformes > Telmatherinidae > Telmatherina > Telmatherina bonti. The sequence goes on along the minus strand of NC_136620.1, from coordinate 14,000,112 downwards.
TAACAAAAACACCAACACAAACACAAACCTACAAGATGTGGAGATAAACTAACGCAAAAATGAACTGGCCGTGCATGGAAAGCAAGTGGTCCCCTTCTGTATGGTCATGTGCAGACTATGCAGCTTCATTTGAGGTCACCACAGTGGAAAATGTACCTTCGTGCAACCTCACAAAGATAAAACTAACACTTATTGCCATTAATTTGTGAAAACGTAAAGCCATATAAAAAGTGTAATTCAGCTAAAATACACCATAAAGTCTCACCAGTTCACACAGACTCAGGGATTTACTTGCAACCTATGCATGACTATAAAAGAGCCCTTTAAGATATGCAAATTTCTCAGCTATTTGCAAGTAAAACGAGTCTCTTGTGAAACTCGATGCCTCCACCACTGATGTATGCACACGCACTGCTTTTGTGAAAGTGATCCCTGGCCAACGTTTGCTTGCATTTCCTGCTCTGAGCCAGTGTTGGGGAGACACCTGATACTTTGCAGTATTAAAAACTCCTCCTTGCTAAAACACAGCTGAAAAATGTTATCATGTCCTGGAGGCTTTAAGTTAAAGAAAAAAAAAAACTAACTAAAGAAAAGTCCAGGATTTCAATTCAATATCCTAAAAGTGATTCTGTCAGTAAACAGCACAGAGCTTAAGTTATCTAAAGCAATGATTTTTGTCCAAAGGAAACCAAAGAGATAAAAAGCATTCGATGTGTGAAATGGGCACTTTCTCAGATGAAAAGCCAGCCTTGTGAGGCCGTCAGGAAGATGGGCTGATGGGTCACAGCAGGTTCAGCTGATGCCAGTCATTACTGGTAATCCTATGTTCTTAATACCGGCAGCAAGTGATAATGGCTGTGAGCATCAGATGGACTCTGTAATATGACCATTACATATTTATGAGAAATGCTGACTTGATAATGTGAACAGTTGATGCTGTCAAGCAATCATCATGTCCTGCAGGCAAAAACAGGATGGACTTCCTGGCACGAGTGGTCTATAAAACTTCAACACTTATGAAAAATGCAATGAAACTTCCTACATTTTCTTTTGCTCCTACATGTTATTTCTTGCCACAGTCTGTGAACGCTGCGTTTCTCTGCAGGTTTTAATTACCTACAGATGAGGAACAAAAGCGGCTTTCCTTCACACTGGAACGATACGTTTTAAAAAAGCATTAAAAAATGCTCCTTGCTGTTTGTAGTCAGTTATGTTTGTCAGTTTAATATCCTTAAAGCAAACCATCCACAGACTAAGGGGTTATTTAAATAGGTTATTCCTATTTAAATAACCCGCGCTAATATTAACCTATGTTGTTACCTATGGGGTAACAACATAGGTTAATATTAGCGCGTTTTTTTTGTTATTGTTTGTCATGAGGTTGGTCAGCAATGAGGAGGAATAACACAAAAGTAGGACTACAAGCCGTCTAGGAAGCGGGTGTGAAAGAAAGAGAAAGAAACTAAAGGCGTTCTTGAACAAGTTCTTGAATCAAAATTTCACATAAAGAAACTCCTGAGTGACAAACGAAGTGCAGGAAGGAAAGTAACGTTAGGAAGTGAGATAAGAAATGGGACAGGGAGGGTGAAGGCTAACCTGGAGTATATAAACTGAGGGAGACTTTTTTAAACTGGGAGCAGGAATGACAGCAACTGAGCGTGAAAGGACAGCACGGAGTGAAACTAGAATATCAAAGAAACTACAGCCAGAAACCCAGCAGACACTAATCTAAAAACAGAACCAAAAGCCACAGATCATCACGTCTTTTTAGGGTTTGGGCCACTTGAAAATAAATAATCTGGTCCAGTTCATCTCTGGTTTGTCATGTTATTTTACACAGAGCACTCACAGAGCAGTAGACAGTAAAAACTTGCTTTAGACTGAATATTAATAGTCAGTGATTTAAGTGGAACAAAATAAGTGCTGGACTCCCTTGCTGTCAGGTTGTCATGCAAATATGGGAGAAAAACGTGGGTGTACTTACATGTAAATCTATAAATTGATCAAGAGATTAATAGTTTTATTACACAGAAATGACAAAAAACCCAGCAAGTTCTAAATCACATCCACATTTGCAAAATTCAAATTCATTCAAGTGTCTCCTGTTATCACTCAACTCTGCTCCAGTTCGTGTCCTCAAGCCCTTTTGGAGCCAGGCTAACATTACAGTTGGGATAGCTTTTTTTCCTCTGCCTTTACTCTCATTTAAAGCACGTCCACTTCAACGTAAACACAGAAGCGAGTGAACAATGTGACGTGCGGCGTGACGTTGTGGGTTACAGCAAGCGTTGTGTGTCTAAACCGGTGTTAACAATACATTTCTTTTGAGGCTTTTTTTTTTTTTTTTTTTTTAAATTTAAATCAACAAATATAAGCTGTAATATGTGGTGGAGTCGTAGGAGCATATACTGATTGTTGAGGAAAGCCGGTAAAAGTCCCAGTGCGCACTACATGCTGTAAAAAAAAGTCCCAGTATGCAAAGGGATAAAATCTAAAAGTGCCGGTGTGTACCGGTGCATACCGGCCCACTTAAAGCACTGTTAATAGTTGAAACATGGAACACGAGCAGATTAAGAAAAGTGTATCCATGCTCTGGAAGTGCAGGAAGGAAAGTAACGTGAGGCAGTGAGTTACAAAATGGGACAGGATGGGGGAAGGCTAACCAGGAGTATATAAACTGAGGGAGACTTGAAACATGGAACATGAGCAGATTAAGAGAAGTGTATCCGTGCTCTGGATCACCACAGAAGGTAAACACTTCTAAATCAGGTCATATGAAACGTATAACCTAATTTCCATAGAATGTTTTGTATCTTTGATGAATTAACAAACTGAACTGACCACATGAATTTGATGGTGGAGCAACAGAAACAGGAGAGCAACTGAATAAAACCGCCCAGCGTGGCAGTGAAAATGTGTCAACAATCAAACATTTGTCCTCCAGAAGCATTTGCACAAAAGTTCACGGCAATCTGCTCTGTTATTTCCACTGGTTTTGGACCATTACAACCCATTATCACTCATTCACATTTTAGGTGCACTTATTTTTGTGCCTGTTAACATTTTGTTCACACAAAGGAAAACTGTCAACATGTGAGATTCATCCAGCTTGCTATTTGTGATGACATGTCCCACTTAGCTCTGACACTCAGCATCATTATAGTGACTTCATTATTTAGTTTACAGCTAACTGGCCGCTCAAACTGGTTTGGCAGCTCTCTTGTCTGAAACAAGATTAAAACAAACCAGTCACTAGGAATTTATGTCAAGTCTTGCAAGACCCTACAGCTGATCCCATCTGAAGGAGAAAATCAGATCCTGCTGCTTTCACTTCACACAGTAAAACATTACAGCTATGAAGCAGGAAGAACAGATGTTAAAGTGGGTAAAATGTACAAAACTAACTCCTGAACTGCTAATTTAAACTGCCTAAATGACGATTACATGATGCAAAAAGAGGACAAATGTTTTCATTCAAGCTCAATTTCTCCATCACGTCAGTTTTCCCTCAATGTAAAACTCCTTCCTTCACAACTCCCAGAGTCATCCTGTTCTAAATACAACTATATTTTGCTGTAACTCATCAGAATCTGATGCTCAGTATTTTGTATCAAGTCTTAAAACAGACTAAAGTTATATGTTGTTTTAAAGTTGACAAAATGCTGACTAGAATGCTACTGATGGAAGCAGTGGTGCTCTTTGAGACAAACCAATCATTTTCAGCTGTACAAACTCAGTTTTGCTAACACACATCACTGCCTTCTGTGCTCTACATAAATACTATAATTTTGCGAGTTAATTTGACCAAGAAGTGAAAAACTTTCCACTAATTTTCCATATTATACAGAATCTGCATGCTAATTTTGGTGTAAAGATGAAAGAGAAATATAAACTACAAAGGTCTAAAGGTTAACAAAATGTTACAGCATCCCAGCATGTTATTACAGAACATGTGGATCCTCCCCAGCACAGAAACATGGAATCTGGCTGGCCGCAAACACGGTACAGAGCACACCACAAAGTTTTGTCCTGAGCTAGCCAGCTGCTGCTTGGGGTTCTTTAAATCTGCAGGCCAGCAGGTCTGTCATTATGAGAGCAGGGCTTTGGGTGTGTCTGAGAGGCAGCCAGCCAGAGGAAAACCAGGCCACAGCACTGCAAACATCTGCTCGCCATCACAGCTCTGTGTGTTCACACCGCCACCTGCTGTGGGCAACTGCAAACTGCCTCCACCCTGCAGGTTCAGTGAAGATTTAGAAGTAAAGTGACTTAGAACAACACTTTTGTTTTTCTGACTTTAAACATTTTGTCAGCTGACATTGTGGACAATTTGATTAAAATCACTAACATATTATACTCAAATATTTATTTTAAAACGGGGTAATATATTGATTATTTACACCAGTTCACGATTTGAGCAACAATAGACCCGTGTGTCCTGTTCTAAAGAAACTGTTCCAAGACTCCTAAATTTAACGTAAGAACAAGATTATTTGCAACCTGTATCTTCCACACAAGATTGTTCTTGTCCATGTGAAATGTGCAAACTGATGACATTTAAAGATCATATAATCATAGCGGCAGCGACCACGTGTGAAGGGTGAAAATAGAGTCCATGTTGATGACTGATACTTTGTAAAAAGTGTTTATTTTTGTTCCCATGTGCTATCAACCGCCATTTATTTCATAGCCTAAAGGTAACCAGGAAATGACCTTTCTTCAGAGAAACATGTTGGGTTGACACGTAACTGTACAACTTGTAAAAACGCAACCATGCAAATGATTTTGCTTAGCAAAAAAACATATACAAAAACATAAAACATCTTTTAACTCTGACCATGATTGTCTAATTTTATCACTGTAACAGTTGCGTCAAAATTGACGCGAATACTGCAATAGATATCAGAACTGATGTGACCAATGTTTTATATTTTCCAAATACGGTAAGCCAGTCATCCCACATGGCAGTATCCACTCCCGAATGTTCCTTCATTTTTCCATTTAACACTTTCAGGCCTTCTATGGCCTTGGTCAGACTCCCATCTGCCGCTGTATTGTTGGGAATAAATACGCAGCATTGTTCCCCAAAAATCGCGCAGACCCCTCCACGTTCAGCCAGTAGCATGTCTACCGCAATGCGAGTCTGGAAAGCAATTAGCGACGTGGCTGACAGTTGCTCATGTACCGCTTTGAATCCTGCCTGTGTCCAATTGCCTAATCGCTGTACATTAGCCTCCATCAGTGGCTGTGCATCAATGTCTGTCGTGGTCACTGGTAGAAGGAGGGTCACTAACGCGCATAGGCCCGTGATTCTGAAGAATGACATCATATAGAGCAAATGCGTTACACCACCATGTAGGATGTCACATATCTGGGCTAATCCTAAAGTGTAAATGTTGAGCTGACGGCGGTGGGCCTGTTTTATTTGTAAACACGAATTTCAGTCCTCCGATAGTTTTTGTAACATTCCAATGCCTTCTCCATTTAGCTGCCTGGCCTTTGGACCAGGCAGACCAGTCATACATAGTTTCGCCTATTAGGTTTGTCCAGTCATTTAAAGTGTGTATAAACGCGTACCACGGCTGGTCGGCATATCTATAGCCATCGTATGACCATCTCTGTGCCTTAAGGGCAGTCCATGGAATGAATACTTCTGCGAGCTATTTACAGGCAGGACGAAGGACAGGACATTATTAGTGGCACTATTTGTGTTCAAGGAACGAGGGCGACGTATGGTGGAATTGGATGACGCGTTGGTAGGATTAAGATGTCCCCTTTTGTCAAAATCCATATGCAGCATGCGAATAAGCAGTACTATTGCTACTGAAACAACCCCCAGAATAAACATTGACCTTCCCAGTGGCCACCCATGCATCCTAAATGGATGCCATGGTCCTGTTTCCCACATGGTGTTGAAGAGGAGGAGCTTGGCACGCTACTGGTGCAGTGGAGCGCTTTTTCACCTCTCACTGATCTTGCGTTGTCTGTGACTTCGGCTGTCAAGGGTGGACTACCTTGACAGCTAATGTTACACCTGGGGATTATTCTGCCCCTGTCGTAGGTGTAGCAGTCATGTCTTTCTCACCGGTCTTGCTTGAGAACGGCGGCTGGTCTTCAGGTGTGAGAGTAGACTGTCTCACTACCCACGCTACCACAGAGATTATTCTGCCCTCTGTTGGGTGGTGCGTTATTCTGCTGCGTCATGTGTAGCAGCAAGTCGGGGAGCCGCGGTCGGTGCAGGAAACTTCTTGCAGCGATGACAAGGCAGTTGGACACTATAGGCACCCAAGTAGCACGGTCCTCTGTCTGGGTTGTCAGAAGAGTTTGAAACGGGTGGTCCCAGCACTGACGTTTGAAGCTTCTCATCAAGACAAAGTCTCCAGGCTGAAGTAAACAGAGTTGCTTAGATGCTGGTTCAGGAACGGTTGTAGCTACCTGTGAGCAAATGCCTGAAAAGGTTCACATGAGATCAGCACAGTATGTCAAAACATTACTATCACACAGGGCTGTGACAGGAGGAGGAGCCTCAGAGGGGCCCATGCCCAATCGGGTGGACCTGTGAAAAGAATCTACAAGGGGACCTGATGGGTCTCCCCTTTTTACGCATGCGCATGGACAACAGCATGAGGAAGTGCTTTGGTCCAAGGAAAGCCTGAGAGAGACCAAGGAGGAAATCTCTCCATCTGTGAGCTGTGAGAGAAAAGAGGGAGTGAAAGGCTGCAAGAAGAGGGTGGGTCAGAGATGCAGCCTTCATCCGCAGAAGAGCCACCTGTAGAGACATGGTCAGAAAAGTTAGTTCACATGTGCATACAGCAACCTATCCAGGGAGTAAAATGGCAGAAAGAAGGTCAACAAGGCGATGGTGACGAACTGGTTCAGCTTCAGATGTCAGGTAACCAGGGTGTTTCCATAGCGCTCCAAAATCCACACCTGAGTCTGGGTTCTGAGAGTGGAGCCGTCAACGTAAAAATCAAGTCAGGGTCAAAATAGAGGTTGGTCAGAGAGGTCAGGTGTGGGGGTGCAGAGGATGGCCAGTCCAACCACACAGTCATAGAGGGTGTCATCAACAGCAGTGGGGAGTAGAGATGCTGGATGTAGGACTGTGCATCGATTGAAAATCGAGAACAAATCATCCAACACTGACGTTAAAGATAATTTCATCTACTACAAGATTCACACACACACACACACACACACACACTCATGTGCGCATGTGCATACTAACACTCACACACACAGCAACACCTCCTTCTTGAGAATGTTTTCCAATGTTACACACACTTCTCCACTGGACTTAATGCAAATGCGGGTCATAGAAAAGGCCAAGGCTAATGGTTTAACATAAGTAGCCTAACCTCGGAAAGATCAACATTATCCAAGCGGCAACCTCTGGTGGTTAATAGTGAAGCCTATGTGGAAGTGCATAAAACTGCAGTTCCCCCTTCATCCACTAGGGGCTGCAAAACAGAGCAAATCCCCATAGACTCCCATGTTAAAAAGACCAACTTCACAACAGAAATAAACATGTTTACAGCCTGGTTCAAAAATCCATTTTCGTTTTATAGGTCAGGTTTACCTTCATGACAACTGTGGGGGGAGTGAATTTTTTTTTCTAACTCACCCATTTTAAAGTAATTTTAATCTCGAAGTTTGGCAAATTTAGGGGTGTGTCCTTTTGATTGACAGGTACCAGATCTCCCGCTTCAAGTGAGAGGAATGCAGAATAACCACGGTTTTTAGCCGATTATCAACGTGACTTAGCTTTACCCCGCTTACCTCCGTTAGCTGGTTATCTCCCATCGTCTCGGGGTTAGCTTGGTTAGCTCCCAGCCACAGAAAGCCTAGAGCTCGCGCGATGTCAATCATCCGCCATGATACCCACGACTGCCCCCTCAGCTCCACTTCCTTGCCCATATTTGTATTTTCCGGGCGAGACGACGCACATGACGCTGCCAACATGGTGATGGCAGGAACCGCCCACCGAGCTTCAATTCAGCTCTTCAGAAACCTACGGGTGACGTCACGGAGCCTCCGTCCATCTCTTTATATACAGTGTATGACATTATCCCAAATGATCGGCCTCATGTTTATGGTATTTTGAAGACTCACAGGTTTTAAATGATTTGTTGAGCGTGTTGACCCAGAGACCGGGCTGTCTACTGGCAGCCATCACAAGAGTTGCTTCCCCTCATCAGATAAAACCACTTGATGCGTATTTAATAATAACAAGATTCAGATCAGGACTAAAACACCAGGCTGTCAGCAAATAGAAGCATGGAGGATTCCATCCTTTCCTAATATTCTTCTTCAATTGGTCATATTACCTTCTTATTTATTGTCATACAGTTAATGCAACCTTATGTTGTCTGAGCTGCAAAATTAGAAATGTACTCGAGCTAGGAATACTCAGAGATCATCTGTGTGCTGTCTTTAAGACGGGTTTGCAACCGTAACGGCTTGCCTGGTGTATGTTCTGTCAGAGCCGCCGAAGATAAATGTTCTGTAATAAGGCACAGCTAGAGATGTAGAGCATGCCAGAAGTTGTTTTGTCTGTATGAACTGATGTTTATTTTCACTGCAGCAGAGCAGAGAAAATACTGGGACCTTGTTCAATTCAATTCAACTTTATTTATATAGCGTCAAATCACGGCAATGCCATCTCAAGACGCTTTACAGACAGAGGGGAAAACATAATGAAGGCCAATTCATAATAGCCTATATAAGGAAACCAACAGATTGAGTTGAGTCCAACTCAATCTCCCGTCCTGAGCACCTGGTTGTTCAATTGCAAAAGTCTGCAGTACTGTAGAACTTTGTATGCATGTTCAGAAGTGTGGTATGAAGCTAAGCAGAAATAGTGAGAAAATGTTTGATCTTTGGTCTAATTGTTGGCCTGGTCATGTGGATACAATGCCAGGAATTTATGTAGGTGTGTATAATCATTCAGCTCGGTCTGCTTAGGAATCAGATCCACTACAGTCACCACGCCCCGCCCACCAGTCAGCATACAAGCAGAAATTCATGCCAGGAAGTGCCCAACACATGTCTATTAAAGCTTCCTGGTAGATAAATCAGGTTCATCTGTGTAATTAATAAAGAGTGACATGTAAAGGATCAGAGAGGGGGGCAAAAGGCTCCAGGAAGCAGATCCAGGTTTTCCACAGTGAACTGAGTGAACACAACAGTCTTTCTGACAGAATCAGGGTGCAGCTTAGTCCAAAAAATATCATCTGACTCTGTAGTCGGGGTGGGACTCGTGCTGCCTGCCGGCCACATCCGTTAGTCTTTTACTTCCAGAAAATCCCTCAACCAGTCTGAGGACAAGGAGGGTCCATCACCTCCAGAGGTCAAAGGTGAAAACCGTGCATATATGTCCACCATAAAATCCATATCCACACTGTTCACAGTCACAACCAGCAGGGCTCTGCCAGACCCTCTGGTTCTGGGATCCCCGGGCCCCATCAGCAGTGGCCGGGTCCCATCTGCATATCAGGTGCTGCTCCAGGACTCAGAGCTGACACAGGAGAGAGGTGGAGTGTTGTAGCATGTTGTAGGGACCGTTTCTGCTCCAGTGTCCTGACTGTCAGCATGTGTGACACCCAGAACTCTGCAGTGGCCCAGACCAAAAACTCCCCCTTCACCAGTCCACCCCCTGAATCCCCCTTGGGCATGATAGACATTTTGGGGTCCCTGTGGAGACCATGGTGCATGCTGACAAGGGTTAAAGGGGCGGTGAGCTGCCGTGGTCGACGCCGTGCAGCAGACGAGCTTCTGAGGCTGCATCTGAATAATTTAGTCATGTGATTATAGTCTCATAATTATAATGTTCTTCTGTTGAATACTGTTGCAAACATATCATGTGGACCATGTTCTGTGCTGTGAAAATCCTGGACTCTGAATTATAACTGTATCTGTATGACTCTGTAGTATAAGTCAGTTTTTTCCCTGGGAAAGCTGAACATGACCTCGCCAAGAAGATAATGCAGCTGTAAAACATGAAGATGATGTTGGTGTGTCGTTCCTGTTTTAAAGCTTGAGATATTTCCTCTTCTTTTACCCTCTAACATTACGCTTATCTTCAACATCTCCCAGCTGGGTATTTAACAAGCACAGGCCAAAGTCTTTCTCCGTTTATTTTCAGTCAACGTCAATATATTTAGTCATACTAGACATAAACATAAAATAACTGTAATCTTAAAGAAACAAAAGTCACCATTTAAATGTCTGAAAGGAATTAAACAGAAGCCCAAGCCCATCCAGTCCACGCAATGCACACCAACCCAACAGAATCAGCTCCCAACGCCACAAATCACGTCCCTCATCTTTCGGTTTATTCTTTACTTCTTCCAATGTGTTCTTACACTTAAAAATCTTCTCATTTTATCTACTTTTTTCTTTTCTCTCTTTTCCAGAATGCACCCGGGAGATTATTCCTTCTAATTTATCCATCTGCTCTGTGATAGTTTTCCAAGAGCTGTCAGGGCCCCCTTACTTCCCAATCTTCGAGGGTTAATTTACCCTGTATTTGACACAATAATATGTACCCTCTGTTTTCTGTTACCCGTAAAACATATGGTCCTGGATTCCTTAAGGGTAACAAAATGAATCTGTCCTGGTCCACCATAAATCCACAATATTCAGATTCCAGAGGTCTACTTCAACAGACCACAGCCGTACGTTGTCACCAGTTAGGTTTCAGGCCGTGCTGCTGCTTCGACTCTCCGATCTGACAGTCACTCACTCATTCCTTCTACACTCATTCGGGGCTCAAATTGTTGTGCTGTTTTTACTTTTCTATGTCTGATATGGACTCATCAGCTCATCACCGTTTTATGTATTCTCTTTACCGTCGCCTGGAACGGTGTCTCCAGTTCATATAGCCAATTCGCTAAATTCTGATTTATGTTTATCAGAATTTTATAGATCTGTAATCTGATGTGGGAAAAAGGAGTGGGCAGTATTTCACCAAAATTGCTTAGTTTGTTTCTGACCAGTCCGTTTTCCCATCAGCATTCATTCCAGTGTGTGCAAACTAAAATTTAGGTAGAATTCGAGGGTCCTCAATTCCTCGGGCTTCTAACCCAGTCAAAACTGCGTCTGGTTCCGAACCACGTGGGAGCAACCACACTCGAAGACTGTATAGGGACAGGTCTCACTTTCCCTTTCTCAGACTGCCAGGGTCCTTGACCCCCATCACTATTTCTCAGACTGTCAGGGTTCCAGACCCCCGTCACTATCTCTCAGACTGTCAGGGTTCCTGACCCCCGTCACTATTTCTCAGACTGTCAGGGTTCCTGACCCCCGTCACTCTCTCAGGCTTTTACCTCGTTAATTTAGTGACACAGTATTACTCAGACTCAGGACACATACAATTTAAATTTCTCAAAATGCAGATTTGGTAAAACAGGTTCTGCTCACCTTTGAGTGGCAGGCCTGTGTCCCTTTGTCTTTTCGTACTGGTCAGATCAAGCTGGTCATCCACTTTTCTGCAAATCCCGGACGAGCCCCCAGATTGTTGAAGTGCTGTGAAATCCTCACAGCCTTCTCCCAAGTTCAGAATTTGCTGGATGAAATGCGAGGTAAATCAGTTGCAACAAAAGTCGGAGTCCATATCAGTTTCGCCTTTGCAAAGGGGGATTCCTTGCCCAGCCGCCAGCACCGCAGTCTGCCGCAGAAGAATCCGCGTTCTTTTCACACAGGCTGTTTTTATTAAATCATTATGGGTGGAGAGATACATACAGTTGAATAAAAGTTCCCACAAAAGTTCTCTACATACACACACACACACCGTATGACCATATATGGAATTGTCTTCCTTTCCCCTGTAACACTGAATCGTGCATTCTACATACACACACACAGCATGACCATATATGGAATTGTCTTCCTTTCCCCTACAACACTGAATCCTGTATTCAGTAGTCAATCGCATCCTTTCTCCTGCTATCTTTCAAGGTCTTAGTGTTATCTTTTCTACTGTTCTTCTCACGGAGTCTTGTGCGACACAATGCTCTGTATTCTTCCACATTCAGGTGCTGCAGAGAATGTTTAGACAGACATGGGAATCTTTCTGTGGGAGAGAGAGAGAGTGGGAGAGAGAGAGAGAGAGAGAGAGAGAGAGAGAGAGAGAGAGAGAGAGCAGAGGTCTGGCCTTATAAGCATTTTTTTCTCCATCTTAAGTAATACAAAATAAGAGTAATATATATTTGGTCCCATAATAGTAACATAAAACATCAAGCTTTCATATCAGAATGTATGTATGTACATAATCCTCCTTAACAGGTGCCATTAGATGAGATCCTCAGACCCCTTGTGGGACCATATGGTGGTGCGGCTAGTCCTGGGTTCCCCCTGATGCAAGACAATGCTAGACCTCATGTGGCTGGAGTGTGTCAGCAGTTCCTGCAACATGAAGGCATTGATGTTATGGACTGACCCGCCCGTTCCCCAGACCTTAATCCAATTGAGCACATCTGGGACATCATGTCTCGCTCCATCCACCTACACCAAGTTGCACCACAGACTGCGATGGACTGGGGAGCTGTCTTCTGCCCAAAGACTGCTGAGATAGGCTTTGCCCGCGACCCTGAATTGGATAAAGCAGTTAGGACAATGAATGAATACATCAAATTTGGATCAGCCTATAGTGTGTTTTTCCACTTTGATTTTAAAGTATAACTCAAAATCTAGACCTCCATGCGTTGATTCATTTGATTTTCATCGATAATTTTTATGTGATTTTTTTGTCAGCACATTTAACCATGGAAAGAACAAAGTATTTAATAAAAATATTTAATTCATTGAGATCTACAACGTGTTACTTTAGTGTTCCCTTTATTTTTTTGAGCAGTGCATATATACATTATCGATTCTTTATAATAATTCATGGCCATCATTGTAAATGATACGGTAACGTTCTCCACACAAATCTTTCTGTAATAAATTAATGGATAAATCACATTAATTGGCCTTTACATCCTAAACACAAACATCCTGTGGCAAACAAGCATGAATATTGTTTCATCTCTTCGTTTCCCTTGTTGTTAATCAATTTTGGTACTAACGTGTAGCGTACTTTTTCTGCTCAAATGGGCCTGATGTCACCTGTCACACTGTTTTTGTGGCAAGAGGAACAGCAGTCGATTTGAATCTAATCAAAACGGCTTTGACAGGCTGCGCATGCTCCCGCGGCCATTCAATCAATTTCTGGCAGACACTGGTGTTGTTCAAGACCGGTTTGGGCCAGCGTGGTTACCAAGGAAATGGGTTTTTTGGACAAATCCAAAAAATGGATAAACTACGGTGTAATGCTTTTCACATAAATGTAAATAAGTGAGATATATTTGGGAATGGTTTATATGGAGATTAAAGCCCAATCAAGCCCAGTTAAGCAACCAGTGTTTTGAAAACAGGCATAAAAAACCGCAACCCATTCGACGAGCGACTTTACAAAAAATAACAAGCCCAAAGTTGTTTATAATAAAGCAGACCTTGCAACACTGGTAGAAACTCATGGGAGCACTGCCGTTGTGAGACTGAATATGCAGCGTTTCCTTGTTGCAGCTGTTTTCATTTATGCAGCGCTTCTCTGTATTCAGTTTGTTTCTTTATTTGCAGTGCGTTTTTTGGGTTTTTTTGCATTACATTTTTGGATTTGCAGTGCTCTGCTATACATGCAGCATTTCCGGCTAGCATTTCTATTCCTATATGCATCTGTTTTTCTATATGAAGCGCGTTTGCACTGTCGGCCACTGTAGACTTGGAATCCAAGTTTCTTTGTTCTCGCTAAGCTAATCCTACATGATTCTGTTTAATTTAAACAGGAAACTAGCAAGGATGCTAATTGATTTTAAAGCAAGCAACCATAGGTGTAATTTTGATTGGACTATAGCATGATGTCACACACCATCTTTCTGTTGATCTTCAGCCCATTGTTTATCAGTCCGTCTGGTTGCATTTTTATGCATTTATGTGAATCATCACCTCCTTTCTCCTCTCGCTGCCTTTGGTCATCCCTTCCATAAAAAGCTACAGCCAGTGAGCAATAGCAGCACCTATTTTTGAAGCAAAATGGCAGAGAGTGGAACGCAATATTCACCTGAAGACAACCATTACTTCTAAAGAAACATCGAGATGAAGTTGTCCAATAAGGACCGGATTAGCATTGGTCTTGTATTACTAAAGTGAAGAACTCTGTGATAGCTAAAGGACTAGCTCTTCTTCTCCTGGACAGTTAAGTAACAACATAAACATAAGTTACATCGACATGTTCCAGAAAATGGTGATGTGGTATGTTTAAACTTTCTACATTCGGGATGGAGGCAAAGGGGAGTGTGGCAAATGATACACTTTGTTTTGATCTACAGGCACGACACAAAAGCAGTGTAACAACAAAATGTTTGGATAGTTATGTTTATTGTATTTCATTTTGGCTACTATTTTTCAACAAAACAAAGATTTGAATCTTGAAAGAAAAAAATATTTTAAAATTATCCTTATTGTTAATGCAACTTTATTGTGGTTCTCACATCGTTTTCAGCTGTAAAGCATCAATTACTTCCAACATTTATCAACAGATACACAATCTACATTCAGCATTAGCATTAATAACTCTGTCCACTGGGTGGCAGTAAAAAGTGCCAAAATAGAAAAGGTTTCATTAGTTGAATTGACCTTAGAAAATACTTTACCAAGTTCTAGCTGTGCTACAATGCAAACTTAGTTGACAATAAATAGCCATTTATATAAGCTTTAAATCAGAAATAAGCTTGATAAGCCAGAAGATATCCATCGTTGTACATGTAGATCTGCCTGTCGGTAGGGTTGTAGCTCAGACTGGCTACTCCTTTGGCTACCTTCTCCAGCCGCAGTGCAAGGGAGTTGTCCTCTTTCCCAGTTGCTGTGTCGAAGGCGTAGAACACTTCCTCGTGGTATTCGTCTACGTATCGGGTGGCGTACATCACACCACACACCATGAATGCATTGCTCACTGCCTTCTTGAACAGCCTGGTCTCCCACGTCTGCGTCACATTCAGAGTCTGAGCTTCGTTGTACCAAACTAGTCTGCTCACCACGAGATTACCATGGTTACTAGTGGTGGCATAGAGTGCCCACAGCCCCGTCTCATCTGCTTCCAGGTCAACATCACTATTAAGGCGACAGTCATAGTAACAGTATGGGAACTTGTTGTTGAATCCCACATCTGTTTGTGGAAGCTGCATCCGTTTGACATCATTGGTATTCAGGTCGTAGCGGCAGATATCTGCAGAGCGGTAACAGTGGTAATATAAAGCTTCACCGTACAGGACGGCGCTAGGACCTTCGACTGTTTTCGGGTCACTGTAGGAGGATGCCAGAGTATACTCATGATGGTTCGTAGAGGCCATGAAGTCTTCGTAGTTTTGGTAAACACGCAGGGTGTTTCCGTGAATGTGACCGCTGAGTAGAGGCTGAACCCAGTAACTGTTCTTCTGCCCCTCGCTGTCCATCTGTGCTTGTTTGCCCCATGAGCCAGAGTGGTAGCTCTTTCCATGAGGACTAACCTTAGTTGTTATGGGATCGCTGATGTTAGTGATCAGGCCTTTGAAGCAGTACCGAGACTGACCTGCAAAAAGAAAGGAGAACACATGTCAATGTGAATTTTGGATAAAGTCTTCATTTGGACTGCCGTATTTGCAGCTTGCTCTCTCAAGTAGCATTTTACTTTCTAATGCCTTTAAAACATGACTTTCAGAACTTTTTTAGCAATCATTCTTTTAATACGTTTATTAGTCATATCTGATCAACTTATGTTCCAGTCACCATTAGTTTTATTTCTTTTTTTGCAGACCAATGAGTGTCACTTAAATGTATAAAAGCTTCTGTATTTAAGGATGGTTTTGATCTTTTTCTTTTGTATACTCCCATTTACACTAGCTGTGTTTTCATTACATTTCTTCGCAAAATAAAAGCAACAATTGTTGCAGTGAGAAAAAGTCCAGGATATTACTGTCACTTCTAACATTCTCTGTAGGTGATCATTGTTTAAGTACAGCTGAATTCACTGCACTGAAGTTGCCTTTAAGTTGCATGAAGAGTGGCTTTGCTTCAGTTCTTAAACAATGATTTTATTAGAAAAGAGCTGCAGTCTGGAAATGCTGACACAAAGGCTTAATGCGGCACTTTTTAGTAACAACTTACTGAGGAGTTTTGAATTAAAAGAATGAGCTAATTTTTAGTCAATTTTAGAAGCGCAGATAAAGAACATGTCAAGTTTCCTCAGAGCTTGGTGACAATAAAAAATATATTGCGCCAATGAAAAGTGAGTTCTACCATGTTGAAAAATTATGTTGTTTTTGTTTTTTTTTTTATGTTACCATACGAACAAACTGTGCAAGTTCTAAAGGGAAAATATACAAGTACAGAATTTTTGGAAGGAAAAATATCAAACTTATCAGAGTATGTCAAACACAGAAATTCAAACTTTATGAGAATTTATCAATTATTTCCACCCTTTTGATGTTGTAAAATGTTACTGCTGCTACTTGTACATTGCTGATGTGATGCATATAAAGTTTAGACGGTCTCCGACAGAAAATTTGTATTTTGCTGTATCGTGCTGTATCGTGTTGTATTCTTAGATATGATATATTATGTCCTGTCAGACTTTGTAAATAACAGCTGCGCATATTTTGCTCTGATGCCCACAAGGTTAAGCTTGTTTATTTTAACAGAAATGTTTATTTCTGAGTGCTTATTCTTTAATTTTAAAATATTTCCTGCTGTTGATGACAAATATTTGCAATTAAAATTTTTCATTTTCTTTTACAGCTTTGGTTAAAAGTGGGGCCTTTAGCTTTAGCAGTTTAGCTTTTGCTTCCTGTCCTTGGTTAGCTGGTTAGCTCCTGTTAGCTCTGGGTTAGCTATCAGCTACAGGCAGGTCAGAGTTTGATGGACGTTAATTATACACCAGCTCTACTTTTTGTTTTGTTTTCTGGGAGAGACGGCATGGATGACGTTGCCAAGATGGTGATGGCGAGGAACGCCCAGTGAGCTTCAATTCAGCTCTTCAGAAACCTACAGGTGACGTCACGGAGGCTCCATCTATCTTTACTTTACATACTCTAATACTGGCTGAATAGCAGACTAACAATACACATAAGTATTGTGAAGAAGCAAACAAAATGTTGGCTATGTTGATCATTTTGATTTGCTTTTTATCTTTTTTTTTGCTGCAAATTTAAATGGATGCTTTCTGACTGGGGTTCTCCTTTCTACTGCTAAGGATTAATGTGTTGTGGATTTGAGATTTGGCTTCAAAACAACATTTTTGACCGATATTACAAAAAAGTGCAATTGTCCAAATTTAGAAAGCTAGAGAGATTTGGCAATTAAACATTATATTGTTTGTCAGTATTTTATATGTCCAGAGAAAATGGTTGCAACAATGACAAGATTGAAACAGCTACAATTATTCCTGTTGCTGCCTGCGATAAACTGGACATATGACACAGTTTATCTATTGGTCTGACAAAACTCTGTAGGCTGGCAACCTCAATCTCTGCGTGATTTTAGTGATTTTTAGTAGTTGCATGATTGACATTTTCTTTCAAGAATCTGTGGTGGTGTCCATGGTCATATGCAGGCTCATCTGGGCCAAAATGCCAGGGCTACATTTTATTTCCCACTCTACACATTGTTGTTGTCACATCTTCATTGAAGACAATGCATGACATTGTTGGCTTGGTTATTCAGCTCCAGTGCAAACACACTCACCTCTGAAGTCCTTGGGTATTGACTTGCAAGACTCAACGTTGTTCTTCAGGTAACGCAGTTTCTCTTTGACACTTTTCATGTTAACTGTATCAGATTTTTGCATCTTGGTTACATCTTTACGCAGTTTATCCATCTGACACAGGCACACAGACATACATTTACTCACATGTGACAACCAGTTATAATAAAATTTATTTTTAGCATTTTATCATAAATTTAGCAAGTTTTTCTTTTCTTTTTTTTTTTTTTTTAATATATATATATTCATTTCTGTTTAAATTATGCTTGTTCTTATTTTATGATTTGGTCGTTGCTGTTTTTAGTCAAACCTCTTTATAGACTTTCCGTGTCTGAGCGTTGTTCAGCTGCTTGTGGATGGTTTCAATGTCTGTTTCCAGCTGTCTGAACTCCTGGTCCAGCATGCGCAGGGACAGTGCCGTGTACAGGCCCTGGTCATGCAGGTACTGGAAGGGCTTTAGCCGGTGTGTCACGTTCAGAACCTGAACCTGGATCTGAGGGAGACGCTCGATGGATATTGTCACCTACAGGAAAACAAACCCATAACTTCAAAAAATTCTGTCTATTCAGAATTACAGGTTAAAATAAGAATATACACAGTTATCTCTTTTTTATCCGTCTCATTTTTATCTTATTTTAATATTCAGAGAAACTGACTTTTTCCTGACTTACAAATAAATTAACCATTTATAGTTTCTGCTTTTAAAAATGATACACTGACCACTTAGATACCCGTGTTTGAACTAACACATGTGATTCCAATATCAAAAAAATTCTTTTGAAAGGGCTATGAAAAAACTCAGATAGGCTGTTAAAATATTTCTTCCAACACCAGATAAATAAATGAATATGTATGTATTTTTAAAAAACAGATTTATTTTTTAAAAAGAATCAGAAAAAGCAAAGCAACCATTACCCACTGCCATCAAGAAAACAGTTCTGCAATGAAAAAATGAGCTCATCGCATGGAAAGTAGGTGCTCTACAATAAGCTCTTTAAAGTTAAATTGTGTCACAGGAGACAATAAATTCAAATGAATTACACTAAACTGCATTTGGCCAAAAGGAATGTGACTAAAGTAGTTACCACCTCCCAAATTTGATTAAATGCAGCCCTGCAACTACAAGGATGACAGAAGTTTAACCTGCTGAGACGCAGCAAAGGCAAACACAGAACTGTTGGAGGTGTTGGGGTTAAGTTTGCTTCAGTGTATTGTACTCTGATCGCCTGATGTTCTACCAAGGAGTTTATTCATAATGAATCCAAACTTTTACATGAAATAATTTTCCACCCGGAGGACGTTCTGCTTTTGATGACTCAGCAACTCAGTAAGACAACTTTGAGGTGTGCAGAAGTGGAATCTGTCCCTCGTGTTCACACCTGAGCCTGTTTAGCTATTTCAATTGAAAATATCTGGCGTGAAAAATATCATGAGCTGTGGAGGGACCAATTCAAATTCTGATCTGAAGCTCATTCTGCATGTTGGTGGATTTTTGTCAAATATCTAAGAAAAAAAAGTTAATAGTCATAGAAAAGTTGCAAAGGCAGAGAGTGCTACTTTGTCCAAAAAAGAAAATTCATTTTCTACATTTGATTTTGTTGGCTAAATGATGTACGTGAAGCTCTGGTCCATGAGGACCATTTTCCTGCAGGTTTTAGATGCTCCTGCTTCAACACTCCTGACTCAGATTGAGGTTTAGCTCAAACTTAAGAGTAAATTGTTGAGAAGATCCATTTCATTGGAATCAAATCTCAGGGAAACATCTAAAACACAGTTGCTCAAGTGTCACCTTTTTATCATTCACACAGACTTAAAGCAGTATAAATATTCACTTGTCCAAAGATGTTTAAGAAATTTCTGACGATTTCTGTGAAATGCAGATATTATTGACACAAGATTGGTATAATCCAGTATGGAATCAAAAGGAAATACGTTGCAGATATAATTAACCTGTATAGTAACAGGCAAGTCTGTTTAAAGCAGGATATGATCCATATCTTACTTGTTTTGTTGGACATAATTGGTATCAGTCCATTATCAGTTATTAGCTAAATGAGTATCGGCATATCGGATATCAGCAAAAAATTTAATATTGTGTATTCCAACATTTGAATCCTTATATCAGTCTGCTAATTTAGGAATTATGGTTACGTAACCATGACTAACAGTAGTGTGCTTTTAGTTAAGTCAAATATCTGAATAAGCCATGAAAAGCCGGCTTGTCTGCAGGATTCCTACCTGTTCCTGTAGGTTCAATAAGGATCTCTCGCAGGTCTGAACCTGCTCCAGCACACCCTCAAACTTCACAGCAGGGAACGACCACATGGTGGAGTTTACCTCACACACACAACTGCCAGACTTCTTCACACCTGATACCTTTTGAGTCTGGCCATCCTCCTGCAGCCACACAACGAAACAATGACTTAAAATCTCTTGACAATAATAGGCACAGGAAATAAAATACTTCAACAAAAGTCTTATAAAATGACACAAAATTGAGAAATTCTTCTTTTTATTTTTTTTTTCTCTGTAGAGAATCAAAGTTTAACTCACTGCAGATGAGAACAGAAGCAGCAGCAGCAGCAGCATGTTTGGAGATGGAGAACTGAAGAATGGATTGACAAAGACACTAACACTCCTCTTCCAATTTCTATAACACACACCACAATAAGAAACACACAATTAGCTACCCTGCCTCCTTTCACAGCTGAGTCATTGCTGACTGTAAAACCACTATTAACCACAATTATTAAGCTGCCTCCCTCAGCGTTTTTGGTCACGTCTGGAGATTCCTATTTCCTCCTTCTCTTTATATAAAACATTGATTTGTGTTATTTCCTCTTTAAAATATTCCTGCTGTGTTGAGAATTTTAAATATATCCTATTTAAGACTTGAACCATGAGAAATCATTTCTGCTAGTATGGGGCAAAAATACTGTATGTATAAAACTTAAATCTTTTATGTCATGAGCACCTGACTGGTGAGAGGTGGTTTTTTTTTTTTCAAACTATCTTAGACTTCTAGATCGATTAGCACAAATTATATAGATTTTTCAGTATTTCATTAAAGTCTAAGCAACCTCCAGTTATTGACATAAAAATGACTTGATAATGTTTAAAGATATGATAACAAGAAGGTTTTTGGCCATAATTTCTCTTGGCGTTATCATGTTCACCTCATGCATGTGTGGGTTCTCATCAGGTACTCCTGACATCTTTCAGTAGTCTAAAAACATGCATATAAGGTTGCATTGTGGGGTTGTTTGCTTTATTCGTCTGTGTTCAGCCTGAGATGGACCAGGGATCTGTCCAGGATCTATAACACCTCTTGCCTGATAGCAACTGGGATAGGTTCAAGTCCACCATTGGCTCTGCCTGGTAGCAACTGGGATAGGTTCAAGTCCACCATTGGCTCTGCCTGGTAGCAACTGGGATAGGTTCATGTCCACCATTGGCTCTGTCTGGTAACAAATCAAATCTAATCAAACATACTTTATTTATCCCCGAGGGGAAATTCAAGAGTATTGAACTGGGATAGGTTCAAGTCCACCATTGGTATTGGTTCTGACGGCAATGTGAACTACAGACGAGGCAAGGGACTCTTAATGGGATCGCTATGTTATTACCCACAATGCAGTACTTGTTGCATTGTGGGTAATACTTCCTGTATTTGGTCTGCTTGGTATGGACCGAGACATTTGTAGGCGGACTGAGTCCACTTTTTTGATCCGAGTCAGAAGTAATTTGGCCCATTCACATTTTCCCAAATTAAGCAGACTTTCTCAGCAAACAGACAAGGATTCAAATCAAAAAGGTCGATGTGAATGCCCCCTAAATGTACTTTTGTGGCAGCAGGCCATCTGAGACTTTTAGAAAGTACAGATTTTGTGTTATAGTGAGACTGGAAGCCTGACAAGTCTGGAAGAAGACAAATACAAAAAAAGTGCTCAAATCAAATAAATGTACTGTCCTTCAACTTTTTTGTACAAAAAAATAAGTGTGGATTAAACAACGAGGAGCCATCCATTAAACGGTTATAATGCCTGATCTAGTCTAGAACAATGCGACACACAGCGTCCTCTATCAAGTACGTTGAAACTGTCTAATGCACGAATCTGAGTTGTTTAATTTGCTCATATCACACAGTAAACATTTTATAACAAATTTTTATTTATTTTTTACAACACTTGCTGAATATGCTAAAGCATAGGAACTATTTCATGTTGGCCTTGATGTATGTTTTATGCTAAACAACCGTTGTCAAGCTACAGTGCGTTTCTCTCATTTACCTGTCAAAAGCCAGGTGATCTGAGTCAGTCGAATAATGCATTGCTATGGTGACATCCCGTAAAAGAGTGATATTCCAGTCACTTACCAAACTACATGTGCGTACAAACAAAAACAAAGGTGTCATGAGAATTATCACTGACCATGGTATAATTAACATTTAACCAACGTGCTTAAATTTTTGGTCTGATGTATTATGCTGATTCCAGTCTGCTTAATTTTACCGCATGTGCATAAATGGTATCTAAGAAGCTTAGCACGTAAAAATCAGTCATTTTTTAACACGTTATGTGGATAAAAACAGACCGCAGGATTATACAGGACATTTAAATGTTCCTGTCTGACTTAATGTTCCCTGATTTTGTGGATATTGTGTGCTTTCATTGTCTCTTTTCCGTTCCTCAATCCTGACAGATATGGCATTTTTATTCATAATATTTATTAGGCAAGAGTGTGTGTGTGTATGTGTCATGATTTGGGTTTTTCCTGTGCTTTGTTTTCGGGCTTCCTGTCTTATTTTGTAGTTCTTCCTGTTTAGTTCCTTTGGTTCTTGTTTAGCTTCATAGATTTCCTATTGATTTAGTTCACCTGGGTTCATTCAGTTAATTTGTTTCACCTGTGTCTTGTTTTGTTCTGTGTATTTATACGCCTCAGTTTCATTCCTTGGTTGCTGGATCATTTTGTTACTTAGTTTGTTTGTTCTTTGTCTCCTGGGTTAAAATAAATTACTCCTGAACCTGCATCCCTGTTCCCTCGTCTCTGCGTCGGGTCCACTCCTTCACCACCTCCACTAATGTGTTTTAGCTTATCTTAACATTTTGTGTAATTACAGTTTGTTGAACCATAAGTCATATTTTTCATTTTTCAGCTTAGCAGAGTACTTTTTAAAGCCCAACTCTATCCATAGAATTTTCTGAGCCAAACCGAACATATTGTCAGAGAAAAAAAATCTTCGTCTTCAGAAATCACATCTTCAGATGAGAAAGCACATCTTCAGATGAGAAAGGAGAGCCGGGGGGACTCAGAGGTGGGCTCTCCTATCTCTGAGGCTAAAGCTTGTTACATCCGCCACATGAAACAAGAACTATGTTCTTGCTCTCTGGGCTGCAAGAACAAGTAAAAAGTTATTTTCCGTCGGGTCCTATCATACTCCATGAGAAGCTTTGTCCTACATATACATACATACATATACATATATATATATACATACATATATATATATATATATATATATATATATATATATATATATATATATATATATATATATATATATATATATACACACTGCTCAAAAAATAAATAAAGGGAACACTAAAGTAGCATGTTGTAGATCTGAGTGAATGAATCATCATCTATTAAATACTTTGTTTTTTCTATAGTTGAACGTGCCAACAACAAAATCAAAGTGGAAAAACACACTACAGGCTGATCCAACTTTGATGTAATGTCCTTTAAACAAGTCAAAATGAGGCTCAATTGTGTGTGTGGCCTCCCTGTGCCTGTATTACCTCCGTACAACGCCTGAGCATGCTCCTGATGAGGCAGTGGATGTCCCGGGGAACGGGCAGGTCAGTCCATAACATCAATGCTTTCGTGTTGCACGAACTGCTGACACACTCCAGCCACATGAGGTCTAGCATTGTCTTGCATTAGGAGGACCAAGCACACCAGCTTATGGTCTCACAAGGTGTCTGAGGATCTCATCTCAGTACCTAATGTAAGTCAGGCTACCTGCTTTCATCTGTGAAGAGCACAGGGCACCAGGGGTGAATTTGCCAATCTTGGTGTTCTCTGGCAAATGCCAAACGTCCTGCACGGTGTTGGGCTGTAAGCACAACCCCCACCTGTGGATGTCGGGCCCTCATACCATCCTCATGGAGTCTGTTTCTGACTGTTTGAGCAGACACATGCACATTTGTGGCCTGCTGGAGCTCATTTTGCAGGGCTCTGGCAGCGCTCCTCCTGTTCCTCCTTGCATAAAGTAGGAGGTAGCGGTCCTGCTGCTCGGTTGTTGCCCTCCCACGGCCTCCTCCACGTCTCCTGATGTACTGGTCTGTGTCCTGGTAGTGCCTCCATGCTCTGGGCACTACGCTGACAGACACAGCAAACCTTCTGGCCACAGCTGGCATTGATGTGCCATCCTGGATGAGCTGCACTACCTGAGCCACTTGTGTGGGTTGTAGACTCCGTCTCATGCTGCCACTAGAGTGAAAGCACCGCCAGCATTCAAAAGTGACCAAAACATCAGTCAGAAAGCATCGGAACTGAGAAGATGTCTGTCGTGCAGAACCACTCCTTTACTGGGTGTGTCTTGCCAATTGCCTATAATTTCCACCTGTTGTCTATTCCATTTGCACAACAGCATGTGAAACTGCTTGTCAATCAGTGTTTCTTCCTAAGTGGACAGTTTGATTACATAGAAGTGTGGTTGACTTGGAGTTACATTGTGTTGTTGAAGTGTTCCCTTTTTATTTTTTTGAGCTGTATATATATATGTATATATATATATATATATATATATATATATATATATATATATATATATATATATATATGTATATATATATATATATATATATATATATATATATATATGTATGTATATATATATATATATATATATATATATATATATATATATATATATGTATGTATATATACATATATATGTATATATATATATATTTATATATATATATATACATAAATATATGTATATATATATATACGTATATATATATATATATATATATATATATATATATATATATATATATATATATATATATATATATGTACAGTATATATAAAAGCATGTACAATATAATTCCCAATGTCTATTAAACAAGTGTATGATGGGGAAAATTTTTCGAGTAAGATAAAAAAAAAAAAAAGAAAAAGAAAATGTATTATTAGACCAATTTTCTTTGTATTTTTGTTAAATACAAAAAAAAGATTTAAAATGATACAAAAATTTCTGCTAGAAGAATTTTGTTTGCAATAACATTTTTTACATGTTTTCAGGTGGAGATTTTATGATCTCTTTTAAAGTTCTCCCTGACTCAAATAAGCCCTTAATCCAGTGTTTCTCTATTGTGGTCTTCAAGCAACGCTGCTCTGCATACTTCAGGGGTAACCCTACGTTGACAAACCTGAATGAAATGAGTGTCTCGTTAGTGGACTTGCAAATAACACAATGAGGAGGTTCAATACACAACAGAGACACTTTTTATGATTTGGACACACATTATTGGGGTTTTTTTGTATTCTACTTGTTGAGAGACTTTATTTGTGTACTCATGTTGTAAATACATTTTCAGTGTTATCACCAAGAAGGATTTTGTATGTGGTGGGGCGCTGTTTTGCTGGTCGGGGACGCACTTTGCGTCATTACGTTCACGTCTGTAAGCGCGCCAATGGAAGTTACTTTTTCTCTCCTTTTTGTGTTGTATGATTTTCCCTCCGAGAGAGGATGCACATTTTTTGTTATCCCTAAATAAATAAGCCACAGAGGCTAAAGAAGATTTCCGTCTCCATAATTTTTTCCTTCGAGTTCATCGCTGGTGATGCTGCAATGCTCAACACTACTGAATACCTGCTGTAATAACAGAAGAACATGTGACTAATGATAAGAAACTCAGCTCAGTCTGCAGTAACCGGATCCATTCTGAGGTTCATCTGTACTTGACCATGAGGTGATCACTCCAGAGTAGCAGGCTGGACAGTTTCTCCTCGGTGGCTCTTTCAACAGGCCGTACTCAGGCCTTAAAGATTTTACTTTTAGCTTCACAGTGCTTGTATGTTCTCCCTGTGTGTTTGTGGGTTCTCTCGAGGTTCTCTCCCACCATCCAAAGACATGCATGTAAGGTTAACCAGTCACTCTAGTTTGTGAATGTGAATGCTTGTTTGTCTTTCTGTGTTGGCCCTTTGATGGACTGGCGACCTGTCCAGGCTGTACCATGTCAATCACCTGCTATTTGCTGGGATAGGCTTCAACTTCCCTGCAGCCCTGAACTGGAATAAGGGGAAAGATAATGAATGATTTATCTTCTTCAACTGGGAGAAAGTTTCAGCTTACAGGTTAATATTTTCTTTGTAGTCTTTGGGGAATTTTCTCATGCCATAGTAGGCAGCATCCCAACCAAAGTTTCCTTGGAGCTGAGAGGAAGGAAGCAGATGGGGATGTTGCTGTAGCCGAAACATGATGGAGAGAAGCTGTGCTGGGATTTCCACTATACTTATGTGTAAAATCAACAGTTAGAAAGTTTTAAACAACAGTCTGACTTTTTTCTCCAGGTATTAACATGTGTGGATGATGTGACCATCGGTGGGTAAGAGTAAGTAGAAGCATGAAGGTAACCGTTAATCTGGCTGGATCACATATGGTCTCATTCTCAAATTAGTGTTTTCAAATATTTGTGCGTGATTGGAAAGTGTTGCTAGGTTACAGACTACCACGGCTCCTGCCAGTCAAAATCTAAACTGCTGCTTATATTGTTAACTCATACTTTTTTAATATTAGACTCTTAGAGGCACATTTCACATTTTAAACAGCATTTCTGACCATCTGTATTTAATATTCCCTAATATGAAAATAAGTTAACTTTCTTCGGCTATGAGAAGGATTTTGTAAGTCAAATCAGCAGATTTAAGTTTAAAATAACAACAATAAGATGAAATATGAAATTCACAGTGAAAGTTTGCAACAGGAAGTGGTCAGTGATGGACTTTATTCTAGAGGAATTGGGGAGTTTCCAGACAGTAACAGTCAAAGTTCAGTCAAAGTTCAAGAAGTGGAACTCTGATATTAACTAATGATTATTAAGTGCAGTATTTAGTGTTATAAATGAAGAATTTGTTCACTAAGAAGTTGAGATACAGTGGTTCTCCATAGTTTTCTACCATGGACAAATAAACATTTGTGCATTATTTACAGTCCAATAATAGACAGTCCAATACAAAATAAATTCACTTATTTCCTACTAAAATAAGTAAAATATTTTGGCAAAGATCAGTTTCAGCTGGACTCTGACTCACAGCCAGAATATGGCAACGTGTTGGGTATCTGCAGGGACTGAAGAGATGCTGCATCTCCTGTGTGCAGCTGACACTGGTTCCATACCTAGCTTTTACCTGCAGTATCCCCCTTTGCTCAATGAAGCCCCCAGAACAATAAAGCTATTAAAAAGTATTGCATTGAGTTCTGATGATGCGGTACAGCTAAAATGCAACCTGCACTCCAACCATCAAACACAGAGTTGAGTATAACTTAGTCAGATTAGTGTGTATCACATCAGAGTTGTTTTATTGGATACTTTGTGGGTTTTTGTTTTCAAATAAGACCTACTTTAAGTTTGAGTTTCATATGTCTGAGCCTTACGTGATTACTATAAACAAACCTTTAATTTCACTGCAGGTTTTTTATGATATAATAGAATTTACAGCATGATGTCTGATATTCAAGTAAGACATTTAAACTATGTCCACATGGCAGGAACTTTTTTTGTGCACATATGACTTAGTTTATTTTCACGCGTATAAATCAGATCCATATTGATTGTTTTCAAGGTGACCTCAGTCTGATTGTTCATGTCACATTTTATCCCATTTTTATGTCGCTGAGCAGGCAGGATGTGGAAAGACTGAGAAAAAAAAAGAAAAAAACCCCCAATATAATTCAGAATTTTGTCAGCTCTGTTTCCACAGTGAATTAAAAAAACATCAAATTTAAGACAAAAATGTCTCTCTTTTTTTCTCTGGGGGGCATGATCGCTTGTTTTGGGCTTGTTTTCATCAAGCTAGTTGTTTGTTTTTCCCGCAAGATCTGGCAACACGACTCTTTCTGTGGAAGTTGTGGAATAATCTCATCTAGACCAGCGTTTCTCAGTCCAGTTCTTCAGGACCTGCCGGCCTGCATGTTTTAGATGTGTTCCTGCTCCAACAGATTGTTGAACATCTTCATCAAGTTCTGTGCAGGCATGTTAACAAGCCATTTGTTTCATTCAAGTGTTTTAAAGTGGTTCTGTTCCACACATTTCAGTCCCATTTACTTTAATATGTAAGTCCAGAAGGGCAAGAAATACTCAAGCATTATTTTTAAAAACTATTTCAATAAATTTGTATCAATCCTCTCAGATCAGCCATTCATTTTATTTAGGTGTGTTAAGGTCAGAATAGCAGTAAAACCAGCAGGGCAGTGGGTCCTGAAGACCTGGGAGGAGAAACCCTGATCTAAACCATGTTACAGTGAATGTGTGCTTCATATTAGGTTGGTCCATCATGTTTTTGGGGGGAGGGGTGTAATTTTACCAATGTTTTGGTGCAGATCATGTTAAAAATGTACTTATTCAGTTTACAGAGGTTGTATGGAGACCAGCTGATTTCATCCTTTTGTCTGTTTAATGTTCATGTTTTTAAAGTGAAATATGAAATATTTATTTAAATATTATTTGATATTTCAATTTTATTTAAAAAATTAAATATTTAAATATCAAATATTTCATGATCAGGAAATATTTTTCATTTCATTTCATGTACATGTTTGTTGTCTGTCAGATGGTGGAACTCAGATGGTGGAACTGTCATGTTCCAGAACTGACATGTTGTGATGAATCAAAGTCTCTCCGGAATATTCTGAAAAGGTTTTACTTGGAGACGCACTCAGTTTGAACACGTTTTGGTACATTTCACACCTAATTCACCATGGAAAGACTTATAACCGTGTTAAGCGGGCGACCCAAGGTTTATTCAAAGGTAAATGATGTTCTGATGAAACACTGTTTAGACTTCAGTCTCTGAAACTTTGTCTTCTTTGACAACAGTGTTGGAGCTGCTGATGTGTGCTTATAGATTTGGTCTTTCTGCAGATGTGTTTATAGATGTTAAAACAATACCTGTTTAATTAACATGTTTACTTTTCCATGTTTCCTTATTTGTTACAGAAAAATACAAACCATAAAGCAGCTGATAGAGATCGGAGCTCACAGACGAGGTAAGAAAGTTATTTGTGGACACAGATGAAAACTCCAGCCTGAAAATGAGCGCAGATTCAATCAGCTCTGATGATGAAGAGAAACATTAATAAAACAATGATTTCTAACAGGGAAAATGCACCGAGTTTCAGACGTTTCTATTGTTTAGAGTTTATTAACAGACGATTCTTTCTGGCCCTGAAGAGAGACGATTCATATCTGGTTTAAAAGACTGATTGATTCTTCTGAATGAAAGATTTGAGATAAAGTTTAAAGACCAGGAACACAAAATGATTTGTTTGTTCGTTTCAATGCTTGGATAAATCTGACAAAGTAAAAAAATATAAACTGTGATGAACAAAAGAAAATGATAAAGATGTCATGAAAATGGTTTTTCACCTCTTCCTGGAACATTCTGATGATTTCTTTTAAAGCTGGGGTAGCTCATGTTGGGGAGCTAGCAAGATGGGAAAGTGGCGCCCTGTCTTGGCTCCTCTCCCGTCTTCATTGTACAGTTTTTACAGATTTACAGTAAACTGAGGGGTCTAACTATATTTCTTATTGTTCATGATTACATAATGTACAGACTGCTGTCAGGACGAGGAAACACTTCACCCAGAGTAAAATAAATGTCTCTGAGCAACATTACCAACTGTAGCTTTAAACAATTCCCCAAACCGATGGATGAAAGATTTATTCTACAGATGAAGCCGACAAAGTTTAACCAGCTGTGTTTGTGTTTATCTCCAGACTTGTTGTTTCAGAAGATCCAGCAGCAAAGACCTGCACAGACAAGTCCAAACAGAAGACCACTTGGCTGTCCAGGCTGTTCGGTCGGCTCCCGGTATGTTTCCAAGCGTCTCTGTTTTACATGGTTGTTGTGGAAGTTTGTAAGATTTGTATTTGGACTCAAACATTCAAGTTTGGCACAAATTTCTCTCTGATATATTTTCCTTTTGAATTCCTAGAGAAAAGATGGACACGCTATAAATACTGAGAAGAAGTCCTCAGATGGGGGAACTAGCACCACAGCACCCCGACCTGAGGAGAAGAAGAAAAAGACCACTTGGTGGAGCCTGTTTAGCTGCTTCAGAGTATGTTTAACAGCTTTCAGGACGTCTTCTTCTCTGTTCTGGACTTGTTGTCTCATTAGGACTTCATGCTGGTTCATCTAGTTGCTGTTGTGAAATATTCCAACAAGTTTGTTTCTATCCGACAGAGAAAACGCCGAGTTGCTCCGACTTGTGATGATGATGTTCAGACAGATGGCAGAAGGTAAGCAGCCTCATCTCACTGGACTGATGTGTTTTCTGTTTCCTCCTGATCACAAGCAGCAGTTAGATCATCTGCAGTCCTCAGTTCACATCCTCAGCGAACCAGATGACTAATTCGGCTCTTTGGTGCAAATAAAGACTCATTTCACCCTTTTATTGGGTTTTGCTGTTATTGCCTAAAATACAAATGAAATGGGATTTCTGGGTAGATCAATGTCCTCATACTGTAAATTGATTACACACACACAAACACACACACACACATGCAGACATCTGTTATATGGATTGTGTGTGTGTGTCTCTGTAGCAGAAAGAAGACCGACGTCCAGCCCACTGATGGAGCAAGAAGCTCCAAGCCTCAGCATGTCCACTTCCAGCGGTAAGGACATCTACACACACAGTCACACACACAGAAACATACAAAATGATAACTAATAATCATCAGATTAATGTCTACATACTGTAAATTGATCACACACACACTGATCTCTGTTATATGGATTGTGTGTGTGTGTCTCTGTAGCAGAAAGAAGACCGACGTCCAGCCCACTCATGGAGCAAGCAGCTCCAGGTCTCAGCAGGTCTTCTATCATGGGTAAGGACATCTACACACACAGTCACACACACAGAAACACACAAGCTGATAAATGTTTCAGCTTTCTGTGACTTGTCATTGAAGATCATGATGCTAACGTGTGATGCTGCTTGTTGTTTTGTACGTCAGCTTCCCCAACACAGCCCGCATCTGCTACATGAACTCCAGCCTCCAGAGTCTGCTGACGCTCAGAGACTTTGTGGAAGATGTCCGCTCCCAGGAGGACTTGTTCGCACAGTGTCACGAGGCTGAACTGATGAAGTACAGTGATGACACACACACAGATACACACCAGCCAGTTATTGTTGTGGTTTTTCAGCAACGCTTGAGAAGAAAATGAAAAACTAACCTCCGTTTATTCTCCTTCATCCTCTCCAGATGTTTCGTGGACATTATAAGATGCCACAGTTCAGACGATGTCCTCTTAAAGCTTCAGGCCCTCAGCAGGTTAAAGGAGGTCGTTTCTCAGGAGGCTCCAGAATTTAGAGATGATGGAAACAAAGTGAGTCAGCAGATTTTTACGGCTGGATGTTCTCTGGCCTGCAAAGTTTACGTCTGTGCGTGAAATAAAATCTGTGTGTTTCTGTGTGTTCAGGATGCCCACGAGTTCCTGGTAGCTGTCCTGGTACACATGGAGAGCCTGGCTTTACCGCTGCGTCAGACGGCGGCTATTTTAGGAGGAAGCTACAAATGCCCTATTGCAAGAAACTTTGTATTCACCATGCAGAACACCAGGACATGTAAAAGGTAAAAAACACACACAAACACAGACAGTGATCCACATCTGGATACACATTTCTCTTTGATTCATGTGTCTAAGTAGACTGTTGTCTGCTCTCATCTCAATCCTTCCTGTCGTCGCGGCTTTGCTTCCAGCAGGAAACCTTTTGTGTACATGTATATTTATGTGTATCGCTCTTTTAATGTGCAGATGTGGCGACCGGTCCGTCACACAGGAGAACTTTACAAATCTCTCTCTGAACCTGATTCCTGAGCTTTCAGTGGAGCAGCTGCTCCAGATTTACCAAATGGTAAAAACCTTGTGTTTTTATTGGCTCCAGTCATTCAAACATTGACCGTGTGTGTGTGTGTGTGTGTGTTGATGTTTAGTCAGCTTGTTTCGCTGTACATAACTGACAGCATGGTGTCCCTGCAGGAGACACAGCTGGAGTACAGGTGCAGCTGTGGTGGATTGACATCAAGACGAAAGACCACATTTCTGACCCTCCCAAAGTGAGTGAAAAGAGCATTTGAAATGTCTGCTGAGTTTGTTCGCACCTGCAGCCATTTTCTTTAGCTGCTGTCCTCTTTCTTGGAAACAGATTCCTCATATTACACCTGAAGAGGTTTAAGTTCACTGAGAACCTGAAGATGATGAAGCTGCATGACCCCATCATCCTCCTCAGGGATCTGATGGTGACCTCCCACCAGGTGAAACAATCAGACAAAGAGGAAACATTCAGATGTGTTGTCGTCAGGATTGTGAGTGTGAAGCTGACTGTTATTGTCTGTGATTCTTCTCAGGAGGAGGGTTGGTACAACCTGGTCAGCGTCATCAGCCATCTGGGATCAGCATACGATGGTGGTGAGTTAACACGCGAGGAGAATCCAAACCGCTGTCACATTAACATACTAAACACATAGATATACAATATTTCTATCAACTTCCTGTTCACTTTGCTTTTCCTCCTGTCAGGACACTACGTAAGCGACGGATTACACCCGGATGAGAACCTGGACAGCAAAGCTGAAAACTGGCTTCGCTACAACGACGAGTTTGTCTACAAAACAACAGGAGCGGAAGTCAGAAGGGCGTGTAAGAACACGTCATACGTCCTCTTCTACCAGAGAAGGGTAAGACACCAACACGGGAAGATCATGTGCTGTCAGGTCAAACACACGTCACGCAACGACGACACAGTTGAAATATCTTCTCCACACTGAACTGACTCAGAGTTTCTGTCTGTTTCCAGATGTAGAGCAAACGGGTTAGTAGCCGTGGAAACAGGTAGGTGATGTGAAAAGTAACGTCTCAACAAATATGTCGACCAGGGGATCTTCTCTTCAAATCCTTATCCAAACTCTTTCTATGTCAAACCTACCTGCAAAGTGGACGTAACTAATGTCATAAACCAGATGAAATGGAATTTGTAGGAAGATGGTTAAAGTCATAGTGAACGTAGCTGAGCTACTTGCCCATATAATTAACCCGTTGTTACAGCCTGGTATTGTTCCAAAACACACAAAGGTGGCAAAAATAGTACAAGCATGTAAGTCTGGGGACAAAATGATGTTGAAAATGAGAGACCCATCTTAATTTAAACAATTTAATGGTAGAAAGAGTTATCTATTCAAGACTGGTGGAATATTTACTAGGGATGGGATTCAATTAAAAAAAAAAGAGATCATCGTAATAACAGGCCTTGTAAGGATAGAAAAGACAAATAGAAATGTGCAAAAAACTAAATATGGCAATGAAAAGCACCAATGGAGACACCTACATTTAGGAAAAAAAGTCTCAAATATCGCCTAAATGTTTTTGAGTTTTTTTTTCAGACATTTCAAGATAGAAATATATCACACATGTGTAATGGAAACATCTATTTCGCATTTACATGTCCAGGATGTGATGTGAGGGATTCTGACCAGTTCATTTCTGGTAAAGATAGCATGGTATGGAACAAACAACAGCAAATTTCAGAGAAGAAAGAAAAGATTTGAAAAGCCGCAGCAAGTTCTCCAAAGCAAGTAGAAACTCAAAAATAGTGCAATGTGGCTACATTGCATAAGCCACAACTCTTGTAAGATCTCATCCCGTTGGTATTCTAAGAGAACTGAAGCTTATGCACTCAACACTGTTCAACAGAAAAACCAGCATTTTGCAATAGCTGTTTGTCAAAACATATAGATATCGCTTTTATTTGAAAAAAAAAAAAAAAAAATTGGAAACACAGCTAATGATATTTCTAATGCCAACTGGTGTGCATTATTTTTGTGTATCCATTTTATTTAAATGGATTTTAGGTCCAGGGTGTCCAGGGTTCACCCTGCCAATCATCCAATGATTGCTGAGATAGGCTCCAGATTCTCCATGACCCTTAATTAGACAGTTGGAAAGTTGTGAGGACAATGGATGGATGGACTTTAGGGGACAATTAAATGAAATAATAAAAAAAGTAATTAACATCGTAAGTCCCTGCGACGGACTGGCGAGCTGTCCAGGTGTACTCTGCCTTTCGCCCGCAGACTGCTGGGATAGGCTCCAGCTTCCCTGCAACCCTTCCTCGGACTATGCAGTTAGGATAATGACTGAATGAATGAATGAATGAAAAACTAAATATGGCAATGAAAAGCGCCAATGGAAACACCTACATTTCGGAAAAAGTCTCAAATATCGCCTAAATTTTTTTAATGCTCTCATGAAGTGTTTTTTTCAGACATTTCAAGATAAAAATATATCGCAAAGGTGTAATGAAAACATCTTTTTCACATTTACATGTCCAGGATGTGATGTGAGGGATTCTGACCAGTTCATTTCTGGTAAAGATAGCATGGTATGGAACAAACAACAGCAAATTTCAGAGAAGAAAGAAAAGATTTGAAAAGCCGCAGCAAGTTCTCCAAAGCAAGTAGAAACTCAAAAATAGTGCAATGTGGCTACGTTGCATAAGCCACAACTCTTGTAAGATCTCATCCCGTTGGTATTCTAAGAGAACTGAAGCTTATGCAATCAACACTGTTCAATAGAAAAACCAGCATTTTGCAATAGCTGTTTGTCAAAACATATAGATATCGCTTTTATTTGAAAAAAAAAAATTGGAAACACAGCTAATGATATTTCTAATGCCAACTGGTGTGCATTATTTTTGTGTATTCGCACAAGTAGTTCAGCAAGTTAAATCATTGTAACATAACTTTGTTACCGGCATCACCATAGCAACACTTTAATCAACCGATTCAGGTCAGCTGGCTTTTGACAAGTGAATGACGGAAACACACCGAAGCTTCAGCAAGGTTCCTCGTTTTTTAATCTTTACTTAATCACATTTTATCCACATTAGAATATTTGCGATTAAAAATGACTTTTTTTTTTTTTTTATTTAACTGGATTTTAGGTCCAGGGTGTCCAGGGTTCACCCTGCCAATCATCCAATGATTGCTGAGATAGGCTCCAGATTCTCCACGACCCTTAATTAGACAGTTGTAAAGTTGTGAGGACAATGGATGGATGGACTTCAGGGGATGAATAATTGAAATAATAAAAAAAGTGATTGATATTGTAAGCCCCTGCGACGGACTGGCGAGCTGTCCAGGTGTACCCTGCCTTTCGCCCGCAGACTGCTAGGATAGGCTCCAGCTTCCCTGCAACCCTTCCTCGGACTATGCAGTCAGGATAATGACTGAATGAATGAATGAATAATGTAAGCTTAAGCTCTATGTCTGGAATTTCTTTGTCATCGTCTGGAAAAATGCATTTAATTTAGAAATGGTAGAATAAAATAGAAAATGTCTCTGTCCAAGACACACCCAAAGTTAAAATGTCATTTCAAATACTTGTTTTCTTTAACCCTGTCCTGTCCAGCATCATAAGACACAGAATGGCAGTCTGTCTACCATATTTTGCCAGACAGGTTTGTTCTGCCAAGGAAGACACATCATATGGCTGCACTTGATATTACAGATAGTTTTATAATTATTTTCATTGCAACTGTTAGTCCTCCCCTCCCCCCCCAGCCATCCTATCCACTCCCCCAAAAAAACACAACCCTCCCAGCCCCAATCCTTACCCAACCACACAGAATTCATCCACTGTCCTCAAAAAACCCCAAAAGTTCTGCGAACAAATGCGGCTCTTTTAATGCATTCATTTTTCTGTACTTAATCAATCGTAATTAACATGTCAAAGTCCCAGCACTAATATTTACTTGAGATATTACACTGGTATCTTCAGCATGTGGCTTTAGGGAACATGGCAGCATGTGTACGACCATTTTAGATCTGGTTGAGAAAGTAAATGATGTTTCGGTGTCTTTTTTATTCTTACAAAGGCATTTAATACAATCGATCATACAGTTTTACTGGGAAAGTTGTGTCATCATGGAGTCAGGAGCATGGTACTCCAGACGTTCAGGTACTATGTTATTGAATGACAGCAGTATGTTAAGATAAATGGGGTAAAGGTGGCAAACAAAGATCATGGGGTCCCTCAAGGATCCATTTTGGTTCCCCTTTTCTTTATTGTTTATAATATAATGATTTTGTGAGGCTGATATTCATAAAATACTTTTCACAGATGACAAAAATTTATTTGTGTCACATAAACATATGAACCTGCTTAATAAGCCCTAAAATGAGCAATTAGCAAAAAGTAAATATTGTTTAAATGTGACAAATTGTATTTAAATATTTGCTAAACCTATTAGATTGTTGATCTCAGAACCTTTCTCAGGATATATAATGACAAATCTAGACGTTTAAAAAGCACATTAACAAGTTTTTAAAACCGGTAGATTATTTTTCAGAGTGAGACAATTCTTTCCACTGGAAGCATTATTATCATTATATAGACCCTTGTTCAAGCCCCATTTAGTTTATTATAACATTATCTGGAATAATACATATCCTACTAATTTTAATATATAAACTGTATTTACCATTCTTTATCAGCAGCGCTTGCTGTTGTCAAATGGTCAAGTCGGTCAGGCACTTGTTTTCTGCTATAGAGCTCCAGGTGAATTCCACCTTATTGGTAATTAAGTAAGTATTCAAGTAATCGTCTCATTCATTCACAATCACATTAGTCGTCACATTAATTTGCCGCATGGCCAGTGATAATTCTAATGTCAACTGGCCAGATCGCCAACATCAGCAAACTATTTTAATATTTCTTTATTATTATCATTTTAACAATGCAATTGTTAAAATTTAAAAACTTTTGACAGCAGGCAGACGATCAATCAATCAAACATACTTTTTTCATCTCTGAGGGGAAATTCAAAGTTCAAGACAGCTCATCCAAGTTTTGACAGACAGACATTTAACATTTATGACGGCTATAAATGTCATATACACTCATTTACACTAAAGTACAAATTCAAACAAAGCCTCACACAGTCCAGGAAAGTGGTGAGTCGGAGGGCGGGTGGGAGGGCCCTCGGCCTTGATTCCATAACTGCCCTCACTGGCAGCTCCGATCAGCTGAATGGGGGCATCAATTCTGCATACCAGCTCCGGAACCGAGAGCAAATTGCCAGTTTGGGCCTGGCTGGCATCCTCCTTACGGTCGAGTCCGGTCAATGCAAGAGTGCACTGCTTGCTCGGCACATTCCATTGCAGAATTCAAGCAACTTGCCAGCTGCTGCCAGAATCTCACGGGTCTTCAGGTAGATCAGAACTCCACCAGCACCAATCAGCAGAATCCCAACCATCAATAGTCCAAAGATGTCGACACATCCTCAGTAGAAAAAACCGCCAGACACATTGGTCTCCACCTGGCCCAAGAGTCCGGAACGCATCCAGCCAGAAGCGTCCTCTCAGGACTTGCGGGCTCCCCTTTGCCCGATCTCCGGGATGAAAAAATTTGATCGATTGCGCTGAGAGACTACCCAATCAGGTCCATGATGTAGAAATTTTCAGAAACAAGAGATGTACAGAGAGTCTCTGAGACAGACAGGAAGAAGTAGCAGGCCAGAGTGGACGTGGAGTCTAGAGCACCACAATGTTTACCATCTGATGCACAGATCTGAGTTGTTTAATCTGCTTATACCATGCTCCCACACAGTCAACATTTTAATACAAATGCTTTTTTTTCTTATTTACAAAACTTAATAATTATGCTAAAGTATGGGAACTTTTTTAAGTTGGCCTCCACATATTTTTTATGCTAGACAAGCGCGTTTCAGGAGCACATCATTCTTGAGGCTCTTTTCCATGGACATGCTCTCCTAAAGCGTCCTGAATGTAATCTCCATCAAACTGCATGCACAATGAAGAATGTTGTGCGTAGGTTAAATACTTGATTATGTAAACTCATTTCATTATATTCATTTTATCACCAACAAAATACAAGGAATAGGTTGCTGTGAGAAAAGAAATGCAGAAAACTGAACTGTACTGGTTTCAGGATAAGGTATGGAAGGTTCGCAAGTATGGAATGAGTTGGAAAGCAATATAAAACAATCTGTCACATTTTCTGTATTTAAAATAAACTATTGGAGTTTTAGGCATCTGATGGATTTCAAACTTATACTTCAAAGGCCAAAAGTCTGTATTTGTACATGGATCAAGTGAGGGTATTAAGGTACAAATTACATAACATGATGTTCATGTAGAAAATAGTTTATTGTACTTGTTGTATGTATGACATTGTTGGTATATATATATTTGCTTGGACCATGCTAAAAAATGAAGATCTGTATGTCTCATTTATTCATCTGCACACAGTGATGTGACTGCTCTAATTGATGTGGGACTTGAGAGTCCTCTGACTCACACACCCGTCATATGTCGCTCCCGCTGGCCGTGGGATGGTCATAAGCTGCAGTTGTGTCAGGGGGTGATGTGTTGGGACCCCTGTTTCACAAGCTTGAAGCTACTAAGGGTTTTCCTTTTTTCACAGCGTAATATGGTAGCAGCTATTTCCAGTTTGTATGTTTTTAATTGTGAAAACAAAGAAAAGATAGTGTGTTGCTGCTCTGTCTGGGATTTTTTGTTGCAGTAGGGGAAGCTGGATGCAGAGCAGCAGATTGTCCTGGAGACTGGAGCAGCAAGAGGACGCCTAGGTACGTATGCCCTCAGGAGGAGGGGTTTACCCCAGAGAGCCTGGTTCCTCCCGAGGTTTCTTCCTGTTAGGGAGTTTTTCCTCGCCACTGTCGCCCAATTCCGACTCATCTCTCTAATCTGGCAGTTCAGAATTGATTATCAAACCACTAAGATGAGTTAATCTGACCGGCTTGCTCTCTGGAGGTCTACAGACTAAAAGTAGGACAAAAAAATAATCAGATACAAAATCATTCATCTAATGATTAAATAAAAGTTAGTACATATCAAAACCAGTGTGAGGATTATTTTTTTATTTTTAAGTCTTAATGGTTAAACTGGGTTTATTCCATGAAGTTTCTCTTGCAGCTTCGCAACAACTTTCTGTAAATTTGATGAGATTGTAAGTGATAAACAATCCACACCTTTAGTGTTTATGATATCTAGATGGACAAATAACACTTTTTAAAAACAGTATAATCAGACACTATAAAGATCATATGAAATCAAATCAAACTTTATTTACAAAGCACTTTCCATACAATGAAATGCATCATAAAAGTGCTGTACACATTATCAAAGCACTACAAAAATAGCCCATCAGCTCAAATGTACACACTCACACAAACACACACACACACACACACACAAACACACACGCACACAACACCAATTACTAACACCTGTCTTAATCATCACACATACACCTAGTTGTAACCGCTGAGTGCAGAGAAACCCGGTAAGGAAACATTATCACAGGAACCGTCTGCACCAGGAGTCAACCAGACCACAGCAACAAGGGCTCCAGCACGGGCACCAGTCAAACACCGATGCAGCCATGGCCACCATGACACCCAGCGTAGAAGGCACCTCTGAGGAACACCAGAAAATATGCCGAAATGATAAAATACATAAAGATAATAAAACAGTAAAGACTCTAAGAGAAAAGCAGTAAAATCAAATGTAAAATAAAAATCATCATAAAAAAAGAACATAAAAAAGAACATCCCTAAAAAGAAGAATGTCCCTAAAAGAAATTGGTTAAAATAAATATGTAAAATATCAACACTAAGACAATAAATACGAAATAAAAGCCTAAAAAAGGAAGTTTTGAGCCCACTCCTACAAGCGTGAATGTTATTTGCAGCCGTGATGGACTGCATCTATGTTTAGGTGTTAAACTTCCTTGTTCTGCTTCGTCTTCCTCATCTTGATAGGAAGCGAAGGACAGAGAACATTTCTAAGATAAAAATACAGGTTTTTTTTGTCACATTGTAACGAATCGTGTGGCTGAGTGGAGGTTATTTAAAGAATGATGAATTTGCTGATGAAGTCTTCAACAGAACCTTGTCAGCAGATGAAGGCACACGATAACATGGAGCTACGCTGCTGACTGAAACCTCACGGATCCCTCCATTACAGCTTGTTCTGCCACATTCCTCCAAAGTGAAAACAAACTACGTTTAAATCTGTTATTAAAAAATAATAAAATAAAAATTCTAAAAAATGCTGACAAGGAAAACACTGAACGACAAGTTTTTTTTATTTTCTTTTAAGCACCGCTAATACTGGATCCAAAGGACCTGAAGGGGCCGGTAGGTTCATACTGGGTCAATTGGTTATTGATGTAATTAGGTCCCGAACCATTCAGAGCTTTATAGACCCACAACAGAACTGTAAAATCTATCCTCTGACAGACAGGCAGCCAGTGTGAAGACCTCAGAGCTGAGCTGATGTGGTGGACTCTCTTAGTCTTAATAAGTACCTGAGCAGCAGGATTCTGAATTATCTGCAGTTGTCTGATTGTTTTTTTTTTTTTTTTGGGTTTTTTTTTAAATCAAAATGAAAATAATTTTAAATCTGTTATTAAAACATAACGCTATAAAAAAGAAAATAATAAATTCAAGAAGCTGGAAGTGGAGAACTAGGAGTTTGGATGTTCCCTAAACATTTATGGATGTGAATCACTATCTGAGTTCCACACCTTCTATTCTACAGTCATGTTGCAGACACTTTTATCCAAAGCAACTTACATGTGAGACACAATCAATTAACCATAGCCAAAAACCAAACCCACTACAGTTGTGAATGGGAGGATGTTAGAGTACCCAAAAAGTACCTACAAGGTTCAGCCCTCCCTCCATCCAAGGCTCAAACCAGCCAACTTCTTGCTGTTAGGTTGCAGTGCTATCC
This sequence comes from Telmatherina bonti, assembly GCF_933228915.1. Classification (NCBI taxonomy): domain Eukaryota; kingdom Metazoa; phylum Chordata; class Actinopteri; order Atheriniformes; family Telmatherinidae; genus Telmatherina; species Telmatherina bonti. The sequence continues at coordinate 13,959,261 of NC_136620.1, read as the reverse complement.
ATTATGTCACTATAGACATCACTACACTGGAGTCTGGTGTCATGCTGAAAATGTTGACCAAGAAAACACTGAAATGTCATAAAAACAAGGTTAAACTGCTGTGGTTATAGGCACGCGGGGCAGACTCTTTGTGGAAAAATGTCATTTTTGTTTTCTTCCTAATTTGCCTTAAAGTAGTGGTTAAGAACCACCCAGCCGACCCCCCCATCACAAAATCGGTTTAGCCGGTTATCTGAATTTGTTGTGGTGATCTGAAGTTTAGCATGTGTTCTGTTAGTTTGGTAAACTCATCAGAATAGCTTACTGCTGCTTAAATCATATCCGTGTCGCAGAATGTGGCAGAACTATGACAACAATACAGTTTTCTGTGATGTTTTCTGTGGGTTGGGATGTGGGATGCAGCTAGGGATACGGTTACTTGTTGTGCTGTTTGAACAAAGAGGCCTTAACTTTCAGATAAGCCTATAAATGGGAACTTGCCATAAGATATGCCAGTCTGATAAAACAGCCCAGTCAAAATGCAGTAGAGCGGGAGGGGCTCGCTGTCCCTTCAGAGTAGTAGGATCCGACTGATGAGATGCTTATTTCAGCCGTTCCGCATTATGGTCAAGTAAAATGGCCGCCTCTGACAGAGTGAACCTTGTAAACAGGCCCAGACAGGCCCACTGGATGAGTGGAATAGTTGCTGGTGTCCTCTGCCTCAAAGCCTGACCAGGCTTCTTGTAAAATATTCAATTCAATTCAATTCAGCTTTGTATAGCGCCACTTCACAACAATGCTGTCACAGGGCACTTTACATACACAAATTAACATACATATCATTCCATATGAGGGGCTGTTTGGGACATTATTCAGAATTAGCCTCTCACAGACACATGTGAAATTTAAATCATTCATACACTATGGTGAAACCTCTCACACACTATACTGAAATATCTTCTCACACACTATACTGAAATATTCTTTCATATGATAAACTAAAATCACTGTTCATTCTTAAATCAAATTTTACTCCAATGTGTGTGAGAGGCATTTTACTAGTGTGTGTGAGAGGTAAATTTCACTTGAAAAGGATGTAATTTCAGTTGAAACGGAAGTCATGCAGTAGAAAAAATGAGCGCAATTTTAAAACATACATAGACACGTCCGTGTGTGGTCCTCCAGCAATCTATGCAGCCTTTCTTGCCCAACAGTGTCTTTGTTTTGCAAAGACTCGATACACCGTAAAGCACCAAAAAAGAACCTTGCAATATCTTCTTCATTTCCTCTCACCTTAAAACAGGGAGTCTGAACTTGGAGAAGAAGAAGAATCATATAAATGAACATTGTGAACAGTGCAATCTGATACTTATGGTTTGTGCTGGATTTCAAGAGGCCACAATTAAACTCTCTTTGCTGGTGGGATGGAAATACCGATACTAGATGGCTATTTAGCATGTCCTAAAAGCGTTTGTTTTGAAATTGCGCTCATTTTTTCGACTACATGACTTCCGTTTCAACTGAAATTACTTCCTTTTCAAGTAAAATTTACCTCTCACACACACGAGTAAAAAGCCTCTCGCATTGAAATTTGATTTAAGAATTACCACAGTGATTTTAGTTTTTTCATATGACAGGATATTTCAGCATATATATATATATATATATATATATATATATATATATATATATATATATATATATATATATATATATATATATATACATATATATATACACATTAATATATTAGAGAAATAGAGTAAATAAACACATAAAGATGCTTTACACAGGTGTGCAAATGAAGAAAGAAGGAGCAGAGAGAGGCCTCATAAAATAATGGTGATAATAATTAGGAATGCACTGATACCGATATCAGTATCGGTATTGGCTCAGTACCATGTATGTACTTGGTATTATTAAAAGTGTACCAATACCACAACCGTTACCTGATACCACACTAGTCAAGCCAGCACAGATGTGTTTGATGACATGCTTCGGACATATCTTAAAAGAAATTAATGCCTCGAATGTTAAAATATGACATTTTTTTGTTACACAAAAAACGAGATCTTTGACCGCACATGTATTGCTGTATTGAGGTAAAATATGCCAAATCAAAATAAAACTTGTTGAAATTGTTAGATCTGTAATGTTATATATGTATTAGTGAGGTAACTAAAGAAAGGATGGGTAATTTATTACAACCTGATAAAATCAGTCATAACAGCAATAATAACCATAGTTACAATCATGTTTGTCAGGATTTGGGTTTTTTCCCTTTGCTTTGTTTTCAGGGTTCCTGTTTTATTTTGTAGTTTCCTGTTTAGTTCCCTCGGTTCTCGTTTAGCTTCATTGATTTCCTGTTATTGAATTCACCTGGTTTCATTTTGTTAATTACTTCACCTGTCATTGTGTTCCGTGTATTTATACCCCTCACTTCTTGTCTTATGTTGCTGGTTCATTTGTTGGTTTTTGGCCCTCACTTTGGCCTTCTCCTTCTTGGATTAAAAGGATCTGATTTCTGCATACTGGCTTCCCGACTCCTGCATTTGGGTCCACCTCCCTCCAGCCACCGTGACAATGTTCACATAAACAGATTTGGTATAGGCAAATATCGGTATCTGCAAATATTCAAATTTCAGATATCAGTATCGTATCGGAACTCCCAAAAAAATGGATTGGTGCATCCTAATAATAATAATAATAATAATATCAATAATAACAGCATTTCAGAAAGAGGGAAGGTTCTTGGATTGTTGCCCCCACCAGCAGCGACAGCAGCAACAGACTGGCTGATAAATGCGTGATACAGGTGAGACATTTGGTGAAGAGATGCAGATTTATATCGGAACATCATCACAAGTTGAGATTTTCCATGACTCTTCATGTAGCTGCTACTTCCTGTCACAACTTCATTCGATTGTTGCTGTGGCTTGTTGAAGTTCGGTTGTATCTGCTGTTGGCTAAAACATAAAGCTGCAGGTTATTCCGGCCTATAAAGTAGGTCCTGCATGGGATTTCCCAGCAGCATGTATTTAATTTCCAGGTGGATAGTTTCATACTTTGGCTCAGTGGTTTTGTGGTCCCTCAAGAAGTGGGTTTACTCTTTATATACAGTCTATTGGGTATACGCTTAATTTTTTGCGCTTTTTTTTTTTAAACAGAAAAAAGTAGCCAAGAAAATGCTGTTTCAGGAAAACGTGACATCCAAGACAACTGTTTAGTTTACAATCCTTATATTTAGATAATTTCTGCTTTTTGGTTTCAGGGAGGAAGAGTTAGGGAATGACTAAACCAGTTCTGGCAGACAGACCAGCGAGAGACAGGCTCATAGACCTTATTATGTCTATGTTCAGGCCCTGTGTAAGACTGGCGACTGTACCCTGGCTCTCGCCCAATGATGCAGGGACAGGCTCAGTTAACGCAGCTGATGGTTAACTGCACCAGTGTAGCATAGGTAACCTCAGTTAAGCTGCTATGTGACGTGAGTACATGTGTAAAGCAGCATCACAGGGGAGTTAGAAGTGGGTATACCCAATGCTGACTGAAAAACACGTGGGTATACTCTGCATACCCACATATACACAAGACTACACCACTTTTTTTGGGTGCTTGGTTTGTACATAAGTCCACATCTGTCCACATTTGTTCTTGTCCAACTTAGCAACAGCTGCAAACCTGTGAGGAACATTTTATCAGTCCAGGTTAATACTGATGATGGAACATTTTATCTGGTTGTAAATGATGGGATTGCAGCTCTTTATCTCCGTCTGTTAAATGTTGATGTCTGAGGTTTTAGTTGGCTACAGACAGACTGTGTGTTTGTGGGTGTGTTTCTGTTTTTACCTGTTAGCAACATGACTTGTTTTGCATGAAACATTTCTGCTGGGCCAAACATACCTCCACAGGTAGGTTGCAGCATGATAAAGTCTGAGAACCCCTCCTAAAGTCAAACGGTCGCTTTTCACAAATTTATCATTTTCTCCTGTTACATAAATCACATCAGGTAACACTGCTGTTGAGCTGACCATGTAAGTGTTTGCAGCTAGATGATTTGCTGAAAAAATTATACAATCAACTTAAAACCACCATTTACAAAGGAACCTTTTCATTTCATCTCATTTAATGAAAACATATAATCAAAATTATGTTATTATGATGGTACTCCTGTACTGAACTCTTTTTAGATGCTTTCTTGGCTTTGTTAATTTTTTCCATGACTTGATCTGGTTTTGTTATTTGGTGTTAAAAAGGGAGTTTTACTATGCTGGCGGCTGTGGCGGAAAATATTGCCAAATGTTCATAATCGTCAGCAAATTCTTTTCTTGACCAATTCTGTTCAGCTGATCATAAAGTCCCAGCCACAGGTTTCTTACTTGTGGCTGGGACTTCTGAGACAAAAACACCAACATTTACAAATCCATATTCATTAGTGGGAGTGTGCAAAATTCAGATGCTGCAGTCAGAGATATTGTCATGATCAAATTGTGTTCAGAGATAGATGCTCTGTTCTCGATCCGTCATGAAGTTGAACGTGGTCATCCTGTGTGTTCTGTTCACACTCAGCCAACAGGTAAGAAACACTAGCTACAGAACGTGATAAATCTGTTTTTATACATAATATTTACCAGTGTTTTGCTGCCCTTTTATCTTTCAGGCAGCTTCACCCGAAAAGTGTGTGTGTGAGTTAAATCACTCACAGAGGGTGTTTCCTCATGACAAACTCCAAGCAGCAGAAAGCAATGTCACATACTGCAACAGCCGCATCACACCTCAGAAGGTAACCAGTCTTGTAAATCTGACCACCTGTACTGACATGCAAGTCTCACAAAAAATGATCTGCAAATGCCGCTGCCTCTGCAGACCAAAGAGCTGGAGAGTCTGTTGCTGGGTTTGGAGCGACGTCTCGAGCAGCTGCACAAAGACATGTCGATCCTGGAGGCGGAAGACGATGGACAGCTGTATGGCGTTCTCAGCTTGTACATCATTGAGAATGAGATGGTTGAGATAAAACAGCTGGTGGACAAACTCAACAGTACCACGCTGGGGCACAAACACCTCACTGCTGACACGCTTCTTCAGGTATACTCACAACCACACACACCATCGCTCAATATTAATGATCAGTGTCTGTGTAAAGGATTAAAAAGTCTTTTTTTTCCTACACTGTGGAATTAATATTTCTGTCTCTGTAGAGCTTATGGTTGTCTTCTACAAAAATTTACTGCTTTCAAAGCCACCAAATGTCACAGAAGAATAAACCCTCTAAGGTGTTATTTTGTCTTTGTTTCGGACGCTATATTTGGACCTAAAGCAGTTGGTTTATGATCAGCAAAATGCAAAACGATATCTATTTAATAGAAAATGCTTAATGTGCGTTACCGAATTTTTTTCTTAATGGACATAACATAAAATAATTCTTTTGAAAATATCTGTGGATGTGCCAGAAGGGTCATGTCATTTGTTAGACTATGTGAGAACCAAAGCTTGTTGGTGTAGAAGATTCTCATTCATTAAGGTCATGGTAATACTTGTTCCTTGAGTAAATGGAACTGATTTTTTTTTCTTTTCCCTTTCTTCCCTTTCCCTTAAGCTCCTAGGAGACCAAAAGTAAATGCATATCAAAGTGGTTTTTGTAACAGTGAGAGGGGTGTTTGCTGACATCTAGTGGTTAAAACAAGGAATTGCCAGAGTACGATGAAAAATAGTTGCACTTGGAAATAAAATTTCATTATGTTCATTGTTTTAAAAAAATTAGTTTGGGTTTTAAAAGAGTACAGTGAGATAAAAGATGTACCTTCAGCATTTATTTTAATGCTATTAATAGTTAGATAGGATGAGATAGGAGTTACTTAAATAGTTTTCAAAAGTTACATAGATATTAAGTCATGTGAACAATACAATCCAGTCGTGTCCAGTGGTAAGTCTACATCTGGATGTCATCATGAATTTACTTTCTTTTTTGATCTGAAAAGCTGTGAAATTTGTGTTTAAGCTTTTATTTCTGTTAAGAGAAAGGATTTTAGCTAATCAGACTGCCTGCCTCCTTCACACACTGCTACGTCTCACAGCTGGATGACTTGAACAAAGAGATGGATGACTTGCAAACGTTTGACTCCATGGGGGTGGTTAAAGCACGAGTACGAATCAAGCATCTGACAGCTAATATAGATATCTGCAGGGCAACAGTCAACTCCACTGTTGCACCCACACAGCCGTCATACGGTGAGTCATTTATTTATTTATTTATTGTAATTTCACATCTTGTGATTAATAACAGCATTATTCTCTTTATTTTCTTGATATTTTTCTTGGGAAAAAAATATATTTAACCGATTTTACAGCACATTGATTGGAGTTGAACATCTGCATTATATTTAATGACAGGATTGTCCTTGTTTGGCCATGAAGCCCCACCCTACAGAGGCCTTGTTGAAAAGTCTCAATCAGTTTTATTTATTTATATCATGTGTTTAAATTTGGAGAATTTCTTCCCTGTTTTTTATTTTACATTTTCCTTTAGGTACCTGTCCCTATGGCCACCTTTTGAACGTAACTGGACCGAGGGTCTACACTGCAGGGGAGTATCCTGGCTCGTACCCATTTGGAGCCTGGGGTCGGGACCCCAAACCAGATGCAGGGAAAAGAAACTGGTATTGGATGGTAATCTTGACATCCAGCAACATATACGCCCACTACGTCCGCTTTTACTCCAGCCTGAGCGCTCTCATCATCGGAGTGAGCACACCTGGTAAGACCTTCAGCCTTCAGCTGTGCTCCATTGGATCCATTTGTCATTGTTTTTACATCAAAGTAAAAACATTTGATAAATCCAGGAAGTTGATTGTAACTGTTAACTGTGCAACGGATTAAGAGCAGGGACAAGCAACCCTGGCCCTCACAGAGTCACAGACTTGTGCAACATGACAACATGCTGTTTGAGATCCACTTTAACTGAATCAGGTGTGTTGCAGTAAGGAGGCATCCAATACCTGCAGGACACCGTTCATTAAGGAACGGAGCTGCTGATCCCTGATGTAGAGGTTCTGATTTGATGCAAAACATTTATTCCACATAAACAGATATGGCGTCCCTACATCACAGCTGATTCAGCATTCTTCTCGCATGCACTCTCTTTCCTGAGCTCTCGCCAAACATTAAAAGTCCGTCTAATGCTCACTCTCTTTTTATTTCTCTGTCTTTCGCTTTCTTTCCCCCATTTCTTTTAATAATGTTCTCAGCATATCAGTAACCGCAGCGTGTTGATGTCCGGCTGCTGATGTGTAATAGGGTGCAGTAAAGTGGTGTCTCTCAGCCCCACCATGTTTCAGGACATTGATGGCTGCAGTGATATGAATAATGTATGTCATTTTCTACGCGTGTCTCTCAATCCCAATTTCACAATTCACTGCTGAAGATGAAAATGATTCACACATCAGCATATAAATGAGGAACAAACCAGGCGAAATTTGTAAAATCAGCTATTTTCTTCTATAACATTCCTCATTCTGTCTTCTGCAGCCACAGCTTTTTTATTCAAACATGTTTCTGTGATTACAAATAAATTATATCGATCACTGCTTCTCCTTTTTTTTTTTTTTTTCTATACCAGGTAATGTCCTGATCCATTCCTCTAACCCAACCACCAACACCATCCAGGGTCCAAACGTGGTCCTGTATGGAGAAGCTTTGTACTACAATTGTTACAACAAAGATGCTGTTTGCAGATTCAACCTGACCTCTAAAGCTGTCACCACTTTGCAGCTACCTAAAGGAACCAGGTTTGCTGCTCAAATGTCTTTCCACACTTTATTTGAAAAGTTATAGAGTTAAAACCTTGCAAAAAAAAAAAGGCTTTTCATACAACAGCACTGACAAGCGTCTTCTGCCAGGTATAACTCGAAGGCGAACTTCTGCTGGCTTGAGGACTGCTACTCGTACACTGACCTGGACTTGGCTACAGATGAGTCAGGCGTCTGGGTGATCTACACCACCACCCAGGACTTTGGCAACTTGGTTCTGTCCAAGGTGGAGATGGGCCAGGAGATGATGCTTGGTCAAACGTGGCATACTTCGGTCTACAAGAAGAGTGCGACCAATACCTTCATGGCCTGCGGCATCCTCTACGCCACACGCTTTGTCAGTAAAAGCATAGAAGAGATCTTTTATTCATTCGACACCGCAACAGGGAAGGAGAGTTTCAACCTCGGTATCTTCATCAACAAAATGTCTTCTAACATTCAATCCCTTAACTACAGTCCAGTGGACCAGATGCTGCATGCCTACAGTGACTCCAAACTGGTCTCTTACAAAGTTTTGTTTGGGTAGTTGGCAATTTTTGTTCAAGGAGAGCCTGTTATTATATGATAGCTTTGAAGATCCTGCAATTAATAATATGTACACGGTAATGTCAATGGACATTCTACTTCCTTTCTACTCTGTTTTATCAATAAATTCATTTCTCCTTTGAGTTCTGCTGCTTTTAAATGAGAAAACCAGGAAATTGTCTTTAGTCTAAGTGTTGTGTAGGAGTTAAACTGGTAAGACCCAACCTGATTTCACCGCCTCATGTGTCTGATGAGAAGATTTAACTTAAGCTCTGTTAATAAGACCTCAGGAAGCGGCTGTGATTGTGACACAGAATGTGTGTGGAAGCAAATTGAGAAAAGTTCCGGCTTTAGGCAGGAGGTACTTCATGAAATAAACTGTTATCAGGTAACAAACTGATGCAAATGCTGTGACTGCATGCTCATCTTGTATTTCCATGTATTTCTGTCTGTTTTCTGTTATTATAATTTCAGTAACAGAAAACCGACATTCATCTTGTTGCCAAAACAATGACATGAAAAATAAATCGCATGCTTGTATCTTTCTTCATTGTTATCTGCTTTACTGATGGAAAATATAAATTACATCTCGATGAGCTGCTGGCATAAGGCTCAAAACGTTTCCACGTTAACTTATTATTCACCTCCCACTACACATTTATTAAGTTTCTAATATTATCAAACGCAAATATATAACACCTGCATACATTCATTTGTGACTTTCTTAGGTAAACCTATTGTCAACACACACAGCTAATCAGCCAATCACCTGGCAGCAACTTAATAATCACATACACATGGTCACGATGACTTTAACAAAAGTTTAAATCAAATACAAACAGCAATAAATCCGTACAATAAGACGTGTATACTGTAGTCATCTAAGGTAATTGTGTGATTGTTTTAATGTAAAATATTTTTAATGTTGGATTCTGCAACAACAGGATGAGTCCGAGATCTGGAAACAAACAAACAAATAAAAAAAAAAAACAATAACAGAAAGAACCTGTTATCAGGATTAATAATAATGTGAAGTTTTTTGTTCGTTTAACCAAAAATAAAGAAATCTTGCTCAAACCTTTAAATGCTTTGTTTTTCATGCTGTGGTCATGTTGAACTATAAAACTCCTTCACAGGGCTCACAAAACTCATATAAAACAAGAATATTTAAAATGAAGCATAAACATACAAGAAAGTGTTGGAAAGCTGCCGTCTATGGTTACATAAACATTAATTATATTGTCTTCTGACTGTTTCCTTTTTCCTGTCAAAATACTGTGTTTACTATTAAAACTGTAGAAACTACTGAAAAAAAGGCATTTTGCAGTAAAAGTTATGACTATTCCAGAAGCTCAAGAGGAATAATGTTGGTTTTGTGATGGCAAGTGTTTGAAAATGCAAGGTTAGTGACTCCATCTACAGGCTGCTTCAAAGAATCACGCTATTAAACTAAAATTTGATCATTTGTAGACATTTGATCACATGTTGTCATTTAAGAAAATGCTCAGAAAAAAAAAACTGCATTTTAACAACTAATCTTTTCTAACTTTGACAAGTCAGAAATCTGCTTCCAGGTACCAGAAAATTTTAAACAGTATTAAAAGTCACACATTGTTTCACTGTAAAAACAATTCCAAAGCTTTGCTATTTGGTGTTAATATGTTACCTCAAGACCTGAAGGCTGAAACTTGACATTTTTGGACGGTTTTGTTTGAAGACATTAAGAGACATTAAGTTTAAAAAAAATAAATAAATAATTAAAAATAATAACATGTTTGTGTAATTTCGGTGAAAGTCACTCTGGAAAGCTGGCCAAAGAATAAATGTAAGTTGTTGCTAAAGCAGAGGCTAATGTCTTTATTTTTATCTGAGTAAAATTACGTTTGTTTAAAATGACTCAATTCTGTAGGTGAGACACACACACAGAACAAAAGAACAACAAATAAATGTGTAAAACTGATCTAAAGATAGAAGACCACTATCTGTGGATCTAAAAGGACCTGAAGTGACCCACATACTTGACACTAAAGATGGGTCGATGAAGCTTTTGAGGCTTCTATTTGATGGTACTGAGAAAAAAAGAGTCAAAGCTTCAAAGCTTTATAAAATAGACCATACCAGTGACATCTAGTGGTCAGCTGTAGTTACTACAGGCAATGATCTTCTGTTAATTTCTCCAACTTGATTTAACTTCCAACACAAACAGCTCAGTCAGCCCTTCAGCTGTCTTCATTCTGAAGGGTCGTTGTCTATATAAGTGTTGCAACATTCTGTTTTCTCAGTGTGTTAGTTATGGCTCAATGTGTTGTCCTGTTATTCATTAGATTATATAACACATGATTTAGATACAGCGTGTGTGCTGTGAAACAACATGACAGATGGGGTATATCAAAATTAGTTTATTGGGAGATATGATGGTTTGGGAGAAGTGCCTAAGTATCTCAGTGGGAATTTCTTAGAATAATCTTAAATTTTGTTCATATGCTTTTTTCCTGAATTCTGAATGATAGAACAGCCTCATTAGTCAGCAACACCCCAAATATCATGAAATTTTATATTTTAATATGAACTAATCTTCCTTTTTCAGTTATCATAGCCAGGAGAGAGATTTAGCAATACTATATAATACTAAATACAATACTACATTAACAATTATACTAAGTACGTAATCTAATACTATTTAATCTTTTGCCATATTATTATCCTCCTTCCTTTGTGGGAGACACAAGGTGGAAGTTTTCCCATACACCTGATTGTTTTCTTCCACTAGAACTCTCCATACTTAGTTGTTTTTTTTTTTTTAATCTTAATGATCTCTTAGCCTGTAAAGCAGTGAGCAGGAGGGAACCCCGGGCATTTCTTGTCCCGATTGATGACCAGCACCAGTACCGCCAATGCTTTGAATCAGTTACGTCATTTCCGGTGTCTTTAGCACATTAATGACGTAATGATGACAATACTGTTCCACAGTTTCTGTCAGATCTTGCTGTGTTCAGCCTCTCCAGCGCAAATTTGCAGTCTGCAGATATAAAAGTCTGATTACTTTGAAATAGAATGGATATGTTTCTGATTTAGCACCACTTATAAAAGTAGCATTGTCTGGATTAAAAGAAGATAGCTAAGTGATATTAAGCGAAGTGTTTCTGGAAGATATTATATGTTTTTTAAATATAGTCTGGAACCAGTCTGATGGTGTACACTGTAGGAGGATGTAAGAATAAGGAGATATTTGTGTTTTTTCTGATTGAATCAGCAGTCCGGCAGCGACCGACATGGAGGTCATGGAGACTGCACTCCAAACCTTATACCTTACAGGACCTTACAGGGACTGTTTTGAGCTTGATATGATTTTTAATTTGTGATCCAGATTATTAATTGTGTTTAATCTCTCACGTCTCTCTGATGTGACGTAGTTTTCACAGCAGTGTCGGTCGGCTTCTGCATTGTGCTAGTTAAGAAATTGCGGCAACACGGCGTATTCCTTGGAGGAAGTCTCCATTTAATTTCCCTCCTAAAGGCTGAAGGCAACACAGGACAATAAAAACCACAATATGAACATGCCCACTCCAGTTCCAATATAAATGAGAAAGAGCAAAGTTTATGCCAAACATATCGACCCAGAAAACTCCCTCGACAAGCATTGGCATGCTACGATCATCTTACAGAGACATTTTGACAATGGGAATAAACATTTGCACAAAAAATGTACTGAACAGGAGGATGGGTTGGGAACACAAAATGATTGATAATGCCTCTCACTTCTCCAACTGGAAAATTGTACTAAAAGAGGAGAGATGTGGGGGTTTAATTTGGGAATTTGGGGTCCCAAGAAAAATCCAGAGGGAGGTGTTCATGTCTTAAAGGGAATTGCAGTGATTTGAAACATCCCTGCAGGTGTATTAACACTTAACCAGATTTTGTGGAATTAGAAAGCTGAGTTCAACCTGGTTATACTCACATCTGAGGCAAAAAGATCCATCGGAGCCCCTTTTGCCTGCATTGTGAACGTAAACATAAACTGGATTTGTACTCAGCAGGCGCCTGCATCTGCGTCTGCGTCTGCGTCTGCGTCTGCGCCTGCGTCTGCGTCTGCGCCTGCGCCTGCGTCTGCGTCTGCGCCTGCGTCTGCGCCTGCGCCTGCGCCTGCGCCTGCGCCTGCGTCTGCGCCTGCGCCTGCGCCTGCGCCTGCGCCTGCGTCTGCGCCTGCGCCTGCGCCTGCGTCTGCGCCTGCGCCTGCGTCTGCATCTGCGCCTGCGTCTACGCCCTCCCCTCGAGGACCGGGAGGAGGATGTCATGCAGGAAACTGAACTAACTAGGGCAGTGAAACTGACTGAAACTGTCTAATAATGGCAGAATAATCATATATACGCATCATAAACATGATGCGTATATATCATAGAATCATGCCAGATTTGAGTTTTAAGTTTTACACTTTATGAAATAAAATTAATACGATTTTTTTACACATTTAACACAATTAATGAATGAAGGCTATAAATCAGAAATGTGCTTGATAAGCCAGAAGATATCCATCGTTGTACATGTAGACCTGCCTGTCGGTGGGGTTGTAGCTCAGACTGGCTACTCCTTTGGCAACTTTCTCCAGCCGCAGTGCAAGCGTGTTTTTCTCTTTGCCAGTCGCTGTGTCGAAGGCGTAGAACACCTCCTCAGTGTATTCGTCTACGTATCGGGTGGCGTACATCACGCCACACACCATGAATGCATTGCTCACTGCCTTCTTGAACAGCCTCGTCTCCCACGTCTGCGTCACATTCAGAGTCTGAGCTTCGTCGTTCCATTCCAGCCTGCTCGCCACCAAATTACCATGGTTACCAATGGTGGCATAGAGCGCCCACAGCCCCGTCTCATCTGCTTCCAGGTCAACGTCACTATTAGGGCGGCAGTCGTAGTAACAGTACGGGAACTTGTTGTTGAATCCCACGCCTGTTCCCGGAAGCGTCACCCGTTTGACGGTGTTGGTATTCAGGTCGTAGCGGCAGACATCTGCAGAGCGGTAGCAGTGATAGTACAGGGCTTCACCGAACAACACACTGCTGGGACCCTCAATGGCATTGGGATTATTATAAGCTGGAGCAAAGGTTAAGTCCTTATGGTTCGTAGAGGCCATGAAGTCTTCGTAGTTTTGGTAAACACGCAGGGTGTTTCCATAGATGTGACTATTGGCGAGATGCTGAACCCAGTACCTGTTCTTCTCCTTGCTGTCTATCTGCGCCTCTTTGCCCCACGAACCAGAGATTAAGCTCTTTCCATAAGGACTGACCTTAGTCGTTATGGGGTCGCTGATGTTGGAGATCAGGCCCTTCGTGCAGTAACTGTGCCGGCCTGAAAACAGGGATGAGAAGGTTTCTGAAAATCGGATGATGCACAACAAAGTTGCCCGTTGAAAATTCATTCATTCATTTTCCTAACCGCTCAATCCAATTCAGGGTCACGGGGAAGCTGGAGCCTATCCCAGCAGTCTTTGGGTAAAAGGCAGCTGGCCAGTCCATCACAGCCCATTAAACAAAAATGTATTTTAATTTTGTACACGCAAAAAACACGCAGGCAGCCCAAAGAGGAATTTGTGTGTTTTCATTTAAGTTTGTCACTATATTTAAAAGTAATGAGCAGGGGCGTCAAACTTGTTTTAGTTCAGGATCAGAGTACATTGCAATTAGATTGCCAGTGGTCCAGACCAGGAAAATAATTTTTAACAACCTATTAAGAATATAAACTTGTAATTTTTTCACCTTCTTTTAGTGCAAAGAATTGTAAGTGCATTATCAAGTTATTCATTTTTATATACCCCCTTCTTATAAAAGTAATAATTATGAACAACCTCAAATTTAATGAGAAACTTCAGTGCAGTTTCAGCAATAATTTACTTTAAATTGTTTTACTTTTTATGCCCTTTCATGTTATTTGTCACATTGTAAAGCACTGACTGCTCTTATGCTTGTGATAAAGTGCTGTTCAAATAAAATTGAGTTAAAATATTGTTGTGAAACGCAAATCTGCGTTTTTCTGTGTTTTCTGAATTACAGACATGAAGGCGGCAACAAATGTCCCAGATGCATTGGTTTCCTATAGCCAGTATCGTATATGGGCCAAACCAGTTTGTGACATATGAATGGCATGGGGTTGTGGGGTTTGATGGCTTGGTGGATAAGAAGAACCACCTTTCTGTGGTCCTTCCAGTTCTTGCTACTGGAAAGACTGGAGTCCTTCCAATAGCAAGAACAGCTGCAGTTGTGTTGGTTCAGAGCGATTTTAGGTTTTCCTCACATTGCGGAATAAAGCCTTTTTCAGAGTTCAAATCCTGTATAATCTTCTTTAAATCTGTTAAAAAAAAAATCTTTTTAACAGCAGTGGGAGCTCAGAATCCAGACATCATGGATTTCACACACCTTACTGAAAATGTCCTGGATACACCATGGAAAAGAAATATCAAAGGAGTTACATCTCTGAAGCGAAAAGCTGAAGGTACCAACAGAAACCAGTAAACGGTTCAGCCATCTGCCAGTGTGAACGCCATAAACTCCAGGTTACATTACTGTGCTGTGTGGATCCTCAGCTGGTGTCTGTTGCCCTTCAGCAGCTTTCTTTGTATGGTATACATTTCCTCAGATGCCTGTTGCAAGGTGTAGCGGTGACCCACTAAGACTGTCTTTGGTGGTGGTATAAAACCAATCCAACTCTAAAGGCACCAGTGTGACTCTTGACTGGCATTTAAACTGACAAACCCTTTTTCAGTTCATGTCTTATCTGAATTTGATCTTTTATTGCCTTCATACAAAACATATTAACATTTTCCCCTTTCACCCTTTTCACACTCACCTCTGAAGTCTTTGGGGATTGTCTTGCAGGACTCGACGCTGTTCTTCAGGTGGCGCAGATTCTCTTTGACAGTCAACATGTTAACCGTGTTAGATGTGTGCATCCTCTCCACATCTTTACGCAGTTTTTCCACCTGATGCATGCAGACACATTAACCCACACGGTTGACATTAAAGCCCAAGAAACATAACATGATAATGAAAACAGTTTGAAGCTGGTTCTTAATCCATTTACATATAAAAGACATACTTTGTTGAAACCATTTGTTTTGGTTTAAAGCTCTGAACCTGACAGGATGTGCAGCAGTTCTGGTATGTTGAAAGTGTTTCTCTGTGCTTTGCTCTACCTCTTTGGAGAGTTTCTTTGTGTGTGCGTTGTTCAGCTGGGTGTGGATGGCACCCATGTCTGTTTCCAGCCAGCTGAGCTCCTGGGCCAGCATGCGCAGGGACAGAGGCGTGTAAAGGCCCTGGTGGCGCAAATACTG